>NC_140276.1:7595517-7622789 GCF_964030765.1 Micromesistius poutassou
ATTAGTATTCCAAATGACTGTAGGAGACAGCCTTTTAACCGATCTGATTAATGTCCTTACACCTCGGTGGGGAAAAAATACAAAAACAAAATGGAGATCTTGTGGGAGTTATCTTTTTCAATGAACTCTTCCGGTTGAAACCACATCACAATGTACCATTGAGCCAGAGATGTATTGAGCTGCTGCTCAAACAGAGCTCTGAACTCAACTCTATTCTCCTTGGTAGGCCAAAGGGATCAGATAAAGATCAAACCTTATTAATATTGACTCAGACTGGGGGAATAATTGAACCTCATATGCTTTCAAGTATTCGAACAGCCTCCAATGCCAAGCATCCACCTGTTATCTGAGAACAGCAGATACACTACGCAAGTCCTCTGGTTACAATTTAATTCAATTCAATTCAATAGAGCCTCCCTATTTTCCCCAGAGGCAGTATGATGTAGATTATTTTTGTTCACTTTTCACACCTATGCTATCTGTATGGATTGCCCGTCATAAATGAAATTATTTGCCAATGATTTTGGAGAGTGCTGCAGTATATCTGTTTTTTTTGTTTTTTTTTAAAGGATGTATAGAAGAGAGCTGAAAGGATTCTCGAGGCCTGGTTAATAGTCGTGTTGTGGAGGGTCCTTTGAGCAGGGACCAGAGGACTCCACTAAAAGCCTTAGACCTGCTGACCACTTCACTGACCAGAGATATCTCCTGCTGGGTCCTGGCTGATGAGGTCAAGGCCCACTCGGGCTCACGCACGGTTCTGCTGGAATCACAGCGAGGCGGGCTACTCACCACTTAACCACCACTGCTTGGACAAAATTGGCTGCAGATAGGGAATTGCAAAAGGCTTCTGTTTTCCACTAAGCAATGATGTTATGCAGGGAAAATGGTGTAGTGCAATTGAAAACCCCGGGCCTTCGAAATGTATGGATTGCGTTTTTCGGTTGGTAACGACAATTTACTTATTATCATAACATCGAGAGATTTAGAGTAATTTGAGCAAAAAGGTTAGGTTGCAAATCCCCCAAAACGAGGTGAACCGCTGAGTGCTATTTCATTGCTTTGTACAATCTTCACCTAAGCATTTCATCCGGTTAAATTATTTTATTTCTTCCCCCTGTCCCCGAGTGATGCGCCACACACTCAATTTCAGTGTGTGCAACGTGTCGTATAAAACAAAACGTTGATGGATACATTTGATCTAAACGCAATCATAAGGTAATCATCATTACACGGATCCATGGTGTGTTCTCACTGCAGAGCTCCCTATTATTTTGCTAAGCTATCGTTTACTTCTCCTCCTGATCATTCTCCTTCTCCGTCTCCTCTTTCTCCTGTTCCTCATTATTTATCTTTCAGCTTCTCTGGCTCCTCTCCTTTCCCCTGCTCTTTCTCCTTCTCTTTCCATTTCTCCATCACCCTCTATTCCTCCTTCTCGTCCGGCCCCTGTCGGTTTCTCCTCCTCTTTCTCATTTCGGCAAATTAGTCCTGGCCTTTGCAGGAAATAGCACTATCACATGTACACTTTTTGTCTTTGGTCTCTCGTTTAATTTGTTGTTATGGTCAAATGATAGCAAAGGACTTAATTTATTACCGACATAATCTATTTTTCTCATAGAAAAAAGTCAGCATTAAGCTCAAATTTGATATGATACAAGAGCACCTATCCGTTCTATCGACCCACTGCGATATCGACTTCTACCAACAGGCATTCTAAAATGAAATGGCTCATTAGCTATTCCACTGCTCTTTACAGGAGCAACACAAGACGTGCATTGGAGGAAAAGTACAATGTTTTGGAAAGTGTAAGAAAAAAAAAGTAGTAGAACTAGACAAAGTAAATAAGGGCTGTTGTTCAGACCGGATAAACAGAGGAGGCAGAGGACACGAAGAAAATGGGAAAATGGGAAAAACAAGAGAGGCACAGAGAAAGGGGCTTTAAGGAACCCACTAGAAAATATTACAGAACAGACGGGGTATTATAGTAACAGAGGATGGGCACGGTTCTTGTTCAGAACACCATAATCCATTAAAAAAGTCACTGGAGGCGATGTCCCCCCCCCTTAACAGTTGGTTACTTAGGTAGGGTATACTATATATAGCCCCACTGCAGAAAGACGAACAGATGTGCTTTGCAGAATAGTCTGCCGCTGACGTCTTAACGGCTGCTTTGGGGTGGGGTGGGGGGGGGGAGTAGTGGTGGGTTGTTTTGGGGGGGGGGGGCAGGGTGGGCACATCTCATTGGCACGTCGCACTGTGGCAGCCCCTGACACGAGTGACAGGGGCGTTCAAGAGAAAACGAGGAGGAGAAAAAAAAAGGCTTGCTGAGTAAACGGTGAAAGGGAAAAGGCTAGAGGTTTGCTTGTTTCCGTGGCCCTCAAAATCTTTTTCAACTTCAAGAGAACCTGATGATTCCCGTCAACTGCTGCAGATGGATCGGCCATTTTAAGCGTGAAAATAACAAAAAAACACACAATGGCCCACATGCTCAAAGAGAAGCCAACTAAAGTCAACGATAACAATGTGGCATTGGAAGAGTCAAATCCCCGAGGTGGATTTTTACTTTTTTCTTTTTCTTCTCGGCAAGTGGCCAAGCTGTCAGGCGCTGTGAGCGTTATGAATAGCTAATGCTGCTTGTTAGCCTGGTGGGCAGGTCGTGCTGAGTAGCTGGAGGCTGGAGGTCCGAGGGCACAGGAGTAGAGAGTGAAAGAGAGAGAGAGAGAGACAGAGAGAGAGAGAGAGAGAGAGAGAGAGAGAGAGAGGGAGAGGGAGGGAGAGAGGGAGGGAGAGAGAGAGAGGGAGAGGGAGGGAGAGAGGGAGAGGGAGAGAAGGAGAGAGAGAGAGAGGGAGGGAAAGAGAGAGAGAGGGAGAGGGAGAGGAGAGAGAGAGCGAGAGAGAGGGAGGGAGAGAGAGAGAGAGAGAGAGAGAGAGAGAGAGAGAGAGAGAGCGAGCGTGCGTGAGAGAGAGAGTAGGGAGAGCGAGCGAGAGAGAGAGAGAGTAGGAGAGAGAGCGAGAGAGAGAGAGTAGGAGAGAGAGCGAGCGAGAGCAAGAGAGAGAGAGGAGGAGGAGGGCTGTCTATTGATCACCTAGCACCCTGCCCAGCACCCTGCCTCAGATGAGGAGCAGCCTCTCTCTTAACTCCACACATGACCTGCATATAAGCCATCCATCACCGAACAGGCTGGCCCATTTCTCTCCCCCCCCCCCCCCCCGAGCTTTTTTTGTGGCACTGTATGGGTATGTGTGTGCCGGCGTGTGTGTGTGTGTGTGTGCATGCGGGATGGGGGGGGTATATGTGTTTAAGCATGCGTTTGACTATATGTGTACCAGTGTGTGTCTGTGTATGTGTGTGTGTGTGTGTGTCTGGGTGTGCATTTGTGAGAAGTGTTTGTGTTTGTGAGAAGGTGTTAATATGTGTACACCTGTGTTTTTGTGTGTGTGTGTGTGTGTGTGTGTATGTTTACTTTCTCTTTCATTCTAAGAAATGACTCATTAGTAATTCCCCAGCAATCTTACGGGAGCGACGCAAGATGCACATTAGGCCGGTCTTTCCGTCTGTGTGTGTGTAAGTGAATGCACGTGTATTTGTGTCTCTTTACTTGTGCGCACGTGTGCCTGTGTGTGTGTCTGTGTGTGAGTGTGTATATGCGTGTGTGTGTGTGTGTGTGTTTTTATGGATTTGTCCGTAACGTGTGTGCCTCTGAGTGCTCCTTCCCGCCTGCGGTTGCCTACCCACATGCACGGTGGTACGCACGTGCGCATGGGACTGAGCGTGCATGCATGCGTGTATGTGTGCGTGTGTGCGTGTATGTGTGTCTGTGTGTGTGTGTGTGCGCGTGCCTCGGCTGTCTGAGGATGAAATGAAGCATTGTGTTCCAGCCCAGGTGAGGCCACAGAGAGGTTTGGGGTTGACCTAGTTTAGCCGTGGGAGAGAAATATCACCTCCATGGAAGAGAGGTAATTGGCTGCCTCCGACTGTCCTTCTGGCTCATTGTGGACTGTAATAGGTAATTCACACAGGCCCTCTTACGCCCAAGCTCTGTCTGTTATGAACGTACGCTCCCAATGTCAGTGCGCGCGTGTGTGTGTGTGTGTGTGTGTGTGTGTGTGTGTGTGTGTGTGTGTGTGTGTGTGTGTGTGTGTGTGTGTGTGTGGTGTGTGTGTCTGAGAGGCTGTGTATGTTATGTTTGCACCATGCACCTGCTGCACCAATCTTACAACCATATATATATATGGAAGTATACATATATATATTTATATATATATATAGACATAGACCTTACCATATTGAACCACACCGTAGCGTACTTTACTGTAGCATATTGAACCTTACCATACTAAACCACACTGAGTGTAATGTACCGTAGCGTACTGTACTGTAGCGTACTGTACCATACCGTAGTGTACCGTACCATAGCGTACTGTACCGTACCGTAGCATAGTGTACCGTAGCGTACTGTACTGTACTGTAGTGTACTGTACTGTACCGTACTGTACCGTGGTTCTCAACCTTTTTGAGTCGCAACCCCCCCCCCCACACACACACACACACTAGGGCTGTCAAATGACATTCAAATATTCCCTCTAAAAAAACCCATATATTCGAATATCTATATTTGCGCATTATATCAATGACGCGCATTACGTCAATAACAGGACAAACTAATACAACGAGACATAACTACTTGTATAGGTAGTTGATTTAAGTTGAAACATATTTGACAACATATTACCTACACAAACATAAGTAAATGAACTAATGGCCAAGACCGCAGACCTCGCTCTCGCTCGCTCACTCTCTCTCGCTTGCTCACTCTTTCACTCGGTCTCTTTTTCTCTCGTTCCCCCTCACTCTCTCTGCGCATACTGGTTCAAATAAAGAACAACAATAAACAAATGCTGAGTGCTGATCGAGAGTTTTGTGCAAGCAATTTAAGGTCCCGACTCTTGTCGCTTGACTTGTCGCTTGCCTCTTGTCTGTTGTCTTGTAGTGTTCTGGTCACCCACTCGCAAAGCAGACAGCCGGGGGTGTGTGTTTTTCCACATTCTAATATTCATTTTCACCTTCGAATGTCTGTTTTTCAAAACTATTCAAATATATATTTGAATTTAGAATATTCGTTGACAGCCCTGGTGTCTGTATGTGTGAATGAGAAGGGCAGACATGAGACTAGTGGACAGGTTTGTTGTTGTTGTTCTGGCGTAGTTACGGCCGACAGTAACTGGTTTTGAGTAATAAAACGCCAGTTTGAGCCCAACCGCTCGTCGTCCTTCTAACGTCCGGTCGGACGCTACATTAATTTTGATAAAAATTAAATAAATATAATAATAAATAAATACATTTATATTTTTCCAAAATGATTTGGCGACCCCCAGAAATCATCTCACGACCCCAATTGGGGTCGGGACCCCAAGGTTGAGAATGGCTGCCGTAGCGTACCGTAGTGTAGCGTACCATAGTGTACTGTACCGTAGCGTACCATTGTGTAGTGTACCGTAGCGTACCATTGTGTACTGTACCGTAGCGTACCGTACCATAGTGTGCTGTACTGTAGTGTACCGTAGCGTAGTGTAGTGTACTGTAGCGCAGCGTACCTTAGTGTAGTGTACCGTAGAGTATTGTACCGTAGTGTACCGTAGCGTAGCGTACCGTAGCGTACTGTACTGTAGCGTACCGTACCGTAGCGTACCGTACCATAGCGTACCGTACAGTAGCGTGCTGTACCGTAGCGTACCGTACCGTAGCGTGCTGTACCGTAGCGTAGCGTACCATAGCGTACTGTAGCATAGCGTACCATAGCGTACTGTACCGTAGTGTACTGTACCGTAGCGTACCGTACTGTACCATAGCGTAGCGTACCGTAGAGTACTGTACCGTACCATAGTGTAGTGTACCGTAGCGTACTGTACCGTGGCGTACCGTAGCGTAGCGTACCGTAGTGTACCATAGCGTACCGTAGCGTAGCGTACCGTAGTGTACCATAGCGTGCTGTACTGTGGCGTAGCGTACCGTAGCGTACCGTACCATAGCGTACCGCAGCGTAGCGTACCGTACCTGGCGGGTGCTGGTTGTAGCCGGTCTGCCGCTCGCGGTGGGCGGGGCCCAGCGTCAGACGCAGCTCGTGGGCGTAGTCGGGCAGCGTCTCCCGGGAGGCGTAGGAGCGCTGGTGGGCGGCTGCGGCCGTCCTCGCTCTCGTCGGACGAGCTGGTGTAGGACATCTCCATCTCATGGCGGCCCTTGGACAGCGGCTGGTAGGGCTTGTTGTCCATCTCCTCCATGACGACCCGGCAGCTCGACTTAAGCACTCAAGCGGCGCACACACAGCCTCAGCATACTGCACCCTCTGTGGGGGGGGGAGGGGGCGGGGCGGGGCGGGGGGGGGCGGGAGCGGCAGGAAGGCAGGAAGGGGTGGGAGGAAGGGGTGGAGGTGTGCGGAGGTAAAAGAGCCGCAGGGGAGAGGGAGAGAGAGGAGAGAGAGAGAGAGAGGCAAGGTAAGGAGGATGGGCGGAGTAGGCTAAAACGCGTGTCAACTTATTGAACACAGTGTGGAACTATAGTGCAGCCTCAGCGTGTCCCCAATTACACGGCACATTTATGAACACCGCTTGACTCCCTTCATATTTCACAGCAAAGGTTAGCATCCAATCAATACATGCCGCTACGGGGTGGAGGGTGTGTGTGCGTGTGTGGGGGGGCGTGGTGTTTCCGAAAGTGTTTGAAAAATGCGTTTGGCGAAAGTGAAGCGCGGGGGCCCCGGCTGCCATCACGCTGATATCGCGTCTCTCTCTCTCTCACTCTCCCTCTCTCTCTCTCTCTCTCTCTCTCTCTCTCTCTCTCTCTCTCTCACTCTCTCTCTCTCTCCTCTCTCTCTCTCCCTCTCTCTCTCTCTCTCTCTCCAAAGGCTGCAGTGATGGGCCCCTTTCTTCTCGGTGTCTGTCCACGGACGCCAAACAGGATGAGTAACATTACATCTGCAGCCGAGCCCCGCGTCTGTCGTGGCCATTCCACTCTGTAAATGATCCATCGCGGCGATCGATGGCACACGACCCTGGGAGACGTGAGCGCTACAAGACCTCCCTCGCGACGACCGCCCCCCCCTCTCCCATCTACCGCCATCACCTCCAATCCACACCCTCACCCCCCCCCCCCCCCCCCCGTCTCTCCCTCCTGGCTCCACCCCTGTTTTCTTTTCGCACTCATCAGATCATCATCCTCCACTTCCATTCGAATCCCTCCGATCGAACGCCCCCCCCCCCTCCCTCCATCTCTCTCTCACTTCAACTGCCAACACTCTCAACTAATGACTGATTGGTACACGAATAGGGACGGGCGGGGTGATTACGAAACACATTCATATCACTTCCCTGCTCTTTTTTCCTCTTTCAGCTTTTCTCTTTCCGTCATTTTGATGCGTCCTACGGCCCGAGGCCCTTCCAGCCTATTTCCCGCGGATATAAGGCTTCTAAATGGAGCTGTGGAGGGTCATTGCTCATAGAGACAAAGTACTGTGGTATTGACCTCTTCAGGGACTCCTGTAGTCCATATATCAAAGCCATTAGAGCGTGCCTGCTCAGTACCTCAGAGATCCACTGTGTAGGGTGATCACCAGCGGTCTGATACAACTTTACAGCTGACCTTTCTGCCGCTGCAGTAATGCTTTTATTCCACCTGAAAGGCTCCTGCTCCCTAGCCAAGGGCTAGGGACCACCCCCCCCCCCCCCCCCCCCCACCCACAACCCTGCCCCCCACCCCGCCCCCGTTCCCCAAATGCTTGGCACACACACACACACACGCTCTCTCACTTACGCACACGCAAATGCCCTGTCATGCAAATCCTTACAGACAATAGACCAAATCACATAATCACGTAATAATAGGGATCGCACAGAAACACACATATTTACAAACCCTCACAAATACACATCATAAAATCTCTCTCTCACACACACACACACACACACACACATACACACACACACACACACACACGCACAGTAACCCTGACCAACACCCACACACAATCACATCCACTTGAAAATACACACACACACCAACACACAACACACTAACACAGACACACACACAAACAAGAAACACAATATATACAGAGGAGTATCCTACTGTGCCCGCAACACTAGAAGGCTTGGATAAAATGAGAAAAATCACCCAAACACCGCTCACCCGCCTTCACCCCCTGCGGTCCTCTGAGCAGCCCACACACAATCAAAGTTCCCCCATCTTTTACAACCATTCACTTTGCACTCTCGCGGCTTTGAGCGTTAAAGAAAAAAATCCACCATAGTCGCCTGGCAACGGTCAGCTGGGCATGAGACCCGGGAGCCGTGACCAATCGAAGCCGTTGCACACAGTCGCACCCCCCGTCCCCACCTCACCCCACCCCACCCCACCCCTAACGATGTCCAACATGTCCGCCGCACCAGCTGACACTGCGCTGCACGCTGCAGCTCTCATGTAATCAGGGGCGGCTTTCATTTTGACTGACAGGACATATTGCACGGATATCAAAGCCCCGCTATTATCTTAGTCTGCTCTGTCAGAGCCGGATTGACTGGTGTCACCTTCCCCTTCGTTCACAGTGGCGTGGAGGTGGATGACGGGTTGGGGCTGGGGCAGGCTGGCTGGCGGGGGAATACTTGTATACATTATGTGGGAGCTTTGAGCGCGCCTGCAGGCACCGGCGGCGCTGACTGCTGTCTGTCTCTCTACAGAGGCGGTGTGCTCCGCTTTGCGTACGCCTGTCACAGTGTTAGCGGGCGCGGTGGGGGGGCTGGGGGGGCGGGGGGCAGGAAAGCACGCCACGCTGTCGACAGGGCAAGCGATGTTGCTCTCAGCGTGTGTAAACCGATGCGGAGCTTGTGGACGCGGCGTGAGTCTCGATGCACACGCGGCGTGACGTGACGTTTGTGCTCTTATTATACACACGCACGCACGCACGCACACACAGACACACACACACACAGGCACAGTGGGGGCGCACACGTGATGCCGTGTTTGCAGGGAGACACACACCGGGCCGATATTCATACGCGTGCATACAAAGGCTCGGGTTCCCGAGACCTATAGTAGCTTAGGCAGGGTACAGCGTGTTTATTGATATACTGCCATGTTCAGACAGAAAGAGTCACTGGTGTACCCTGCCTCTTTTCTTCCGGTAATACAGCGCTCTTTTGTGTACCCTTTCCGTTTCTTCCTCCTCTCCTTCTACGTCTCTCTCTCTCTCTCTCTCACTGTCTCTCTCTCTCTGGCTCTCTGCCGCTCTCTCTCTCTGGCTCTCTGCCGCTCTCTCTCTCTCTCTCTCTGTAGCTCTCTCTCTCTCTCTCTCTCTCTCTCTGTAGCTCTCTCTGTAGCTCTCTCTCTCTCTGTCGCCTCCACTTCGCTCCACCTCACTTCATTTGCATGGCGTCTTCCTTTTCCACCGCCCGTCCCGTCTCTCTCTCGGCGGCTGCGGTTGGTTTCCCTCCCTTCCTTCCTTTCCCTGCTCCTTATTATCCGCCTTCCGCCCTCTGCGTCTTCCTCCGTGGCCCTGGCATGTAGAGGACTAAGCCTGCCGGCAGGGGGTTATTCCTGCTAATTCTAGCCCACAGTGGGGTGCCCATTAGGGGGCTTGATACTCGGGTTTGATGTCAAAACCTGGAGGTTGTTTCCTAAAGCCAAGCTCACTTCAAACAAGCCACGGAGGCGTTCGCTGGGGGAGAGAAGGCATGCGCCACCTGAGCACCACCACCACCACCGGCGGAGAAGGAGAAACAAGCATTAATTGCGTGCCGAGCTCGCAGGCATTGTTAGGCATGGGATGGCAACAGCAGCCTCATTTGCAAGTGCCGGGAATCTGGCCTGGAAATGTCCACGGGATTGCTGAGTGCTACCAAGCAGGATGTGGAGTACAGATTCCACACCTGGTGCTTCATAGTAAATTCATCATCCCTCCGGAATGTGTAAAGGTGAGGGTCTACCTACCTTCCGGACCCATAGAGCCGGGTTTTACGGCTTGATTAGGCATCTGTGTGGCCTTCAGAGGCCGTAGATGTGGACCCTTATCACCTGCTCCATACAGACTAGATCATGTGAAATAGATAAAGCTTCAAAGATTGATGTGGTGCCACCTACACATGTAAGCATCATACATGCGCCGTATGCTTATGTGTGGCGCTCATTTATTGATAGGATGGTGTCATGCACACACTCACGTCTGAAGAGCACGCGCTGAATATTGATGGTAAAGTTAACAAGGCGCTTGAATGTGTTACCCACGCGTTTGTGTCCATCAGCTACACACAAACCGTATGTTTGTGTGTTTTTTGCTACGATTCTATTTTGAATTACATTCCAATCTATAAATCATCAGGTCGCAATAACCTGAAGTTAATCCAAAGTGACAACAAAGAGTGTGCTGCAAGCATTGCGTTGTGAATTATGATTCCACTGAAGTGCTCCCTTACCTAGTCGCATACACGGAAACACGTGCAAAACATGCACACACACATGCAAGCACACACACAAGCACACACACCCATCGTGGTTCCATAGGGGAATGCATATGATGACAATACGGTCCTCAAATTGCAATAAGTAATAGGCCTCACTCCCCAAGGCCTTCCCCAATGATAATTTAAATGGCGCTATCCATATACTTATCAAACTTTTATATTTTTGTATTGTCTCAGGCTATATAAAGACGGGATGGAGTAAGGGATAATATGTCAAAGGGTTAAAAAAATGTCTCAAAATGTGGGAAACTACTTATATCATTGTCCAATAGCGAGATAAGATAAATAACCTAGATAAATAAACAAATATATGAATGGATAAATGAACGGAGCACCCAAACGTCACACCCGCTTTCAAATGAATATGATAATATCACATGGGAGACAAACGCAGAATACAGAGGCAACAGCTGCAGATTTAATGGAACGGGCATGAACGAGACAAATAGAGGAGATAGAGGAAATGAGAGAGAGAAAGAAAGTGCAAATGATAAAGTGAGGGAGCGAGATGGGAGAAGAATGGGAGGGAAATGGAGGGAGAGAGATAAAGAAAGCAGGGAGTGTAGGGACGGGACAGAGAGCGATAGAGAGAGGGAGAGGGAGAGGGTGATATAGAAAGAGGGATGAGAGAGATATAGAGGGAGCGAGACACATACAATGGCAGAGAGGATTCAGGGGTGGCAGGGGGAGAGGGGGGAGACAGGGAACGAAATTGACTTCACATTGGTAAATAAACAAAAAGAAAGGCGAGAGTGGAGTGGCAACCAATAATATTAGCTTCTCCGAATATTGATACAGCGGTATAGGATTACAAATGCATTTCCACCACGAAGCGGAGCTCTCATTTTCACAACAGCTCTGAGACCAGCGCTGAGTGCAGAGCGCCTCGTTCCTTGTTAGCCTACCCCGCACGTTTCTGGAAAAACAAGTTTGCTCGGAGGATACCACCTAATCCCGGTCGCTCAACATGGCCGACGGGAGCCGGACAAATGACAATAAAAGAACAGAAGGAATGAATATTAATATCGCACTAGAAGCTGTTTGCACGCCGTCCGCGGAGCAAGGCCGCGGCGAGGATGCAAACGAAGCGATTGTTGTTTTTGTTTTTGTTTACCGCTCTGATGGCTTAATCACGTCCAGGTATTGAGGTGTTGCCTGTAGCCAGACACACATCTAAAAGACCAGAGGGGTGGAATGGGATTGGGGGGGTGGGGGGGGTGGGTAGTGGTTGCTGGTGGGGTGGTCCTCCGAGGCAAAACAATGAGCTGTCAACGAGAGACGCCACTTCAGACGCAGGGGGGCTTGAAAAGCTATCTTATCCCGGTCAGCTCTTCCACAGTTCTGCTGGCATATGACAGAGACGCCTCAAGACGCTACCGAGAAAAAGGACCCCCAAGGACCCCCCCCAGTCAGAGGATCTGGTTGTACCTACGTCATCCCCGAAAGAAGTGCAACCAAACACACCACCTTCCCACCGGGAGCTGCCACGCCCCCCCCCCCGTTGATATGCCCGCGGAACGGAGCACACGGTGAGGAACGGAGAACGGAACGGAATGACGGCGAGAGGAGAAGGAGAGAGGGGCGAGAGAGGGAGGAGAGAGGAGGGAGAGAGGAGGGAGAGAGTAGGGTGAGAGAGGGGGAGAGGGAGGAGAGAGGAGGGGGAGAGTAGGGAGAGAGGAGGGAGAGAGGAGGGAGAGAGGAGGGAGAGAGGGAGGAGAGAGGAGGAAGAGAGGAGGGAGAGAGGGGCGAGAGAGGAGGGAGAGAGGAGGGAGAGAGAAGGGAGAGAGGGGCGAGAGAGGAGGGAGAGAGGAGGGAGAGACAGAGAGATGGAGGGGGGACAGAGGCGGGACGGGGGAGAGAGAGATGGAGGAGAGATAGAGAGACGGAGGAGAGATAGAGAGACGGAGGAGAGATAGAGAGACGGGGGAGAGATAGAGAGACGGAGGAGAGATAGAGCGACGGAGGAGAGATAGAGAGATGGAGGGGGGGACAGAGGAGACATGAAGGAGAGATGGAGGAGAGAAGCAGAGATTTGAGGACACAATGTGGGGTAGAGTGAGGGATGGTTCTGATGGTGAAGTGCACGATAGAGGGGCTTTTAATTAGACGGATAAGGGCGCAATGATGGAGGGAGGTGGCTAGTGGAGGCCTCGTCACGTCCCCCCGTTTTCACAGCTGAGCGAGCCTGAAATCTCTGACTGCTAATTCAGATTTCGCCATGAAAAGCACACGCACAAAGAGACAAACACACACACACACACACACAAACACACACACCACACACATACGCTCAAACACATACACACACACACACACACACACACCACGCCACACATATACACTCAAACACATACACACAGACACACACACACACACACCGACCACGCCACACACATACATTCAAACACATATACACACACATACACACACACAGACCACACCACACATATACACTCAAACACATACACACACACACACCGACCACGCCACACACATACACTCAAACACATACACACATACACACACACAGTCCATGCCACACATATAGACTAAACACATACACACATACACACACACACACACACACACACACCACGCCACACATATACACTCAAACACATACACACACGTACACATAAACATACACACACACACACACACACACACACACCCAAGCCAAAAAGGCAAACACATAAACGGACAGACGTACTGATCAATGATAGCAATTTATGATCAACACATTCAGACACATTCACTAAAGACTGTGGCGTGCCCATATGGATGCCCTTGCTCCCACACACTCATAGTATTCACAATGCTTGATCAACAACACACTCAAACACCCACACAGCCAATAGAAGGGCCAATAAAGATTGTGTTGTACAATGGTTCTGCATTGATGCAGCGTCCTACGATTCAACCTTCGACCCCGCATCGTTCACTGCACAAACGGAGACAAGGTTACAGTAAAATACGGAACTGACAGGCAAGGAGCTCTAGAACTCAAGCACCGCTTGCAGAAAACATTGGCGGCCACAATAGGTTTCCATGAATGTTCATGGCTGAATGAGAATGTGACAGGAGAGGTAATGCTTGTGTTTAGGTCTGTTTAAGTGTGTTTAGGTGTGTGTGTGTGTGTGTGTGCGCATGTCTTTCATTGTATGTTTGTTTATGTTTGTTTATGTTTGTGTGTGTATGTGTGCGAGTGCTTCAGTGACTGGGGGTATGTGTGGATGTCCTTCACTGTGCAGCTTTCTGTACAATATTAATAAACTTGTATAATGTGTACTTTCTTTTGCAAAAACCTTCATTTATACAGTTTGTTTATGTGTGTGTATGTGTGTGTGTGTGCGTGTGTGTGTGCGTGTGTGTGTGTGTGTGTGTGTGTGTGTGTGTGTGCGTATGTGTGTGTGTGTGTGTGTGTGTGTGTGTGTGTGTGTGTACAAGGCCACTGTGTGTACATTTGGCTGTGAGTCCTGGTCAGAGGGCTTATCCCACGTCCTCAGAACGTTGCAATCTTCAGCCGCGTTACCATCAGACCCGAGCACCATCCTCGCCCACACACTTGGACCGCTCTCCAACCAACAGCTCCAAAAAAACTTTTGCATGGAACTTTTTTTCATTTTTTTTTTTTATTTGAACATCTTAGCCGAGGTTAGCTTTGTTCCCGTGCCTCAGAGGGTGCTTCTGTCTCACTGTCCAGTTAAGCACTTTCCAAGCCCTTTCAGCCATCTCTCCCCTCTCAGATCCTTAGCCCTCTGCTGAGTCCAGGGCAAAGCTGAGGCACCAAAAACACCATCATTAAAAGACTCCTCCCGCCTACATTTATATTCACAGAGGCACACAACGGCCCCAAAGACATAAGCATAGCACACACGCGCAACCAGACAATCTACTTAAAATATAGCGTGATCTCTATAGCGTGATTAACGGCCAGTGTCCACATAGTTAGTGTTTGTTTTTTTCTGGCAGGATTGCCATTGCGTGGCACTGGGATTCACTGGGATTCACTGGGACAAAGTGTTTGTGCACTGAAAGAAAACAGCTGCAGCTCTGTGCTTTGTTTATGGTTTATATGACAATTAGCCATGTTAGCGCCTTAGCCCTTAGCTCAACATCGTAGAGGTGACTTTGTGTTATACACCCAAGAGTGATCGAGAGGCATCTGTGTTCAGACACAAACATTACAGTGTTGATTTGTGAGAGTAACTTACTGTGAGGTTTATTTTTAACATGTAACAAGCTTTTTTTCCAAAATTAAATGTGTTAGACAGTTGACAAAATCTGTAATGAGGTGATTTTCCACCTGAAGCGCCAGAGCGGATCAATTGAAGCAAGGCGAAGGTGCTCAGAAAAAGATGTGCTGCAATCATGGGACCTAAAACATGCCTTTGATGTGGTCAACCCTAGCTTGTGTGGTAAATAATTCCAATAATAAACCAAATAACCAATAATCTAGATTGGTAGCCTTCTGAAGCTCTCTGCATCAGCCAGGGCTAGATTAAAAAAATACGCTTTCAATAATGCAGTTGACCACTTGAACCTAACACGCACGCACACAAGCAAGTGGGCCGCTTTGGACATGCAGAATTAATTGATCAATCACTGAAATTGACATCCAAGGCTACTGGACATAGTGATTAGAGTGAATTAAAAGGTAGCCCCACGAACATCATAATTATGCAAAATGAGAGAGAGAGGGAGAGAAAGAGAGAGAATACGTCAAGAGGCTAACGAGATCGACACTTCGATGAGGGCATGAACAAATTTATTTCTCAATGCTAAGCAAGACTAATCTCCCATGTACTCATTTCAAAAGCAGAGCAGTCTGGCGAGAAAATACAATATAAAAATGTGAAGGGAAAGTAAGAGGTGAAATATAAAATGGATGACCATGCCGGGAGTCACAAGCATTCCCGGCGGTTCATTCACAACCTCGGATCAGTTTTTTCTTGGCTTAGCATAGCCTTTCCACGTCGTCTCTCTCCCTGCCTGGCTCCCGACTCAGATACTGTGTGCCTGTGCGCTAATCAGACCTGCAGAGAACACTGCTTTACACAAAAGATGGACTCGCTCTCTTCAAAGACCTAAGCTAGACTTCGACGGGACAAAAGAGCCTTGGCACTGTACTGTTTTTGTGAGCTGATGGTGAGATAGAGTAGTGTTTGCTTCTCACTGCAGTTGGCACCTTGTGTTTTACTTAGTACCATTACTTAGCGTTGTGGGTTTAGTCAGCCTCATGAGTTAAGTGTTCTGGGTTTAATCAGCACCATGCGTTTAGTTAATGTTTTGGGTTTATTTATTATTAGCACCATGTGTTATTATGCGCAATACATTTAGTTAGCGTGTTGATGTTGGGTTTAGTCGGTACCATGCGTTTAGTTAGCTCTAGGGGTTGAGTTAGTGTCATGCATTTAGTTAAAGTCATTCGTTTAGTTAGCAATTAGTGAGCAACATCCTTTTAGTTAGAGTGTTTCTTTCAGTTAATCCCATGCCATTAGTAAGCACAAGGCATTAAGCTAAGCGGCATGTATTAGCAACATGTGTTAAGTTAGCATATTGAGTTTAGTTATATGGTGCAAAGGCATTTAATTAGAGTTGTGTGCTAAGTTAGCAGCACCATGCAAAGGGATGGAAATCAATGCTGGCTGACTCAAGGTTCCCAGACAGCTGTTGTGCTGAGACTGTGCCAGAGATGCAGGTAGGCCTATTTTCGATTGAAAGGGGCTATTGTTGATATATTGTACTGGTTGCTTTCAGAGCTGAAGGTCTGCCTGTCTGAGTTCAGTGAGTCTGGAGTCAGTGCTCAACTCTTTTTTTACTTTTGAATCAATAGCGCAAATTGCTACACAGGGATTATTATGAGTCATTTGGGACAGTC
Organism: Micromesistius poutassou; assembly: GCF_964030765.1. Taxonomy (NCBI): domain Eukaryota; kingdom Metazoa; phylum Chordata; class Actinopteri; order Gadiformes; family Gadidae; genus Micromesistius; species Micromesistius poutassou. The sequence continues at coordinate 7,611,905 of NC_140276.1, forward strand.
TTTTTTTAATTGTTATTCAAATATCATGGACTCTATGGATATTTATTGTATATCTTTTCCACTACTGTTTTCCCCGCTTGAGAATAATTAACTCCCTGAAATAAAATGTGTTTCTCTCACTTAGTCATGAAAAGAATGCTTTCAGCCCAGAGAAATAAATAACAATTGATTATTCCCAAGAAGAAAGATAGGGGAACCGAGCCCCAGTGTAATACTGAATAAGGTATGATATATTTGAATGTATGATAACAATGATTACATTTTCATGTAACTTTTCCAGGAAACAATCTGTAAATGAGATTGCATTTTTGTGTGTTGTTTATATTGACAATCGTAGAAATTTGAAAAAAAACATTGCTTATACTATAACATTTTATTCAATTCTTCCATTCTATTCTATCACATAAAAAGAATTATAACACAGCAATACAGACTGTACATATGAGCCCCATAGCTGTGTGACATCAAATAAAGTTTTAAAGCTATTCATCTTTTCCGGATGTTAATAATTCATGATCAGCTAAAACCAGAGCTGTGAATATTTCTGATACACATGAGGCTATTTACCAGTCAAGAGGGAAAAGACAGACTGGTTTGTCGGAGAGATGTACAGTATACAATCACTCTATTTTATGACACAGCATTTCAGTGGTATGAATGAATATTGAATTGAGAACCATATGAAAGTGAACATATGTACTGAATAGTACTGCTGTATTTCATGTGGCTAAATAACTCATTTCACAGCCAGGTCATAAAATGAAATGAACTCTTCATGTTTCTATATTTTCATTTTAAAGTGCAGGTCAAAATAGTTTTGTTTTTTTACATATTTGTATTTTATATATTTGCTTACGAATGCCCACAAATTTATTACTGAATTTAAGTAGATCAATAACCAAAAATCCTTGAGCATTTTAATTGCATGTTCTAAATGATGTCTTCATAGACAATTTAACAGATTGTGGATTTGATATAATTTCTTTATCTAAATACAGAATTGATTGCACCAAAATTGAATTGCAGCAATCTTGCCCTTCTCCTTGTCGACCATCGATAAAAACTGGCTTACACTGGCCCTCCCCTTTGTCCCTTATGTCAACCAAAGCAGGATAAAAAATCAACGCAAATAAAATAGATTTTTACTTAATTATTTTGACACATCGCACAAAGAAGTGCATTTGAAAGTCAAGGGCAATTTATGCAGTAATAAATTGGGGAAGAAAGGAAAATTGATTTTTCTTCTTCCAAAGTTGTCCAATGACTTGATTAATAACTGATTTTGCAGTGAGAAATTTGTCCCTGCGGGTTTTACACGAGCACTGTGTACTGTGTATAAAGTACATTTAAAGAGAAACTGTGTGTGTGTGTGTGTGTGTGTGTGTGTGTGTGTGTGTGTGTGTGTGTAAGAATGAAAGAGTGATGTCCCTGCCAATTCTGTGGTGTTCATGCATGTCTGTGCACGTGTGGTTGAATTTGTTCAGTGCATTCACATGCTGAATTCTGTCAGCATTTCTTGTCCACCTGTTCTTTGAAAAATCTGTCTATTGTTCAATCAAATAACAGAAGACTATAAGGGCCATTGAACAGAATACATTGTGAACCATCACGTCCACCAAAGACCTATGCTGTAGGGCCTTGAACTTATCACTCCCCCCCCCACACACACACACACACACACAGACACACACACACACACACACACACACACACACAATCTCATATGGCTACATACACACTTACTCAATGAAACTACCACACACGAAACATAGTACACATCCACACATACACACACTATACATACACAAGAAATATACACAAAGACACAGACACACAAAAAAATACACACATTTACATTCCTCTTGACAAATTAATCTCTTCTTTTGAAGAGAGGCAGAGTGGTCTTTCTTGACTACCAAGATTTAAGTGTCTCTGATGCTCGAGCCCCTATCAAGAGAAAGAGGAAAGAGAAAGAGAGCGAGAGATAAGAGAGGGACAGAGAGATAGAGAGAGAGAGAGAGAGAGAGAGAGAGAGGAGTAAAGACAATGTGACAAAGATAAAGGACGAGTTTGAAGAGTCTGAGGCTGCGATTGAATTTTCCCAACAGAATTGTGACTCCATTGCCTTTGTGAGTGCATATAGTGCATGACTCTTGCCCATAGCCCAATGGAAGAAGACAAGAGAGAATGGGGAGCTACATTGCCAGTTGAGCAAAAGCCAACAACTTTAAAGGAAGAAACCCTCGGGGTCTATGTGTGTGTGTGTGTGTGTGTGTGTGTGTGTGTGTGTGTGTGTGTGTGTGTGTGTGTGTGTGTGTGTGTGTGTGTGTGTGCGTGTGTGTGTGCACATGTGTGAGAACGAGTGAAGAGAGAGAGAGAGAGAGAGAGAGAGAGAGAGAGAGAGAGAGAGAGAGAGAGAGAAAATGAGGGACAGATAGATAGAGAGTGAGCCAGAGCCCTTTCTGTGGCATGGCTAACTGAGTGCGAACCAGTGCTTGGGTTACAGCACTGAATACAACAGCAGTGTCTGTATGAAAGATAAAATAACATTATATTCCAGGGATTTGCAGCGCCATTGTAAAAATACAAGCTAATATAGAATTAAAGCATTCCAGACACACATCAGCCCATAGGCTTACACACATCCACACGCACGCACACACACATATCACACACACACACACACACGTACACAGACATGCAAATCCAAACAAATAAACACACAGCACAAATGGAAAATGTCACGCAAAGAGAAAATAATAATCTGTATTATATTTCCATATGAGGTAATTTATGGAGAGACTTAAGGAATTAGTGCACTTGTTATTGTGTTATTGTGTCTGATAATAATATAACCAGTCATCAGGTCATGTCCATTGATCAGTGCAAAGGTTACTCGCATTATGTCCAATGTATATTATTGTGACGAACAAATACAATCAATTAATTTGATAAAAGAGCAGTAAACAGTTTGCCATCTAGTTGTTGCTTTTTCGGTGACATTGCACTCAGGCTCAATGACAATGTTTATTTTCCATCTCCCAGTAATAGAGGATTTTAGACTATTTTAGTGTATTTGTCCTAGAGCTAGTGCCTCATAAATGCAACAGGAATGCCAATATGTGAAACTCAATAACAGTGTGTGTGTGTGTGTGTGTGTGTGTGTGTGTGTGTGTGTGTGTGTGTGTGTGTGTGTATGTGTGTGTGTGTGTGTGTGTTTGTGTGCACGTACATGTGGATGACTACTGAGTGTCTGGTAGCCATTACTTGTAGAATATCTGGTTTGAGTGTGAAATTAATAACTGGAGTTGGAATCCAGTTGCTCATTCCACTTGCAGGAAGTGAGTTGGAGAAAGAGAGAGAGAGAGAGAGAGAGAGAGAGAGAGAGGGAGAGAGAGAGAGAGAGAGAGAGAGAGAGAGAGAGATTGAGGTGGACTTTACAGAAAAGGTTGCAAAAGGGAGTCTGAGAGTATGGGGTGAAAGAAAAATATTCCCCTGGCCCCTGATATTTACCAGCCAAATGTTGACACACACTATATCTCTAAGTGTTATTTATCAGCACTTTAAACAGGGTAAAACGCATTTCAAAACACCCCTGTCACTAATTTCTAACCCCCCTGCCCAGATTTCATTAGGGAAATTGAGTTCAACAGGGCAGATTGTTTGACTGATTCAATAGGAGTGTGGAGGAGCTTCACATTGCCCAAGCCTACGGCATTCCTGGAATGAGATATCATAAATAATGCACGGCTGGATAACGAAAAGACCCCCCCCACCACCACCACCACCACCCCCTCCCTGTCTCCCACAGCAGTCCAAAGGCCATGCAAAATGACTAAAACCACTGGAAAACAAGAGCTATCAGAGCCATTTGAAGACACCTGTTTGTGTGTTGCTTGTTTGTTGACAGACCGCAAGGAGATGAACAGGCAGCAGCAAGGCAAGACGCCAGCACCCCGACAACCTAGCACCAAAAATACGGATTAACTGGGGTCTGGGAAAACAAGTATGCGACCCCAAGCCAACAAGTCCTTATTTTTGTTTTGTTTTTTTCCGGGCTGGGGGTGCTTGTTTGGAATTGGCATTTGTAATTCCCAAATAACAACTATGCTGGTGCTTAAATGAACGGACAAGGATATGGAAGGGATAATTACTGCAGCAAAGAGTACCATTATTCTGCCGAGCAGTAATAGGTAGAAACTGGCTGTGATCAAATAGGAAAATAAATAAAAATACAAAAACGAAAAAAAGTTTAAATTCGAACAGATTCATTTGTCCTGTTCACTGGTTGACTACTTGACTGAAATGTCAATGTAACACCAGGGGTGTGGGCACAGCCTGTAATTGGTGAAATGACATTTCAATTCACAGCACTGGTTTATAATTTGTTAACGTGTAACCATAATGAGTGTGCCATTTTAAAATATGCACTTGATCAATTGTTTATCGCATATGCGCAGCATTAGCATTATGTGTCATGCAAGACCAGAAATATCCAACCCAAAACACACACACAAACAGACACACACAAATACAAGCACACCAAACACACACACACACACACACACACACACACACACACGGGCGTACGTGTAGAAGCAGGTGCAGACATGGGCACTAGCTTACAAACACACACACACTTACACATGCACAAGCTCACACGTACAAAAACACATTTTCTCTGTCTCACTCACTCCATCACACACACACACACACACACACACACACACACACACACACACACACAGACAAACGCACACACACACACACACACACACACACACACACACACACACACGCACACACCCACACACATGCTCACAACACACTCCACAAAAGAAATAAAAGAACAGAATGAGAAGCCCCAAGCTATGGTAACCTGCACATCAATGCTTTAGTTGGGGAATTGAAAGTAGCATTACATCAACTCCACCCTACAAACCCCTTCATACATCAAGTGTGAGTGTGTGGGTGTGCGTGAGTGTGTGTGCGTGTGTGTGTGCATGTGTGTGTGTGTGTGTGTGTTATTGCACCTATTGCACATGTCTGAGCAAGAGGAAAGAGAAGTATGATAACCTGTGTGTGTTTGTGTGTACATGCGTTATTGGAGGGAAAAGGGAGAAGGAAATATAACCTGTTTGTGTTTGCCTGTGTGTGTGTGTGTGTGTGTGTGTGTGTGTGTGTGTGTGTGTGTGTGTGTGTGTGTGTGTGTAGTTCTGTTATCGGGGGAAAAGGGACGCATGAGATAGAAACCGTGTGTGTCTGTGTGTGTGTGTGTGTGTGTGTGTGTGTGTGTACACTTGTGTAATTGGGGGGGAAAGAGGAACAAGAGATAGAACCTGTGTGTGTGTGTGTGTGTGTATACTTGTGTTATTGGGGCAGAAAAGGGGAGCAAAAATGACCTGTGTGTTTGTGTGTGTGTTTGTGTGTGTGTATTACCTAACCCCATGCACAGATGCTCTCTATTAATCACGAACGGTGGCGACAGATTGCCTTTTTATCATCACTATCAATAACGCCCAAGCCAGGGAAGAATTAAGCATGGTTCCCACTTCCCGCATCATCGTGAACAGAGGCAGGTAGGGCAACCACACAGGCGATATCACAGAGAGAAACAGCCAGAAGACCCATTCTACTGCATAGGGCCCCATTAGGATCCACGTTGTCAGAGAAAAGCTTTGGCTCTCGTTTTAAGGAAAAGGTTATTGTTGCATCCCTCGTCTTCCTCAGTATGTGTAAAGTTATATTTGGAAAGAGATTAATGTTTTCAAAGTGGATGGAATAGGTATTGCTCAAATGCACAAATGCATGCTGGTTAAACCTTAAAGCAACGGACATGTGAGGACTATTGGTTCAATAAGGCTGTAGGCCTTCCAGATCAAGATTTAATATATGATATTACATTTTGAGAGATATTAAATATATACGTTATAATTTTAATTGCATGCATTTGTATCCACCAGATGTGTTTCTTATTGCTGCTTTTGTTTTTTTAGCTCTAAATGAGCTACTAAGGATATTTTAAGGGATGGATCGTGTCAGACTATTAACCACAAAATGTTTATCTCTTTGGAAACATGCCATCGATGATTTGCTAGAGATGATTATTTTGAAGAACCCATGAAAGTAGAAGTGCAGAGGGCTATATTTGAAATCTATTGGACCATATCCATCCTGCTGCATTTCTGTTGCTTAACAATAATTTTGATTTATTAAAATACAATTGCTATTGTTGACTGTTTTCCTGGCGTTGCATATACACATCCAATGGATTTACCATAAATGTAAAACTACCAGCTTAATAAGTTTATAAATAATTAGCCTACTCGTCCTTGGATAAAATGCAGCATCATCCACACATTAAAACCAATATATCACTGGTTTAAAATTATTTAAGTCGCAACGAGGACGTCTTTAAATATTCTTACTTCCAGATCCATAAGGTGGACTTATTAAATATATCTTATTATGGAGTGCCTGCCTGTTTATGGATATGGTATAAATAGGCAACAAGACCCGTAGACTACATTGACGTTGAAAGACAGAAGGCTCAGAGAAATCAATATAGGCTCTGTATCTCTAACGGCACAATACTGGCATCATTACCTTAGTGGCGATGGAGATGGACTGGGCAGACCAACATCGTGCATAACAAACTCAAGGTTTCAACACATATTGACCTCGAATGAATGTATCGCCAGGATATGGACCGGCTCCTTTGCACATAGATTTGCATCAGAATGTTTGTCAAGCAGGCAGTCTGGGTAGGTCCCAGTCCTTCAAATGAGGAGCGTCAAATTAAATGTAAGTGCACTACACACTGCACGCACACACGAACGCGCGCCTACACAAGCACAGGCAAACACACACACACACACACACACACACACACACACACACACACACACACACACACACACATGCACGCCGTCACGAACACACAAGCACACAAACACACACACACACACACACACACACACACACACACACACACACACACACACACACACACACACACACACACACATACATACACACATACATACAGACACACACACACACAAGCACACACATATATATATACGCGCGCAAACACATGCGCGCGCGCGCGCGCGCGCACACATACAACACACACACACACACACACACACACACACACACACACACACACACACACACATCCTCTCTACACAGTACTAAACAGCTGATAACAACCATTCTCTGCAAACGTTTCGCCTCCAAATCCTCAAAACCAACCAGTTTAGCTAACATGCCACAGTGTCGCCGACAAATAAATGTAATAAACAGCATACGCGTCTTACCTCCCCAACGGAAAGCCATTCCTTTAGTCCAATCCCATGCAGAGAGAAACCTGCAAATGCTGAGAACGTTCAATTCCCCTGCTGGAACACTTGAATCACGGTGGTTGCTGCTAAATATCGATAACGTGAGGGCTGCCCACTGCGCTGCCTTCCAGACGCGTTGCGCTGTTTCTGCTGCTCAAATGCGGATACGGAACGGTACACGACTGCTGTTAACGGCAGTGATGTGTGTGTTGGGGGGGGGTACACTAGCCAGCGTTGCTGTGCTGTGACAGTGAGCACGGCCGTGGCGCGTTTAGCCGCAGTTGAACCCGGGGAGGCAGACTGGTGATGCTGTAACTGGTGAGATTCAGTCCCGCTATAACAGCATCTATGGACCGTACCACCACCGCCGGCGAGAAGGGGGTGTGGCACCGGCGACGCTCGGCTCGCGAACAAGAACGAGCTCCGAGTCCTCGGAAAATCACGAGGTCGTCTGGATGTTTAGTTCGATGGCTGGTTAAAATGTGTCTTGTGTTATGGCTTATTATTGATATTCATCTGTTTGATATTCGGTAATTTGGCGAGAAGCTGCTCGTGGCGTAACCGACATTTTAGCAGGCCTACAGCAGTAGCCAATCCAAAATTACAAGAATCAGCCCCAAAGAGCTGGTTAATGATAGCCTGCTGGAATTTTAATTAGGCCTATTTAGTTAGTAGTTGTTTATTGCAAAAAATAGGGCACAATTGTTGCAATATAAAAGGCTGAATAACTAAGTTGTAGTAGGTCTGCCAAATAAAATTACATAAGAGAAAGTAGGCTACGTAATTACTAGGATATATGAAATACATATTTTGAGGGTGTTTTTTTTTTCATTTGCGTGTCACACTCACATGAGTGTAGTGTGACATTTTATGTGTGACATGCAAGTGTGTGTGTTTGTGTGTGTGTCTGCGTGTCTGCGTGTGTGTGTGTGTGTGTGTGTCTGCGTGTGTGGAGGGGTGTGTGTGTGTGTGTGTGTGTGTGTGGAGGGGTGTGTGTGTGTGTGTGTGTGTGTGTGTCTGTCCGTGCTTGGGAGTCTGTGTTTACCGCCAGTCAAGAATTGGCACAAAGGATGCGGTTGAATGACAGGGCTTCTAATGATACAGTTTATTATTTCCCCAAAGCACGGTTCGCATGGGGCTACAAACAACCGTTTTGACAGCAGCTCCAGCCTGCCTGCATTTCAGCGTGTCTCCCTCTATCCCCCATATACAACTCAGCAGCATACATCTTTCATCAACACGGGTTTGGTGTTTCTCAACAGTTTGAGCTGTATATTACCACCAAACTGAAGCGGCTGTTTTGGACGGAGAACAGTCGTTCCAAGAGGCCACCGTGGGTGGGCACACGTGTGGGCGGTTTTCGCTCGCTTTTTTTTTTTTTTCATTTCTTTTAAAGGTCCAACCTTATTTGCGGTAATTGGCCTTGACTGGAGTGGTGGTTTGCTGAAGGGTTTTGTCAACTGAGCGCTGTCTGTAAGTATCGAGCCCACTGTTTCTCGGAAACAAAGGAAGGCACGAAAGAGTACAGATCACTAGGGTGGATTCTGATCCGGCTTGCTTTGGCTGCCTGGGTCGTTTGAAGTACCAACAGAGTGTGCGCGACCCAGCGGCGCACCACCTCCCATGTTGGCTATTGGCTTTTTTTCATCTCGTGGTGAGCTGTAATGGTGGTGTAGCATTTGGCCTCAAACACCTGGATGGACACGCTCATTGAGAGTGCAATTCGCACCCCCAACGGCGCTTCCAGCCAGAGCCATTCAATGCAAAGATACGACCTGTCAGTTTTCTCAGCATTCATTGTACAACCTGGGTGGGTCCCACGGACAGGCTATAAGAGACGGCATGTAAAGGCAGAATGGCCTTGCTGAGAAAGGGACAGAGATCTCACCTTCTTATTGGAGAACCCACAGAGAGGCTTTGAAGGCACACCGTTTAGACCTGGAAGGTCATTGTGTCACAAAAAAAGGGCCACCTTAGTGGTTGACATTCATGATGGAAGTAACGCAAAAAGCAGAACTCATGTCATCCGCGACAAATGTATTCTTTATCCCATTGAAGAGATCATAGGCCGATGTTCGTCATAAGCAGTGCCTGCTATTGGGACCATGTGTTTCTAAACACAAACCTCACGTCTTCGAGAAGTAGCCAGGATTTGCACACTATTGAATTTAATACAGCTATAGAAATTGAGAGGTTGACGTTTTGAGAAACACACAGATTGACTGATTTGTACTTTTTCGATGAGATATTTGAATTGGGCAAGAATAATAGATCAAATGCTTGACTTACGTTTTATGTACCTATGCCTATACCCAGACTGTTGAAATATACAATGATAAATGTATTTTTTTTCTCAATGGTTGCATGTACTTTGGTAGAAGGATACAAAGCATAATTGTAGCTGTAATGAAACCTTTTCTTTAGAACGATACAGGTTTCTTTGTGCAGACCCACTCCACAGACTCACAAACGTAAATGCACAGCTTTATTCTCCTCTTTGAATCAATGGAACAAAATAAGCCTCTCAATGTGTGTCTGGCTGAATTCAGTCCCCAAATCTAGTGGTTTATCGTTTCATGTTGCTTGAGAGAATGGAGAAACGTAAGGAGAGGATGAGTTCCACCACCGGTGACGTATGCAAGATTTTTTGCAGGTCTATCACGCAACCTGTGAAAAACCTTTCTGCGTTAGAGTATAGGAAGTAAGAACACATTTTGGAGATTTGCACGTCACAATATTTCTTCTGTTCGTGGACGAATTACAAAACATTTTGGTGTGACATTTGCTCTGAATGCGTCCAGGAAAGCATTGAAGTTAAACGGTATTAAGTGGTAGAAGTTTTTTGTCTGCCACCATAATAGCATTGCAGGCGGAAGGCAATTGTTTCTCTCAGAGACAGATAACCCTGCTTTATTTCATGCACAGAGAGAGATAGAGAGAGAGTGAAAGAGAGAAAGAGAGAGAGAGAGAGAGAGAGAGAGAGAGAGAGAGAGAGAGAAAGAGAGAGAGAGAGAAAGAGTTAGAGAGAGAGAGAGAGAGAGAGAGAGAGAGAGAGAGAGAGAGAGAGAGAGAGAGAGAGAGAGGGGAAAGAGAGAGAGAGAGTTAGAGAGAGAGAGAGAGAGAAGTAGAGAGAGAGGTAGAGAGAGAGAGAGAGGGAAAGAGAGAGAGAGAGAGTTAGAAAGAGAGAGAGGTAGAGAGAGAGAGAGTGAAAGAGAGAGATAGAGAGAGAGAGAGTGAAAGAGAGAGAGGTAGAGAGAGAGTGAAAGAGAGAGGTAGAGAGAGAGAGAGAGGTAGAGGTAGAGAGCGAGTGAAAGAGAGAGAGAGGTAGAGAGAGAGAGGTAGAGAGAGAGAGAGGTAGAGAGAGAGATAGAGAGAGAGAGAGGGGGGAAAGAGAGAGAAAGAGAGAGAGAGAGAGAGTTGTTCATGGGGAACTGTCCATGGTGCTGATCTGCGTTCACTCGGTCCTGCAGTATCTGTGTAACATCTCTGAGGCCAGCTGGGGCCACACAGCTTCTGAGCGGCGTTGTGAGGGGTCGGGG
>NC_140276.1:7627989-7662989 GCF_964030765.1 Micromesistius poutassou
GAGGTTGTTTTAACTTCCACAAATTCCTTCCCTTAAATCTCACTGATACATACAATATTTACAACAAATTCACGCCTTATTGTATGGGTAAGGTGTGACATATAGGGGAATTGTGAACACATTAAACACTGTGGTGGTACAAATATGACTGATAAAAATATAGGTGCTACAGTAGGGATGAAGGACAAGAAATTACCATTGTACATCCATCCTGTCGATAAGTATGTTTCATTTATATTCATGAGTACACTGTTTGAACGTTACTGAACTAAAACAGCTTTCACCTTTGACGAAAGATAATTTCGTCTATATATATAATTTGACACACATGGCCTACAACGTGAACCCTATTTTTTCCATTGCGTGGCCATGCCTTATCTTGGCGTTTCCATTTTTAATTTCTGTTATCATGATTGTGGTGACGTAGCTGCGGTGTTAATCGAAGTTGTCACATAACTGTTAAAATGGATCATTAATCACTTGGTTCATTCCAATAATCACTTCTCCCCGGAATGAACCTCCATGAATGAACCTCCAACCTCCATACATGTTGTTCTCCACATACATTCTCACACTCTCGCCTGCAGGCAAACACACACACACACACACACACACACACACACACACACACACACACACACACACACACACACACACACACACACACACACACACTCACAAACAGACAGACACAGACACAGATACAGACACAAACAGCCAACGGCAACCAAACCTATCCCTGGCTCAATGCAGCTCTTTGACGGTTATTTTCACATTCACTATTAAACAACTGGCAGAGAGTCCGACCTTGGCTTCACACTGAATATGGAATAAGCTGGGTCATTATTCCGTTAATTTCCGAGCAGCCAGGAGCCCTTCAAGCCCAGTACTCTGCTTTAACAGAGTAGCGCCTTTTAACATTTCGCCGTTCTTTATTACTTGCTGACGACGCCCAAGACAGACAAGGTCAATTACAAAAGGTTCCCTCCTCTCCAGCTCCCTCGTTCCCCGCCTCATGAATCCGGAGAAAGGTCTGTCACAAAAACTAACCGGAGGTCGACACTTCCAAACATTGACCAAAAAAGGAATGACGACGATTCATTTCGGCCGCTGACACCGCGCAGCGTGTAAGACTTCAAACAACAATCGGGAATCGAAGAGAGCGAGTATAGCTTTTGCCACAACAAAAATGTAGCGTGCCGCTTTAAGGAGAGGGATATATACAAGGGAGCGCGGCGCGCTCTGCATCATTTAGGGGTTCTGAGCACCGCACGTTGGGGCTCCCCTGGGCTGGGCTTGAGTTAAAGTGGGATGGAGCTAGACGCATGGCCGCAATTTGCATCACAATGTAAGTTGCGAGAGACGTCGTAAACAGCAAACAGCCATGAAATGATTTCCCACCTTAATGCCGAGCGCAATACCCAACTCACCCCGCCCTCACCCTCGCTCTCACTTTTGCTCTCCAGGTTCACCAATAAATATCGTCGGAAATATACGATACTGAGCATGGTGTGTAGATGTGCGCGCACGCAAACAAAGACACACTCTCTCTCTTTGCCGATTCACTCTCCCACACGCGCACACACACACACACACACACACACACACACACACACACACACACACACACACACACACACACACATTCAGACACTTAAGCCATCTCATAAATGTGCAACAGTAAACCACTGCACTCGTAGTGGCCATGCATGTAATGCCCTACCCCCTGCAGACTCCTAATCAAAGGTCACACATGAAGGGAGACGGTACACCTGTGTAATTGTTACATCGCTAATTTAGTGGAACAACAAGCTTTAGGCTGTTGTCCCCGTGCCCCCACCCCGCCCCCCAGCACTCTTTGATTTATGGTCTTGCAGCTCTATTGACTTTCATAACAACATTCATTGAGCTATTCGACCTTAATGTTTACTACGTTGGATACGGCCAATTACATCACCCGCACATTAAACGGGAAATACGGCATGCCGCAAAAATGACACGCAAAAATGCGTTCCTTCGTGAAATTATCGGACACGTTTAACTTTGTTGCAGTCTAGAGGGTGTATTGTGCAAGGGTTTTGTCACCAGGTAATGGAAGAATGAGGGGGAAATCTTTGCCAACAGCATCTATGTCCTATGGAATTTGCCTCAAGAATATCCACTTGCAAGACACACTTGATAAATCTCCTGCTAATAATATGTGGAAACAAGGCAGGAACTAATTAATTGGAAATGTACTTCTGATGCCTACGGCCAAATGGCCTAAGTTGAGATTTTTAAGAACTCTAAAATAAGTTATAAATAAACTGTGGTCAACGAAATGTCATTTATTTAGTTTGACTACGCTTGGCATAAAGCATTGGAACGTGTGTTGCTCTACCCCTTTCTATCAATGCCTCAGGTAGTATGATCTTTTAAGTGAAGACTGTTTCACGAGAAAAGCAAGAAAAATAGCTTGAATTTTGATTGGTTTTATGAAAAGTGATCTTGAAATGACATAACACATCACCTTTTTATTTCCCCTGAACATCATTCTGCCTGAACCCCTCAACGGCTTGAATGGGATAAATGATGATGTTGGATATTGATTAGGATACATATTCTGCAATAAAACATGCAGCATTATTGACCAACTATTTAAGGATTCCATCAAAGTGCATGGCTTTCACCTTCATGCTAAAACGGGAAGTAAAGAAATTAAACTTATCTCAATAATATGGAGGACATTGGAGGACCATTTATATCCTGATAGAGATGCTTTTAAACCCAGCAGCTCAAACACAAATGGCTTTGGCTTGAAAGTTATGTAGATGTAGCTAGACACAACCATCTCCTGTCAAACATCATACTGAAAAACAAAATGGGTCCTGCCTCCACAACTATGCAGTTTTTCTGAGGCTAACAAGCTACTGAATGGGGAGAGATCACGCCTGTGTCATTCAAGTGACATACTGAATGTGGTGATGAAAGCATCCATGACATGCCCCATCATGTCTGCCAAGGCTAACTTGCTAAGAAGCTAAGAAATTCCACCAAGGAGGGTTAGTGGCCAGACTATTAGCCAAGTCTGCCAAGGCTAATATGCCAGTATGCTAACCGGCAGGGAGAGCTCACTATGCATGTCTGCTGAGACTTTCAAAAATTTGCGAGTCTTTGTGCAGTCTTTTGTAAACGGCAACTCTTTAAGGCAATCAATTATGTTTGGGACTGTTAAGCGGCCTTATAAAAACACCTGTGTTTATGATTTTAATTTGCAAACCGAGGAAGGCAGACCAGCCAAAAAGTCCCTGCCAAATAAGTTGGAAGACAAATTGAGAAAAAATGAGAGTGTACTGTGTGTTTTACTGTTAGTTATACTTCATACTGTTAGTTAACAGAGCTGAGTTGGTGACGTCATCGAGTCCACTGCTGTTCCAATTGCAGGTGTGTACTCGCGTCCTCGGAAGTCTGTACTTGGAAGTCCGGACTTTCCAAGTACGCACTTCCAAGTCTGCGAGTCCGTAGTTTGCGTACTTGGTATTGAGAAACAGCTTATTTGTCGTAATAGTGAGGAACCATATGCTTCAATAACAACATTGAAGACATATAACATACAACATATGTGGCATATTTACACCCTCCGCTAAATCGGTGTCATGTAATATCATTAAATGTAATTTCTATTTTACGGCCTCAGTGAAAAAAATACGGTAAAATAGTCAGATAGGACATTGCCTCATATAAACTGCTATCTTCTTTTACAATAATATAGGTATAATATCCCAGGTCTGAGTCTTATAACCTAATTATTTGTGTTGATGTGCTTTGTCAAAATAAGGATGGGGCATCAATAGCTATGTGGACCTCGTTCTGCTCACCACATTTAGAAACAAAAAATAACACACACACACGCACAATTTGAAAATAAACATCCTTCATTGTGCTCCTGTGTTTTCTGTAGGTAATATCCTAAACCCTTTTTTTTATATGGTCTCATTTGAATAGGAGGCAAAAAACCGAATATAAGCTCCTTTATTATATGAGTTGTTTGCTTTCATGGACGTTATTATGGTGCCGTTACAGTTGTGGCTATAAAAAAAACCTGGACATAAAGTTCCTGCACAGCACAGACACTGCGTCCTAATAAATGGCCCATACAACCTCATTAGAAGCCCAGGCCAGGGACTGCTTTTTCCAGGCAACGCACAATGATGAAGTCATATTTTCAGTTAGGCAAAGAGCCCGGTTTCAGGTCCTTTTTGTTGTCTCCGGAGGATAAAGCAAAATTAATACATGAATAAATAAACACATGAGGTAATTGACCGGACTGATCACAGGGCTTACGTCAATTATTTATATTGTGGGTCAGGTCTGGTCTTGGTGTGCTTACCGTTTCAGTTTTTTTGTGCTTTGTGAGCAAATCCCTGACAAATGAATAGGAAATTAGTTTCACATTGAAATTTTGTGGGAAAAGCAGAGTATGTAATTAAAAGGGAAGTCTGCCTTCCGCTAAGGGGGTTACGTGTGGTCCAAGCAGCAGAGCCCATCTCACTCAAAGGAAAAGGAGAGAAGGAAATTTAAAACACGTAGAGAAACAAATGAAATAACGAACAGTTAACATTAACACCACCTACGGTATTGAGTCGACGGTTTTTCCCATTTTTTACGTAACAGCCCCCGGGGGTCAGCAGACAGAAGTGGTGAGCTAATTAAGAAACTTGTTGCTCCAATTGTCTCACTCTCCCTGCCTTTTTTAATATTCTCTTTTTGCTCTCCTTGATTATTTCCGGCTGCTTCTAGCGTCCTATCATTTCCCTTTGCCTGTCAGCTTCTCAACCTCGTAATTAGCCGGCATTAATTAGATGCACTGGCGTAATTGTTAATCATTGGTTACGCTGGAAACATCTTTGAGTATGAACAGAATGCCAAAACGAACGGGGCGGGGGGGGCGAAGAATGGCTCCATGCTACCAGAAACACAAGCACAACAACATGGAGGCAGGGAGTGAAGAACTGGGAGACGGACACAGGGAAAGAGATGAGCAGTGTGTGTGTGTGTGTGTGTGTGTGTGTGTGTGTGTGTGTGGGTGTGGGCGTGTGTGTGAAGAAAAACCAGTGGAAAACAGCGTTAACTATCCTCCGGAGCATTCACCTCTTCCCCTTGCCCAAGGATACGACAGATGCTGCACCTGGCTCGCCGACGTGCCTCGGCATTAACTCGCTAACGACTTCGTACTCTTCCTTCATTACCTGGCCTCGACTACCGCCATGGCCTGCCACTCCGGTGAGATGCGTTGCGTGGATTAACAACTCAACCGTCCCTCTGCAAAAAAAAAGAAAAAAAAATCCCCTGGCACATCGATGCCGACGGCTGTGGACGTGGTCCGGGGAAGACATGGATTATTAACAGGCCAACAGACAAACACCGTCGCCCCCCCCCACCCACCCACCGTCAAGAGAGGCGGAGAAGCGGCGAGGCGGAGGCAGGGGAAAGTCATGCCAACGGTTTGCCCGTGGACTCCCTGGGCTGGCTGGCTGGCTTGCTTGCTGACGCTGACTGCAACACTGCCTGTCCGTCTCAGATTACTGTCTAATCGAATTCAGCTTCATGTCTGCCTGCTCCCGTGGGCCTGCTCCGGCGGTCGACTCCTATGATAAAACATAAAAACAAGAGCTACCGCCATTTCATTGTGGAGCGATTCAAAGGGGGGGGGGGGGTGGGGGACTTCAAAGACCTCCATATCGCACTCCCCTCTCTCTCCATCTCCCCCCCTCTTCTTCTTCGTCTTTGAGGAAAATTATGTTCATCTACTTCTTTGCATTCAACACCCTTACGTCAGTCCCGATCTCGTCCCCCCCCCCTCTGTCCCCCCCCCCCCCCCCCTCTGTCCCCCCCCCCCCCCCTCTCTGTCTCTCTCTTCCTCTCATCCCTGTCGCTCTCCTCCTCTCTCATCCCTCTCTCCCCCCACTATCTCTATCTATCCCTCCCTCCCTCCCTCCCTCTCTAAGGACACAGATTATGGCGGTGTGTGTGTGTGTGTGTGTGTGTGTGTGTGTGTGAGCGGTGCATGCTTTGCCATCGGGAGTCAGCCGGCGTTCCTGCGGGCGCTGACACATCACGGATCCACCATTCCCCATGTCAACCGCCTGTAAAATGTTTATGTCTCACTGGAAAGGCCTCGCCTATTCAAATTATCTTGTCACAATGCATCCCTGAGCCGAAATGAAGGCGCTCTTTATGGGGGCCTGTAAACAGTCTGCGTGCTCTTTGCAGGGCAACACTGCCCATTTATTAGCGTCCTGCAGCGGCCAAGTCCGGAGGGGACTGTCAGCTTTTTATACAGTTCTTTTTTTTCTCCGCTTTCCTCCCTTCCACCCTCGCTCTCTGCCCTGCGCTCTCTCCTTCCCCTCCCTCTCCCTCCTTTTCTCTCCCGCTCACTTCTGCTCTCTCGCCATCCCGTCCTCTCCCTCAGTCTCTCCCTCCCTCCCTCTCTCTCCTTTCGTCCCTCGCTCTCTCCTTCCCTCCCTCTCCCTCCTTCCCTCCCTCGCTCTCTCCTTCCCTCCCTCTCTCTCCTTTTCTCTCTCGCTCACTTCTGCTCTCTCGCCATCCCGTCCTCTCCTCTCTCTCCTCTTCTTCTTATCTCTTTCCCTTCCTTGGGCCCCTCCATCCCTCCTCCTCCTCCTCCACCCCTCCTCCTTCTCCAGCCCGTCTCCCCCTCCTCCTCCTCCTCCTCCTCCACCTCTTCTCCTCCAGCCCCCCCCCCTCCTCCTCCTCCACCTCTTCTCCTCCAGCCCCCCTCCTCCTCCTCCAGCCCCCCTCCTCCTCCTCCTCCTCCTCCACCCCTCCTCCTTCTCCAGCCCGTCTCCCCCTCCTCCTCCTCCTCCTCCACCTCTTCTCCTCCAGCCCCCCCCTCCTCCTCCTCCACCTCTTCTCCTCCAGCCCCCCTCCTCCTCCTCCAGCCCCCCTCCTCCTCCTCCTCCTCCTCCACCCCTCCTCCTCCAGCCCCCCCTCCTCCTCCTCCTCCTCCTCCTCCTTCCTCTCCTCCACCTCTTCTCCTCCAGCCCCCCCCCTCCTCCTCCTCCAGCCCCCCTCCTCCTCCACCTCTTCTCCTCCAGCCCCCCTCCTCCTCCTCCAGCCCTCCTCCTTCTCCAGCCCGTCTCCCCCTCCTCCTTCTCCTCCACCTCTTCTCCTCCAGCCCCCCTCCTCCTCCAGCCCCCCTCCTCCTCCTCCTCCAGCCCCCCTCCTCCTCCTCCCCCTCCTCCCCCTGCCGGGGCTTGGCAGAGATCAGGGCGTAGGGCTTAATGAGAGCCAGTGAGTCTGAGCCCTCCTCTCCATGCGGCTCCGTGTGCATCGTAATCCACCATCGATCCTCCCATGACTTGTGGCTGTCAGCTTTGTGAAATAACACAGAGAACAAAAAAGACCCCCAAAAAAAAAAAAAATAAACGAAAACTAAACAAAGAGCTATGGCAATTACCCGCGCTTATAATTGGATTTTATTACAAGTCTCAAGCCCACACCGGAGGCCCTTGTCATTGCGCTCCCCGCATCGCCGCCAAGGCGGAAAAGATAACCCCTTTTTTTCCCGAGGTCAGGCTCTGACAGTCCAGCTGCATTTTGCAGTTATTTACCCGTGTCATATCCCATCCTGAGAGAGGGAGAAGGAGCTACGGCTCCTCTCCTCCTCCTCCTCCTCCTCCTCCTCCTCCTCCTTCTCCCTCCCTTGCTTTCCCCCCCCCCCCCCGCTCTATGTTCTCTTCAGGGCAAACCGCAAGACCCAAGTTCGAATGAGAAAACACTTTGTGGACAAAGCTAATGACAGGGGAAGGCTAATTCATTCGTGGGTCTATTAGGGCATTAGTGTGAAATATGTCAGGCGGATCCGTCTGGGGGGGAAAGGACAGGTGAGGGAGACGGCGCTCCTTAGGGACGCGGTGTTACTCCGTGCCTTTCAGGGTCTTTGTTCACCCGGAGCCGTCTCACCCATTCTTTTTTTTTTTTGCAAGTAATTCCGGAGACGATTCTTTTCCCTCCTCTCTCTCGTCATTGCGGCACAATGCCGTTGATTTGAATAACAAAGGGAATAGTTGAAAGAAAGTACCACATATTCGCTTTCTCAGGATAACAGTCACACCACCAATGCCGCCTGATATGGCAACTATTGCTCATGTATTATTCATGTTCTTCCTTTGCTATAAATATTCTTAATTTGAGTTTTTTTTTATAGGCGGTGGGGTTCGCTACGGGCATTTGTATGGAAATGGTTGCGAGGCCACTTTCAAAGCACTTCAAAGACTATTGTTTGTTGTCAGGCGTGGTGAGCGTTCAACGGCAAAGGCACAAGATCTGGGCTCAGCGGATGATCTCGCTGGTTTGAACAGGCAATAACACAAAATTATGTTTACTCAACTGAAGACACAAACCACAGAGAACTTCGTTTTTTTTTTAGCTGCGTTTATTCTGCGATTCCATGTCTAATTCCGAGAAAAAAAAATATGTTTGAGCCGAATAATTTCATTTCCGGGGATAGGCAGACAAAATATAAAACAATCCGCTGTCAGCCTGCCGATTCTCAAACCCAATCAAAGTGTGCAGCGTTTGTTAAGGGAAAAAATGGGAGTGCTAGGGAGGCTTAAATGAGTCTTCACACTGCTCCTCCCTGAAGTGTATTCAGTGAATTGAATTACAACCCCCTAGAGAGAGAGAGAGAGAGAGAGAGAGAGAGAGAGAGAGAGAGAGAGAGAGAGAGAGAGAGAGAGAGAGAGAGATGGATGGGAGTGTGGCGAAAGAGAGAGAATAGAAAGTGAGACAGCTTAGAGATTCAGAGGGAGAAGGTTGACAGTGAGAGAAAAAGAGTGAGAGAGATCGGGGGTTTCTCTGAACACGGGGGGGGGGGGAGAGGGGGGTGAGGTGGGGGAAAGCGCAAACATTGGGGCCGTCAACCCCTCGTTGCCTCAGATGGAGACGACACGCTTGGCAACCGTGGGGCCGGATGATACTGTACCGGGTGTTGCCATGGCAACTACTACACCAACTCGGCGAGGCGAGGCAAGGCAGCGCGGTTGTCACAAACACGGTCACCGAGACCTGGCTGTCTGCACGCAGTCTGTCAAGCTGCTCCCCCTGAAAAAGCACTCTGAGTACTTAAAGGTCCATCTCTCTACCCCCCCCCCCCCCCAGCAGAAAATGAGTGTATCAGCGCAGTGTGTATCTGAATGCCGGAAGATGGGTCTTTGTGACGGACGGCTGAGAGAACTTAGATTCTGAGACTGGGACTTTGACTACAGATTAAACACTGTGTTTATCCCATCTTTTTCTGTCTATTTTCTGCGTTTGTGTTTTTGTGTGTTGTGTTGTGTTGGTCCCCCCGGGTGTGGCTTCCCCCTTGTGCGCTCTGATGTGCACTATCCGTTTTTCACAAGGCTTTGATGTCCACCCCCTGGTGCACGCCGGGCACCAATAGTGGCGCCATTGAAATGTGTTATCCGTGCACTTTTATCTCTCATCCGCTGATTGGGTATTCCGTGTGAAGCGAGTGCGTGCCTGTTGTCTTGTTGATGGAGACGGATCCGTGGAGCGCGGAGGTGTTTTATTAAAACGGGCGGATCATGATCCGCGCTCTGACGGGAGGGGGTGATGGGCAGCTACCACCTGCTACTGGGATCGCTGTGCCTTACCAGTGTCCACCAGAAGAGACAGAGGCAGCTCACCAGAGACTAATCAAACTACAACAGCAGCTGGCCGGCTGGCTGGTCGCCCCCCTCTCAGACTTGCTTTCCCCACTCGCTCTCTCTCTCGGTCCCTCTCTTTCTTTTCCCCACTCTCCCTCTCTCTCTCTCTTTCTCTTTGTCACTCTCTCACTCTCTCTCACACACAAATACTTTCTCTGTCGCTCTCTCTCTTCATCAATCTCTCTCGTCTCATGAACACATGAACACACACACACACACACAGAGGCTCACAGCCACACTTGCACGTGCACGTTCACACCCATTAACACACGTGATTCACAAACACGCGCTAATACGCACACACTCGCACACGCAGATAACAGTAGACAGCAACTCTGTCCCTTCATCGCCTCCCTGATGGCAAATATTTACTGTGCTACCCTGATTTATCCGGGGTTAATTAGCCAAAGTTAAATAACCATCATAGGCATGATCTAAAACACAAACGAGCATGTGGGAACACACTCACACACACACACACACACACACACACACACACACACACACACACACACACACACACACACACACACACACGCACACACGCGCACACACACAGTCAACCTCATGGTAGCCCACCTCTCGATACAATCTCCAAATGCTATCCCCCAGACCGATCCACGGGCCCCCTCAGTGTACAGAGGTTTATTATAGACACTGAAGACTTAATTAGATGTGGATAATGCACAGAGTCCGGGGAGGGCTTTGTGTACTGATGTTGTATAAACGCGGGCCGACGTACAGCGGAGCTCTCTGTGTTAACCATCTGCATTAGCACACCTTGACGCCATGTGTGTTTCCAAGGAGGGGGGTTGACTCAGTGGTAAAAGAAGCTCATTATGGGAGAAATATGTTTTGTTGCCTGTGAGGAAGAGGACGCATTCAATTATACACACGTATTCACACACAGGCACGCACACACGCACACACGCACACACACACTATGATTAATTGGCTCACTATGTAAGGAGACTGCATGCGAGAGTGCAAGAAGCTGTAGGTAATGAGCACCATCATTAAACAAAGACAATCTACCACACCTCTGGCTGGGGTTACGACGACTGCGCTCGACAGCTGCTGCAGCCGCAGAAGAAGGAGAAGAGAAAAAATATATATAACGCGCGCGCAGAAGAAACGTCGACACGCGTGGAAACCTTCGCCGGCGAACATCAGAAACTTCAGAAGATGGCGGAGAACAGGGCTCCACCGCGGCGGATCGGCGGAGCCGGGCTGGCGGCCACCGGGCCCCCGGAGGGAGAAATGTTTAAAGATTGAGCCGTTAGATGGAGATCTTCAGAAAGAAAACAGACGGCCTTAGAGGAGGAGGGCGCGGAAAGCAGGGCCAAAGCCGCCGCCGCCGCCGCCACCGCCGCCACCGCCGCCACCGCCGCCGCCGCCTCCGCCGCCTCCGCCGCCTCCGCCGCCTCCGCCGCCTCCGCCGATGAGAAAGATTAGCAAAAGGAACAAAACACATCCGCTCGATAGAGGAGGCCACTTACACAAAAGACAGAGGAAGGTGTTATAGCGGAGGAAGAGGTGCTGCTGTTGTTGCTGCTGCTGACTCGGGGGGACAAATATACGAGTCGCGGAGGACATAAAACGTGGGTGAAATAAAACTGCCCTTAACAAAACAGGAACAAAAAGAAAAAAGAAAAAAAATCAATACATCTATAAAGGTTCCAGGGGCAACAGAAGCAACTCACGCATTTGTCACACGCATTATTGACCTGTCGGAAGAGGTCACGAACCTTGGGTGACTTTGGTCGCCGCACGGCCATCTTGTCCTGGTCCGGAAAATTGCCAACCTCACACATTGTTGTGAAATTGAAAAAAAAGATTATGTCTCTGCTCGGTAGGACTTTATATCTCAACACGCTCAGCGTCTTGTGTTGCCAGCGACCTTGCGAGAGCATTCACCGTTCACAACACACTTTGAACACGTTTGTAAGGAACCAATTTCATCTGAATAATGGCTAAGTGTACAAGTTATACTTGTACCACACAAAAAAAATGCCTCCTCTTTATTAAACATGTATAGAGACATTTCTCTTTCACTGTATTGATTCAAACTTAAGAGCCACTGGATCACTGCTCTTGAATGTTATATAAGAGTGTGTATTTGTGTGTGTGTGTGTGTGTGTGTGTGTGTGTGTGTGTGTGTGTGTGTGTGTGTTTTACATCTGCCATTAATTAGAAAAAGTGTTGAGAAAAGTGTTATGCAATGTAAAAAATGTAAAAAAGCAAAATCCAAACAACTTTCAGGGACTTTTCCATTCTTCTCCTGAACCTAATATGTCTGGTTGGTTTGCATGATCTCTGGTTGTGTCCGGTTTTCACACAGAGCCATTCCCAGTGGGTTAAGACTTCACACAGAACCCAATGGTGCTCGGTCGCACACACACTGTCGCCCGTTCCTCTTGCAGTCCTTCTGCGCAAAGCCTTGTATCCACAGTGTGGCCAAGTTGTGCCTGTTATATTTAGAGATAGAATTAGAGAGTGTGTGTTGTTATAATCTACCTCATTATCTGGCCAGAAGACAACTCCTGGCACGCCTCAGTGCCATCTTTACCAGTTCTAGTTGGTACACAAATATCGGCCCCCGGCTCATTTGCAAAGAAAAAACACAAAAAAGTCCTGCGGGTATTTTTAGGAGCTAAGCCTTTGAGGCATTGGAGGCTGGAGGCTGGTTATAGACCGTCTATATATAGACAAATGTCAAAGCCTTCAGGGGTGTCTCGCGGGCACCGTGCAGGACAAGTGAATAACCTTACATCCAGTTATTCAGTGAATCGTTGGCTGCCTTCACTTCGAATATGACTAAATGTAAGTACTTCACGTCGAACCGTGACACTAGGCATCCTCCTCAATGTCTATTTATTCACCTTTCGCATCGATGTCACTTATTCGATAGTTGAGACATTTAATTTGATTTGAATGGATACCAGCACTGGATAGCCCCTGTCCGATACCGCCAGACAACGCTTTCCCTAATACGCATTGACTATGACATCTATATGACGAGAGGGAACCTGGCAGAATACTTTAAATAAAACAGGGCCGGGTGCAAATTCAAATGACCCATTCGAAGCCCCATGGAACGCAGAACATAAGCAAATCTCCGCGGCGAGTTTGTTTGTCACAGTGGGCTGAGACTGAGTGAAGGTCAGGACAAGCTAAATGGCTTGTTTGTGTGTTTCGTTTGAGGGACCAGACATCTGAGTTTGCCACAACCTTCTTCGAGGGAAGCTCAAGGAATCATTGACATTTCTTGGTAAATCTAAGAACATACATATTTTTTTAAGTAAAAAATATTGAATTATCTTCTTGTCGATTTGCTTTAGATGTGCTTTAAGGCTGATGAACATATTTCTCCAGTGACCACCCAAAGATCTTCAAATTAATTATTGAATCATTACATCCTTATACTCCCTAAACGTATGTATTGTAATTAACGTCGGATAAAAAAAAAGATGTTGAATGAAAAAACAGACAAATATATAACTAATTTAAGGGGAGATATTCCCTTAATGGAACAATCATTTCCAATGTTGCCACAAGACATGAATTATCCATTGTGACAGTAAGTTCTTCCGGAAAACATTATTGCTTTCATGTTTCTACATTCAGAGTTATTCCTCCATACATAAATCATCTAGAGGCCTCAAATGAACCAATAAACCAAGGACAAAGGACCAGAAACCACCATGAATTTAAATAGCAAGCTTTTGTTACTGTAAATTAATTGACTGCATTAATTAGTAGCCTACATAACATTACATCAAGTTAATATTTAAATAGACTGAAGCAGTATAACTGAAGGACTGAAGCAAAATGCCCCACAGATCTACCCAGACACAATACTGTACTTGGACTGCAACAAAACTCAGAATCAGAGTATAGGACTTTAATTTAGAAAGAGAAATACACAAAAGATGGGGCTAGTCATGTGATGTTGGGTCAACGTGTGTATCTGTTCACGTCTGATCGTGATATTGTCACGATCCTACTGTTGGGTAATGTTAAGCTGGTGGGTGACTGGTTGTCATGGTAACCGTGGGAGTGGCTCCCTTGGTTGGCCTTGATACTGGACTGGTCACCTGAGGGATCCAAGATGGCGGATGGTAGCTGCTGAACAGACAGCATGGTGCCCACACTTGGTTTCACTAAAAACCCTCTGAAAGACTATGTGAAGGCTATTCCCCTTAACAAGGACAGCACCAGGATTAGGTTGTTCCTAAAGGGGGAACGTGACTGCCCCTTTGTTGTGTATGTTTGTCAAGTGTTCGTCTATGTTATATGTCAAACCATAACCAAACGGGACTAGGCTACCGTTTACCTCAACGCTTGGGCTATCCCTCAACCAGTGAGCAGGACCACAGCTCACCAGGGACCCAGGTGAGTCACTGCTCACGTGGCCGGAAGCTAGTCGCCTGCCAGCTGTGGTTTTTACCACTTGTGTGTCGCGACTCCTGCCTAGACAGAGAGCCGGTTCGAATATATCAGTGGGGTTGTGAAAATACACTATTATATATTTTCTTTGCTGACATGAATAATTAAATATATGGCCAGCTTATCAGCACTGCTTGAGTAAATCTGATGGAAAATCAAAAAAAGAAAAGAAAGAAAAGAAAGTTATCACATCATAACAACATCAATTGGCCGGGGGGTAACGTGGTTTGTCTACAAACGGTAAACAGTGATGCCGTTTGGAAATGGCAAATAACATACATCATCCTGTTACTAGCCTTTGGTAGCTGAAGTAATTCATCCTTGGGTATTTGTGAGTGCAGAGAATGGTCCGATCAACCAGAGGTTGAAGTACCAAGCGGTGCAGAGCCTCCCTCCGTTGTTGTGAACAGTCGTTGAATCCAAGAGGTTATTGAAGATATTAATGGCTGTTAGGTCTTTGTCCATTTCTCAGCATAAAGAGCATAAATCAGCATGGGCCGATAGACTTTTGTTCAGACGTAGAACTAGTCGTCGTCTTATTTAGTCAAAGAACATTTCAGCTAATCTTTATCAAGTTGTTTTTACTTAGATGCCACAGATATTGTCGCAATAACTCAAATGGTCAAATAACTGGAGGAAATGTAGTTGTGTGAGACAACAGCAAAGCATAAGCCCGACCATGACCTTCTCCTGAGTGTGCCAAGCTAAGGCACAAAGGCAAAAGCTAAGGCTAAAGGCAGGAAAAAATACTCTATACTCTAATACTATAATTTCCCCCTGGGTCAGTCCATATGGATGTAGCAATAGTGACCAGGCCAGCAATACAATATTCCTCTGTAACCTTTTCAATTCCTCTGGCTAATAGTGTGCTGTTTTATTTTCATTTTCATTTTGTTTTGTTTAGTTCAAATTCAGGCGTTTATTGTATAGAATACGGTAAAAAAAAAACAACCTTCAATTTGATTTCATTAAGAAAAACACGTCAAAGGCAAATCCTGCACGCAAATTCCGAATCAGGCTCTGAAATTGACATTTATTGTGTGTAAATGGATTGTGACATATGTTTGAGTCGTGAGTCGTGCTATAAATAAGTGTTTTTTGTGTGAACATGATGAAAGGGTGCTGTTGATGTTTGTAGTTTCTGTGCCCGACTGCTACTCGTTTGTAGATTCCAGTTTTTCTTTTGAATGGGAAATTAGCATGAATATAAGCAGAATTGAATGCTCTTTGAATGCATGCGTGTTGAAAATGAATTTTGATTCTTCATGCCGGTTAAGAAACAAGAATGGCTGGGGGGAAAAAAGGACATTGTGCTTAATATGGCTTATGAACAGACCCATGTTCACAAACATGGGTTTATATTCACAAAATATTTTGCTCATAATAGCTCAATTGTAAAATCGTGTACCGTCCGTTCTAATTTTTTCAAACCAACCGTGAAGTCAATACAGCATTGTATTCATTATTTTTAAATGCCCGACCACTCACTTGTTCCAGACCAGATGGCTGAGAGAATCATGCCTCGATTGGCAGATTTGAAAATGTTCCAAAGATTCGTCCTCAGCCAGTCCTTATCATGGCTCTGACGGATGAAAGAGTCTCAGCTCAAGGCCTCGTCACAGCCAGACCTTTTGTGGCCGAGACAGACGCTTTTTTATTCCACCAAACAATAATTGTCTGCATTTCCGTCCGATATTTGTACAGCGGGATGGACACAGACCTCGTTCAACTGTTGAAAATAAATAAATAAATAAACTATATCAAATCATGGACTATAACTGAAGAGGATTTGCTTTCATTCTTTGGATAAGACCAGAGTGTCAGTCTCTCAGTCGGCTTTACTTTCTCTGCAGCGCGCGGTTAGGCGGCTAGCTGGTTATTAGATAAATGAGGCAACAGATAGAACGTGGTGATGTGTTTGGTTTACAGGTCATTCCCAAAGCACCTCTCTCTCTCTCGCCCTCGCCCTCGCCCTCTCCCTCTCTCTGCATCGTCACTGCCATCGAGGAGCCGGGCAGTTAAGCCGTTTGTTGCCAGCCCCAGACGCTGATCGCTCCCCGGGGAGATGATGTGCCTTGCTTACTGCTCACCATTGTCGGAGAGTGGTGGTAGTTGGAAATGATTATTTTCCTGTTCCCTTTGTCCACTTTATTTTCCTCTTCCCCGGACGCCCGGTGCGGTTGGAGGGAGAGCCATTACATCTCCTTCGAGTTGCAGTTGTAGTAGGGATGATTCCTTCTGATAAAGGAGGGCTCTATTTCACTCTATCAGTGTGAATTGGATTCGTCATTACAAGCTATTATAAAATCAACCTATTCGTGACATCACAAATGGGAGGGTTGATAGATTAATCTGGGTGCGGCCCACTTGCGATGTCACAACTGGGTGGATGTAATGGATCATTCGGGCTCCCACCCGGAGTGAAAGTTAGGGCTTTGACCACGTTGACCCAGCTGACAAGGGCAGTTGGTTTGTTTTGATATTCCTCTTCCAACTATGGAGTGTTAAATCTTTGTACATGGCTTTTTAATATCCTGCCGTTTGTACTGCCTTGCTCTTATCAAGGGCCAGAGAGACTCAGCGAAAAATCTCATTCAAGGAAATGCCGGATAACAAAATAATGCCTAGGAATAATTGTTGTTCTCCTTTATAATGGGCAAATAACAAGATGTATCGTGACAAATAAAAAATATCACTTTCCCACCATGCTAGAGTCTGCATTTATCAAAGATCAAGAGATAGCTGAACAGTGAAGCCTTTGCGCTTAGCTGACACTTTAGCCTATATTGATCTAGGCTGGCAATGCTAAGCGTGCTCTATTCATCCCGTTGCTGGCCAGCGTCCGGCGGTGCTCAAACAGAGCCGTCAATCAGCCATTCAGGGCCTCAATTGGCCCCGCCCCTGACATAAAGCTAACAAGATCATTTGTCTCCTAAGTCCATTTTGTGTAGAATTAGCAAGGGATTTTCACCGGGGAATAGTCTTTCATTTGGCTTTTTAAAGACGAGGAATTAAACGTAAAGTTTAATTAAGCTCCATCAATGGTTTTTTTTCCCCTGGCAAGGAGTGGCAATATAAATCTACTTAAGCTCTACCAATTGCCTTTTTTTTTTTTTGAAGGATTCTCTCTTGCATTATTCTAATGTATGTCACATCGACGGTCTTAAAAGATTGGTGAAGACCCGAGGTTAGTTGTTGACATTGTCTATGTCCAGATGTAAATAAGCCATGAACGTTGTCCAACCCTCTCTCTCTTGTGGTGTAGAGGCACCCCAAAGTTGAGCAGTTGGGCACCAATTCCAACATCCTTTATATTCCAAACAGGGTTTAGCAGCTCCCCCTACCTTTTGTAAGTGCATACAAACTGCCCATGGCTACTTGGTTACATGGTTGCATTTCTTTTATGGTGCCAATGAACAAACAAATCCACAAGTTTTGAGTGTGTGTTTACTCACCACTGGACACACTTGTGTACTTAGAGACTGAGGCACTCTGTTAGAATTATGTGGGGAAGATACTTGCAGCGTTTTCCGGCAGTGTGATCATTTTGAATTCTGAGGGCAGAGCAACATGTAGCGAGGGTAAGTGCAGGAGGTGGTGTTTTTCTAACCAATTGGAACGTAGCGTAAGCATTCTGTGTTTACATAGAGACAGAGCCAGAGAGGAGAGCAGTTAGAGTTCTTGAATAATAAACGTCCCAGTCATTAGCGCGGTGGTGAATATTGATCGTTGATTCTGTATCACTTTTGTTGCAATTGACTGGTTTGCTGGTGAAAAAGATATTTGTGTTGAGTTCTATGCCCATTCCTCCAACCGGGAACTGAATACTTGATTCAGAAGTGAATGCTCCGGCTGTGTTCCGATCAGTTTAAATACTACCCATTCCTGCACTTACCCTGGCAACTCTTTGAAATGCGCTCAGAATTCCGGATTATCCCAATGCCTGAAGCGCGGCCACTTTCTGAGCACAGAATTCTAAGTGAGTGCCTCAGTCTCAAAGTCTGTGAGCAGGCGCAGTGGCCGGTCAACACGGAATCAAAACTTTGAACGATTTGTTCGTTACTCGGCACCATTGGAGGAAACTGCCTGGCCAGAGCAGTTGTGCCTACTTTAGTTGGAAAAGCAGCTCCCAAAGTATAGGATCTGCTAAGCGCATGTTTGGAATAAAACGGGTGTCAATGGCTTGCAAACAGCCCATTTCGGCACGCACGTATACAAGCCCGAGTGGGTGAGTTGAACAAAAGTCTGGTCTTAGCAAACCTGCAAAATCCTTTAACTCTAAAACGGGAGCAATGGAAATCGGGCGGCTGACAATATGGAAGGCTGTCCGCCCCGCTTCTGCTGCCTGTGCTGCCGGTAGCCTATGCTGCTGTTGTGTGTACTCAGTGCACACACCGGCGTGGACTAGTGTGTGGGCGAGAGACAGCCATGAATATGCATCGATGCGTGCTGGGTTAAGTATCCTGCTCAAGGTCACGGGTGCAATGTCACCCAGTCAGGATTCCCGATCAGCGTTTCTCGGCCTCCCAGCAATATCTGGAAAACAGTATTGACACCATAAACAACTGATGAATTCATTGGGAACTCGGGAAGAAAAAGAAAATCTATCTGAAATGATTTCCCCATCAGTAAAAAACAGTGGATGTGGGCATTAATAATTCATAAAGATTTGGAGGCAATTGATCCATCAGGATAGTAGGATTTTGACGGTTTGGAAACCCGGGGGAATTACTTTGGGTACATTCCGATCTGTCTGCCAAAACAAAACGTGTTTGTGTGAGTGTGTGTTTGTATGAGTGTGTGTGTGTGTGTGTGTGTGTGTGTGTGTGTGTGTGTGTGTGTGTGTGTGTGTGTGTGTGTGTGTGTGTGTGTGTGTGTGTGTGTGTGTGTGTGTGTGTGTGTGTGTGTGTGTGTGTGCGCGCGCGTGCGCGCGCACCCATTGGTGAATGACAAAGAAACAATCTCTTCTTCTCTTCTTAGCCTTGAACAAAACATTCTGAATTCTATGCGGTGGCACAGAAAGCAAGAAAGAAAAGAAAGAAAACCTACAAGATTTATAACCTTGTGCGGTACGATCAGCCACCTAAACAATAGTCTATTAACTAGGAGATAAATCTCAATATAAGTCTTTATAAATTGCACCGTTGAATAGGAGCTCGGTCGCACATTGCCAAGCTAAACATATCCACTGGTGCCCCAGTTCCCGGCCGGGTAAATACTGCCTCACTGTCAGTGCGTTCAACGACTCCTTCTTTGAATCGGGATTATCCAATTATCTCAAAGTTGTGACATCACAAATGTCTCAAGAAAGCCGAGCAGGCAGGCAGGGAGCCCTGCCAGTTGAACGTGAGCTCTACGCAAATGAAAAGGATGCAAAGAGGGGAAAACTTATTTGGATACATTTTGAATGTCGAAGCTAATTGGGCGGTAGGGAAAAGATGCTGATGCAGGTGTTTTTTCCTTCCGCCTGCTGTGAAGTCAAAACATACACGAGCACCATCGCGCACGCACACACACACACACACACACACACACACACATATATATATATATATATAGATATACACACACACACACACACACACACATACACCCACATACCCACACACACCAATGCCCACCCACATGCAGAGCTCCATGCACAGATGGAAGCTCACAAAAAGCTCCTAACCCCACACACAGACACATATTTGAAAACGTGCACACAAACACACAAACACACACACACAGCCACACATCGCCCTGCTTCTCCCTTTCACCAAACAATACTAATTTTAATTGCGCCAGCCGCGAGAAACATTCAACATAATGTGTTCCCTTCTCCGGCCATTACAGTTTTTCTCCCACCTCTTCCGCGCTGGTGACAGACATCAGCACCTGAGAGAGTCCCGGTTTTTATCCTTAGTGAGGCAGTTCGATCTCTCACCTGCCATTAGGCGGACGGTATGTCTGGCTGTCATCCGGCGTCAGATGTTTAACTGTCTCCTCCACACCCCATTAGAGATTGGGGAGGGGGGGAGGGAGGGAGGGAGGGGGGGAATGCAGGAGCCCCAATATGTCTGCAAGATGGTGGGCAGAACGCGTGTCCGTGCATTCACACCTGTAATCTCCACACACACACTCTCGTTCCGACACACACAGATACACACAACACATGCGCAGACACGTGAACACACACACACACACACACACACACACACACACACACGCGCACACGCTTACACTTCTGCATAGGACGCACACACACACACACACACACACACACACACACACACACACACACACACACACACACACACACACGTGAACAAGCACAGGGGTGTGTGCTTGTACACTCACACAAACCGTCATGCATAGGCCAAGCACACACACACACACACATACATATAGATACACACACTAAGCCCCATACACACACACACACACACACACACACACACACACACACACACACACACACACACACACACACAGTGTACTGTCTGGCAGGTGGCTGAAGTAGGCAGGTGGAAAGACTCAGCAGAGCGAGGGAGGGGTGTTGTGTGCGGGGGGGGGGGGGGGGGGGGGGGCTGCCTGGTTACATACAATATGGACAGTATGCAGTTGACAAAGACAAACAGTAAAATAACACAGGAAACACAACACAATTAGGACTTCTATAATGAGCTGCACAGGGAGTTAGGACACCTGTTTGCTTTGCTTACACAATCCTTCCCAAACATGGGCTAATCACCCGAGGTGCTGCTACTGTGTTGACTTGACACGTATCTACATCACAATGAGGGGACGGCCCACCGTAAACACAGATGTTTCCCTTTTTTGCGGCGAGCCAATTTTAGAAGTCTGCCATTTGCCACCGAGACAAGGAGCGAGATATGCAGATGTCATGCATTCGCCACACCTGCAAGTCCAGCTGAAGACCAACCTGCGTACCGTCCAATGAACAAACAGCTGTACGGGCAAAGCACCAGGCAAGATACAAAATATTAAAACACTGACCAGACAGGAACAACCGCAAAGTAATCAAACATTTGATTTTTTTTATTTGTTCTTTTTTTCCCCTCACAATCCTTTAGTTAAAAGTCGTTTCTCCTGTAGAAAAGAAAGATCAGATTCTATCCTCTTTTATTTTCTCTTTTATTTGACAAGCGTTGTTGGCTGTGATGGCCTTTTAACTGCTGTAGTTACGACTTTATTTGCCACCGCTGTAAAGGTGACTTATGTGCCGTTATTGTAAGGCCAACCGGAAACGTCAATACGAGATTAAGCGGTGTGAACGGTGGAAAGGACAGACTTCATTAAAGTTGATATACAGCCACGGACCGCCTATCAATACGGGAACAAGGCAGCGCAGGGTAGGGAGAAAGTTAAATTGAGGTTCACTCCTTTTATTGACACATGTTGAGCCCCATGGATTTTCGGTTGAGGTTCTTTTTGATTTGATTTCTGTCTTTGACACAACAAGCTGAAAGGAAAATCGTGTCGAGACAACCGTTTTTGGGCTCAAAGCAATAGCTACATACTTCTCATCTCCTCAAGGATAACATCTATCAACAACCACTCATTCATAATTCACCTCTGAAATCAAATCATAAAAACCGACTGGCAGAAGAAACGTAAAACATCGTAAAAAGGCCCCAAAAAAAATCGATGGAAAACCGTAAAAGGCCCCTAGCAACGATGCCAGCAGCGATGTGCAGCTTGACAACACGTAGAGGAGCGGTGCTGGCAGACCCTGACGGCTCTCGGCCAATGGAGCGAAGGCTGCGGCAACCGGTGAGAAGAGCGAGAAGAGAACCGGTGAGAGGGTTCATCAGAGAGCCGCGGTGTGCAGCACGGCCGTCTCTTCCCTTGGAATGGCTGAGCTTAGCCTCCAGCTTTGACCCCTGCCCTCCGCCATGCAGAGATAATAAAGCGGTGGCGTCGGGACTTGAGGCCGATGTCCATCACCTCCAGGCAGAACAAGAAAGAGAACCACGCTGTGAATTCAAGGCACAGGCTGACGAGTAGCACGCCAACCTTGTCGTCGTCCACGTCTCGGAGCAGAGTCTTGAAAGGCCCACGCTCGCTTTTATTCAAATGGCTTTTATTTAAATCTATTGTGGGAATATTAATTGTCTGTGTTTTCTGAGGTTATCGTTCATTTTTTGTGGAAGAAAATGAGAAAAGTGTGAAGAACATTAGTCCCTCCAATATCCTGTTCTTCTCCCCAATGAATCATTTTAAAAAAGAAAGAAGAAATATGTAAAAAAAATAATGTGTCACAGGCGAATGCTAAATAAATTCAACAAATTAATACAAAAAAGCCTAATTACCACACTGCCTGACAAGTTTAATCTGTTTTTTAAGAGTCACTCACATTCACCTTATGTAAATTTAATTGCTGACGTTAGGAAGACAAGACTTCAAATGTGCTGTGTTGAATCAACCGGAATACGCTTGAAGGGAAGATGCATCGGTAAGACTTATTGCGATTTCAACTTTGTGCATTCACACTTCAGACAATTAGGTGCAATGCCAGAGATTCACACATTAACCTTAATACTGAGCCATGAAAGCGGGAACAGAGACATTTCTAACCTGTCTAATATTTAACTAGAAATCCCAACCCATTGCGACACAAGTTAAGCAGAACTTCACAGGAACAAAATATTGCTAAATATTGCAGTGAAGACTAAAGAATAATTATAAACACTGTATATATAATATTGCGGTAAAGAATAATTATAAACACCTGCAACAGAAATAAATGATGTAATACAAATGCAACAAAGTAGTAGGCAGCAGTATAGCAGAATACAGCACAGTATACCGCAGTACAGCAGAACATACTACAGTAGCATCATATAGCTGTAAGTGTAGCACGACTTTTATGTATCACATAGCATGGCGAGTATCACCACCTATTAGAAGTTAAATAAAGGCTAGCAGCGTGTCTCTGAAGGGCGGCCGTGATCTTTTTCCAACCCCTGTCCATTGTTACCAAGAACACGTGGATGCAGGGAAGGGCGTCTGCATAACGTCCTCCACTGAACACAGAGAGCGGGACGTGACCTTGGAGCGGACGGAGGAGGTGGGAGCTGAGAGAGACGATAAATGAAACAGAGATGTAAGCGGTCTATACGATGACGTCTGGAACAGAGCAAAGACGGCTTTGGGTTTTGCAATGCCAAGTATTGTGAGGTGGTGGTGATGGTGCTGGTGGTGCTGGTGATGGAGGAGGTGGTGCTGGTGGTGCTGGTCAGGGATGTAGTATTTTTTTAATATAAAACCTATTCTAATAACTTGTGAAATTAAATTATAAAACCGATTAAAATGTACTTTGAGCTAACAAAAAACCCTGAGTGGAACACAAATTTCATCCAGTAATATTAATAAAGGATAAACAAATAGAACGTTAATGTTAGTATCGTCATAATCCACGTACGTTCCAGCGGGAAAAATAAGACAACAAATAACAGCTTGTGGCCTGGCTAATCCCAAATGACAAGTAGGCCTGTACAGAAAAATATTGCGTTTTACTTTCGTAAAGAAAGCAATTGGGATGTCAAAACAACACTGTCAACAACACCTGAGGAATCAGATGGCAGCACCATGGATAGCACCAGAGAGGTCGTCTCGTGACAATACATGTTGTGTGACTGGCTGTTTGTCCACGCCTGGAATGCTTCTCTCTCATTGCCACACGCATGTGGATTTTTGCAACTGAGGTATACACTTTCCATATTTGGCAATTGAGAAACTTGATACTTCTTATAAAATGTGTGTGCGCGCACGTGCACGTGGGATTCCGTTTTTTAATGACGTCATACCCAGTGTCCCCCCCACTAAAAAAATCCCCACTACACAACTGGTGATGGAGTGGTGGTGGTGGTGGTGGTGGTGATGGTGGTGGTGGTGGTGCTGGTGATGGGGGGCGATGGTGGTCGTGACAAGTGAAAGCTGCGTCTGTTTGGCGTCCCCTAGCGCTAGTGTTTCTGCGTTTCGTTTTAACAGAGTCACAGATTGCGGTCCAACGGACCTTGCGGCGCGTCCACAACAGAAACCCAGAGGGCGTTGCTGTGGCTGGGGTTATGGCAAGCTGTTACACAGCAGCCAGTCACATGGATCCTTCGGGGGGGATAATGCAGAGCTGAGGTCTACAGAGGAAAAACGTGCGGCATGCGTGTGTGTGTGTGTGTGTTGGAGGAGTCTGGGTGATTCCAGAGCCCATATAGGAACAAGCTAATAGCATCATCCAGTAAGCAGTCTGCCCTGAAGAGAACACCGCAGGGGGTCCAGAGAAGGCTGGTGGAGGGTATATTCTGCCGTGAGCGCTAAACATTTAAAGGGTTTAATCTACATCGACGCCGCCGGTCTATAGTCACTGACGCAGAGTGTCCAATGTGGAGTGGTTTAAGCGTGTGGAACAACATTGACAAGGGACTGATAAAGTTCTGTTTGGAGAGTCTAGTGAGGGTTAGTGTGATTGGCACACCTCTGAAAGTTTCTTGGTTCAAACAGTAATGTGTGCAGTCTTCATGTTAGGGGAACCTTGAGCAATATGCCTAACCTTTCACTGCAAGACACTTTAGATAGAAGTATTGGCTCAAGTAACTCGTTAATAAGTAAAGTACAGGGGTGAGGGTCTGAAGGTGGATGTGGGAAATGTGGATGGATTTTGCAATTAATATCCAAGCTGGCATCATCTTATTGTTGTATTGTATCATCTATTAAATTGTCGTTCCTAACTGTGGACCCCCATCACTCCCATTAAAAGGACCAACATGTCATCAATAATTGCTATAGTCGCATCGTTCCGCGGAGGCCATCCTTATGATTCAACATATTTTATAAACGCTGTCCATACATATAAGCAAATATGCCTCATTGTCACCTGACTCACAAGCTGGAGGAATTCAAAAGGCGGTCTACATGGAAACCTCTACGACTCGTTCTGATGACCTCGGGTGTCTCGGATGTCTAACGGGTGTTTGAGCGACACCCCCGCCGTCTAAGAAAACAGGAAGTCCCGCCTGCTTTTGGTCATTTCCTCAGGGGGGTCAGCGACCACATAAACACAGAAATCACACTGGCCTTCTCCCAGTTCAACTGGTGGTAAAGTCCAAACCAAAAGCAGTATAGTGAGACTGTGAAACTTAACTATGATAAAATATGTATGCACACTATGACTCGGGGGTCTTTTTATTCAATAATGCCCAACGGCAGATGGTATGTTTTTTTTTTTTTAAGTCGCAGTGGGGAGAGACAACAAAGAAGAGACTAGAAACAGATGAAGGGCTGGCGTGAGAAACACGACCAGTTTTGTGAAATGTTTACCGCTTGTGATAGACTCAAGAAGTGGACGGTAGAAAAAAAAAAACGGTTTCTTCCTACTTTATAGTTTGTGTCGTTGTTTATTAGAACGTTTATTAGGACGTTATCAGTAGGCTGTATAACTTATCATTACTCCTTCATCTTTATTTGGATCTTTATCCACATGTGTTTTCGTTCGCCTGTTTAATTAGTTATTTTATTTGCAGTCAGAGTGATTCACCTGGTTCTTCTTTGTGTTGATCGATGTGACGGGCTGGTAAACAGTAATTGCGCTGCATTCATACGGCGCTGAGGCCACTAAAAGAACGCTACAATTATGGCCTTGAATCCCCCCGATACATCGTACACACACTCACACACCGGCCATGGTGTCAGCACCAGCTGGGAGCGGGGGCCGAACCCTGACTCAATTATTCAAATTGTATATGTACCATTTTTCCAAACATTTCACATTCCATGCATAGAGATTGCAATTAAGCACATTTTCATGTTTTAATCTCAAAATGATCTCTACCCCCTTTCAGCTTTGGAAAAGGTATTTTACTGGATGCACCACCGGAGAGAAAATAGGCGAGATTTGTTCATATCGCTAACCCAACACATCCATGCTCTACTTCTACAGCTCGGCAACATCTGCCAGGGAACGGGAGCCCTGTGCAAAGGCTGAAGCTTCAAAACAATCACATAAATACCACGATTCCTTTCTCCACTAAGGTTTTGTTTGCATCGCAAAAGAACAAGGACGAACCAAAATACCGTCTGTCTGTATGATGTACTTTCCAGTGTACGTCCCACTTGGACAAAATCGACTCACTGATTAGGAGTTGTTTACGTTTACTTCCGGGTAGAAGAGTCGGCAGAACAGAAGACTTTGAACAGAAGCAGTGAGTAGGAATAGGAAAACGGCCAACTCGTGATGTGTTTTCGGGTTGCTGAGGCACAGTAAACATTGTTAGTGTCACATTATGTTCCCTTCACTTTCTCCCCCCACTAGTTCAGTCTGTGTCCCTGGCAGGTAGAAGAGGAGCAGACCGATGATTAGTGTTATGAGCGACACCTGTGTTTCCCCTCGACGACACCTCTGTGAAAAGTGGGTCCGTAGCAGAAGAGCTTCCCCCGAAATGTGATGATTAACAAATCATACGAGCGCCCTGGTTTTCCGTCACAAACCACCACCGCCTGAGACACTTCTGATCACGCTCAATGTCATTTGAACCATGCCTTAAGTCTTAAGTAAGGCTAGTATTTAAATCCTGCTCCAACTGTCACACTGCTGTTTCGCTGCATTTCGGTATTTCAGTTTTAGGACGGTGTACAGGAAAGTAAATCTGATTAGAATGGTGTGTTCTGATAGACACCCTCACACAACTCTCTCACTCAGCCAGTTGGCACCCATACGCCCCACAGGGAAGCTGAAAGGAGTCTTATTTATGCTTGTGTGCAATTCTGGCCCAATAAATTAATTTCCACGCAACAAAAATTATTCATTCTTCTCTTGGCTGGGGTGAATTTCTAAATAAACCATTTATTGTGGGGAGATGGGAAGAACAGACCTTGACAAGATTCAATATTTTTCCCCTGGCATAATTACCTTACTCTTCTTTGCAAATACGTACGCAATGTCGACAATTAATCCAGAATCTTTTGGTACGGTGGGACGGACAAGAAATACCTTAAAAAATAAAACTGCTTGCATACCTCAATTCGTGTTCGCCTTCCAATGCAGAAATTATTCTCAAGGGTACAATACTCCTAAGCCTCCATGGGCTTACTTTGGAGAAGACAAATAACACTGTACTGTGGGCCAAACAGGAACTATAGTGTGCACATCTTTAACCTCTGATTAAATGTAAGCATTAAACAATCATTTAGAGAACGGAGGTAAAGAGTGGAATTCTATCCGTTGAAGGTGGTGGTGGAGGAAGGGGGGAATATCATGTTGTGATTTCATATGGGCCTAGAATAGCCTCATTCAATACTGTTTCTATCTCCCAAAATGTTTGAGTGAGACCATGAAAACTATTTGTTTTAGCAGAGCTCAGTCATAAGTCTAAGTTGCCTTGGCAGATCTGAGCCTCTCCCCATACTTTGATCTCCGTATTTGCCTTCACCAAATAAGAAGCCAGTCTTCTTGGTTTAAAGAGCGCCATAGCAACAGGCAGACAACACTAGGGACTCACAATCACCGGCCAATCTACAAATTTGATCGAAAAACAGATGGCTTAAAATGGCTTAAGAAATGTCTTGAATAACCATTGGTGTTCCTTTTTTGCCAACCACTGAGCACAAGATAGGAACTCACACAATAATAAAAATCAAATTGCAATAACCACTAATATAGTGGTGAACACGATGCCATTTTGCAGCGAGAACGCACTAGTATAGTTAATTTAAAAAGAAAAACTCATTTGAATTTCAAATCTATCGGCCTGTCTTAATTTAAACGCAAAGTTGCACATACTATAGGTCTATGCAGGCTTTATGAATAAGTTATCTTTGCAATTATATTTAACATACAACTCTATGGGGAAAACCAGTGTGACCCAGATAATAAAATAATGAATGTTATGAATTTTTATTTAAGGATTTTTAATGGTCCAACATAAAGAGTGACCTTAAAACACATTGGTTTGGTCCTGTAAGCACTTTGCGTACATATTTCATTCCCTAATTCAAACAGTAGCTTGTTTGAATTATTTCTCAGCATAAAATATGCTCGCTTGCTACCGTGGGGC
Organism: Micromesistius poutassou; assembly: GCF_964030765.1. Taxonomy (NCBI): domain Eukaryota; kingdom Metazoa; phylum Chordata; class Actinopteri; order Gadiformes; family Gadidae; genus Micromesistius; species Micromesistius poutassou. The sequence continues at coordinate 7,656,200 of NC_140276.1, forward strand.
AGGATGAAATATTTAAAAAAAATTTAGGTATTATTCGACAGATGTCTCTTGATTGTCTTATATGCATGGATTTCATTGTTGCAATGTGAATAAGCCCATTGCTACAATGGGGTGAAGTGTAGGCCAACTAAGTAAGGATGAGTGAGAGTTCAATGTCTGATGATTGATTCAAAGGTGTTGTTTTCAAAAAATTGAAAACAACTTGAGGATACATCCAACAAAAGTGGACAGCGTTCAAGAGATCAGCAATAAATTTACATCTGGTGACCAGAAATAACCTGACTTTGACCAAAGTCCCCCTAAAAATCCACTGTTTATTCAATATTCCTCCAACCATGGAAGGTTACAGGATGAAGTGAAGGAAACGGTTTCCACCAGAGTAAACCAAGTGTAACAGAGAGTCATCTTTGGATTTTTCTTCACGGCATAACCCATCTCATTAGGCCCTCAAATGAACCTTTCTCCATGGAAGGTTTTAACCGCGCTCCCCGTGTTGCGCCCTTGCTGCGTGGTCCGCCACAGTGTGGACGCCTCGCCGCCGTGTCTTGACTTGATTTTCATAGAGAGTCTTGGCATATCACGAAAGACAGTAAACCTAACGACGTGTCCCAGCACCGGAGCAACGCGTGTAGACCCTGCTCAACAGTCCTTCCCCTCATTAAGGGATGCTTAATTGACGCTGACGTGGGTGCACCTGTGAAGGGGTAAGGATGCTGACAGAGAAGGTCAGGGGTTTAATATTTCTTTTAGGTGGATGGGGGGTGTGTGTGTGGGGGGGGGTGTGTGTGTGTGTGGGGGGGGGGGGGGGTGTGGAGGTGGGGTGGTGGGGGAAGGAAGCAGCCATTTTCCTCGCCTGGTTTATTAATGTACAATCAAAAAGACTCAGTTGCAGATACTGTAATTAGCCTTGGCAATGACCAGATAATGACCCCAAACTGATAATGTACCTCCATTACAGATCTGCAAACGCTGAAACGAACGACCTCCAGAGAGCCGCCTGTGTCCCGCGTGACCGTTATGGCAACAGACGAGTAGAGGCTTCGGCATTAACATTTGTTAGCGTGATCTTATTAGAGTAATTTGCATCCTCATCTCCTTCCTTCCTTATTTTACATCCTGCCCGTGTGATTGGTCATCATGGTGACTGCGAGAGACCCCCCTGGTACCAGCCGCTGCCCCCCTACCAAGCTGCAAATGACTTATTCAATTTAAGAGAGCCCTCTCTCTCTTCTACTCCTCTGCCAGCTTCCTCTGCTCCTCCCTTCCTGCCCGGGGTGTGTCTCTCTCTCTCTCTCTCTCTTTCTCGTTTCTTGTTTTCTCTGGTTTTTCGGGCCATCATCTTTTTCTCTCTCTTCCATCTCTCTTTTATCCCCCAAATCACAGCAGCTGCCTTCATTGTTCCTCTCTGTGTGTCACATCTCTCTCTCTCTCTCTCTCTCTCTCTCTCTCTCTCTCTCTCTCTCTCTCTCATTCCCTCTCTTCCTGCACCCCCATCTGTTGATCCCCGTCTGATTATGCTTCACAGGGACTCCCCCCCCCCCCCATGCCCTCCCTCCTCACCCCCTTCCCTCCCTCATCCCAAATGCTCTCCCACTCACTCCACCATCCATCAGACCTTCTTTTGAACACAATCCCTCCATCTCTCCATCGAAGCGCCTACCTCTCCTAATTCATTCTCCCTCTCCCCCCCTTCCCCCGTCGTCCTCTCTCTCTCTCTCTCTCTCCCCCTCTCTCCCTCCCTCCCTCCGTCCCTCACACGCTTTCCGTGGCACCAAACCCGCTCTCCTTTCATCAAAGTCCATCCATTACACCTCGCTACCCCATTGAACATCGTCCTCTCCCTCCCTCCATTTCTTCTCCTATCCATCATCCCGTCCGCGCGTCTTTCATACACACCCCCACCTTCTCCCCCCCCCCCCGCACCACCCCCACCTTCCCCCCCCCCCCCCCCTATCCGTCTCTATTTCAGATCCATCCATCCACCTCCTGCCCGTAGCAGCGAGCAGCTTGGTGTTTTTTGGCCGCTCCAGATCCACCGCTCCCTCCAGCGATGGGATCAGGCAGTAAAGGAGGATAGAACATGAGCCACAGATAAGCTTTCCCTGCAGGCCAGTGTCCGCGTACCGGCTGATACGAATCAACTCCCGCTCCGGGCTACCGCTTCCTTTGTTGTGCTTCACCTCACTTTCATACCGCTGCCGCCGCCGCCGCCACCACGCCGCCACGCTCTTGTATTTTTAGTTTTTTTTCAGTGTTTCTCTTTTGGTTCGAGGTTATCGTCGGAAGGAAAGAAAGAAAGAAAAGAAAAACGGAACCAAAAATAAAATCGCCCCGAGACGAAAGCAAAATTCATTACTCGACAACTTCCCCCCCAGATTCCCCCCCCCCCCCCCCCCCCCCCCCCCGCCCCCAGCAGTCCTCTGCCTCTTTCTCGTTATTATTGGTGAGCTTTGTTTGATTTGTTTGTTACTGTTGCGTGCTAATGTGCGTGCCGATGAGCCAGCTGCCACCCGACGGCCGTCGACGGGGGTGGAAACCGGGGGTTCACCCCCGTCGAAACGCCTCTACGATAAGGAAGAACCCGGAACGCCGCCATTGGCATTCAGGAGCACTCTGTCTCCGTCGCGCGCCTCCTTTTGTCACTCTCCGCCGCTCAGCCAGGAGACGTGGACGACTGGAACGCTCGGAGGATGCGCGTTACACGTGTGATCAGCTGACTGATGACCACTTTCTCCCACGCTGGAAGGACGCCTGTGTGTGTGTATGTGTGTGTGTGTGTGTGTGTAGAGGGGGTTTTATGTGTGGGTGTTTGTTGGGGAGGTTTTATGTGTGTGTGTGTGTGTGTGTGTGTGTGTATGTGTTTGTTGTGGGCGGGGTTTGTGTCTGTGTGTGTGTGTGTGGGGTGTGTGTGTGTGTGTGTGTTTGTTGGGGGGGGATTGTGTAACTGTGGGGTGTGTCTGTGTGTGCGTTTTTATTTGTTGGAGGGATGGTGTGAGGGTGTGTGTGTGGTAGTGCGTGCGTGTGTGTGTGCGTGCGTGCGTGCGTGTGTGTGTGTTTGTTGGGGGAGGATTGTGTGTGTGTGTGTGGGGTGTGCGTGTGTACGTGTGTGCATTTTTGTTTGTTGGGAGGGATCATGTGAGTGTGTGTTTGTTGGGGGCGGGATTGTGTGCGTGTGGTTGTGGTAGTGCGTGCGTGTGTGCGTGTGCGTGTGTGTGCATGTGGTTGTGGTAGTGTGTGCGTGCGTGCGTGCGTGCGTGCGTGCGTGTGCGTGTGTGAGAGTGGGCGGGCCGGTGTGGGATGTGCGATGGCCCAGGAGCCCCCAGTGTGCGGCGGATCTCCCAGTGAAGGAAGGTCATGGTAAAGGTGGCAGGGAGTGGACCACGCCCCCCCCTGTCATGGAGATTTATCAAGCCGAGCCTGCTCCCTGAAACACATGGTTAATTTAGCAGCCATTACAGATGACACCTTGATGAATAGAGAGCCCTGCTCACGCATACAATTGGCATAAACACATTCACACACAAAAAAAACCACACGCACGCACGCACACATACGCAGTTACGCATGCACACCGTCCCAAATGGAACACACACACACGCGCGCGCGCGCGCGCACACACACACACACACACACAAAATTGTGTCAATGGTCCCATGCAAAGACAAACATTAAAATGACGGATTCACACACTCACACATACACACAGTTAGGCACGCCCAGGCCACACAACCACACACACACACATCAAAACATACACACACACAACCACACACACACACACACACACACCAAAACACACACACACACACAACCACACTTACACACAATTGCATCCACACACCGCGATCTCCTGCAGACACACACACACACACACACACACACACACACACACACACAAACACACATCAAAACATATACACACACACACACACACATCAAAACATATACACACACACACACGCACATGCACACACACACACACACGCACACCGGAACACACAGAGACAGAAAGAATAATGGTCATTTTATTGCATCGTGTGGGATGGAAAGGGAAGGGAGGTTAGTGTTACGAGACCAAAGTGTCAGAACGGTTTCATTAACTGCAAGACAGAATAGCCCCTGTCTGTGTCATCAACGGCCGTCCCACAAAGCACTGCTTCCCCTCTCCCCTAAGTGCAGAGGCATGGCCAGAACATGGCGTTCCACGGGCGTCTCCAGCTGATTACCCCCCCCCCCCCCCCCGAAATTATCATCCAGTTACCTTTTTTTTTAATAGTATAATCGTGTGAATAAATTTTCGTTCAAATGTTCCACCGCTGTGGCTTATGTAAATGACGAGCGAGTCGCCGCGCAAGCTGTCAAAACCAGTCAACCAAAGAACACCACCGGCGTAGCTTAACAAGCACCTCACACATTGATCACCATTTTTTATTGCGTAAAATCTGCGGCGTATCAATTTTCGCCAGCGCTGCCCTTCACTTTGCCTGTGAGTGGGACTCACGCCCGCGCCGACCACGGCTACTTGATCACTGTCAAGCATGTGTTAGTTGGGCCCATGACACACACACACATACACTAAGCCGCTCCATAAAGAGCTGTCTATTCCCACTGAGATGATATATATACAGTTTCTCACCCCCCCCCCCCCCCACACGCACACATACACACACTCACTCGCACGCACGCATGCACATACACTTAGACTTACTTATACACACACACACACACACTCACACTCACACTCACACACACACACACAGGGAGAAAGCAGTGCGCTGCTGCTGCTGCCTAGGGTTGAAAGCAAGCCCAGAAAATCCAACCGAGAAAATATTTTTTTAACGGGAGGCAAAGACTGCTTTCGTAAATCTCATTTTCTTTGCTTATGGTGGAAGGAGGTTTGACAACATGAGAGATGTGCTCATAGAGACTGTGATTCTGTTTAATGAGTCTCCTGTTCCAATGTTAATCCAGTTTTTTAGAGGGGGTTTGGGAATTGCGACTGACTGCATCTGTTTGTCTGTTTATGTAAAAACCACTGTAAATGTAAATGGGCTGAGCATGACTGCAGTGTGTTGTAGGGGCAGGTCGAATTTGTTCTTAAAATTATTGTTCAAATAACTAGAAATTCTATGAGTACAAATTATAATAATAGGTGTAATAATAATCGTAAATATGTAGTAGTAGTAGAAGTAATGGTTGTTGTATTATGGATACCATTATTGTTATGATTATTATCTCAGCGTAAATATTCAAAGAGCTCCTGTGTTGACCCGATGTTGTCTTCGGAATGAACTCACTTCATGAATTACAACCAACATCGCGTTCCCACCCGCGATTTGAGCACATCCAATCAGCAGCCGTCAAGCCAGCCAGGTCGTGGCATTAGCTGACTGCTCTCATGGAGATGTGAGCTAAAGGTCATTCCTGATGAAACTGAGAGACAGGTTTGTTACTGAGAGAGAGAGAGAGAGAGAGAGAGAGAGAGAGAGAGAGAGAGGGCTGTTACTGAGAGAAATGGTTCACCGACATGTGGGGGGACTGGAGGGCAGAGAGGAACAAGACAGACGAGGAAGAAAAGACTCCCAAGAAGAAATAAAGCAAGAATCTGATGGACAGAGTTAACGACGAGAAACTAGAGTCGGAAAAAGTTGCAAGAGGGTCCAAAAAGTAAAGTAAAAATAGCAATTTAAAAGTATTAAATTGTGGAACATTTTGAAGGAATGTTCTTTGAGTTTTTCTTTTGAGAAAACGTAAGGAGAACAGGCAGGAAGGCAGTAGAAGAAGCCCTTATTGGACGCAGAATTCCTCCTCGGGTTCCACCGCCAGGTGAACGGGGTCCAGGGAGGGAGAAGGAGGGTGAAGGCGTCGAGTATTGAAGGGAACTAAATGGGTAGGAGACGGAGTTGCTATAGGCCTGCGCAGTGGAACACAGTCGGGTAAAGCGGCGCGGTTTAAACAAAAAGAAAAAAAGAAAGAAAGAAAGGCAACGAAGAAAGAACGGCTATAGATATAGCGAGATAGCTGATCGCCGACAAAACTCCATCCTGCAGCCCACTTACTGCTGACACCTCCCAGCGCTACCCCCCCACCCAGAACCCCCCCACCCACAACGCCCCCACCCACACAACCCCCCCACCCAGAACCCCCCACCCAGAACCCCATGGAAGAAGCTCCATCACACTCCCGGCCCCCGTTAGTGCTGACACCGCGGAAAAAGCCCGTCCTGCTCTATTCTGCACACCGTCCCCTCCCTTCCACCACCCCCACCCCCACCCCCACCCCCACCCCCACCACCACCACTCCCACCCCCACCATCCCCACCCCCACCACCCCCACCACTCCCACCACCACCACCACCACTCCCCACCACCACCACTACTACCCCCCCCACCCCCCCACCACCACCTCTATCCCCACCACCACCCCCACCTCCACCACCACCACCACCACCTCCACCACTCCACCCCCACCACCACCACCACCACCACCTCCACCACTCCCACCCACACCACCACCACCACCACCACCTCCACCACTCCCACCACCACCACCACTACTACCCCCCCACCCGCCCCACCACCACCCCCCACCACCACTCTATCCCCACCACCACCCCCACCCCCACCCCCACCACCACCACCACCACCTCCACCACTCCACCTCCACCACCACCACCACCCCCACCCCCACCACTCCCACCAGGCTGTTAGCCCACCCAGAACCCCTCCGGCCAGGGGACAATACTGTAAGCGGCTGGTGGTGGTGGTGGTGGTGGTGGTGCTGCTGGTAG
>NC_140276.1:7670020-7675020 GCF_964030765.1 Micromesistius poutassou
TAACAGCATGTATCAAAACAAACATGCATAATGCATCAGAGAGCCAGATCTATTTTTGATACAAGTCAGAAACCGGTGTGAGAGAATACCACAACATATATGTTATTTTTCATTGCCTTCTCCAACCTATTCCCACCTTTTCACCACAAATACTAACCCGGTGAGGGTTACTGTGTTGCTGTAAATACTTCAGACTTTCTTTAATAGTCAGCTGGGAAAAGATAGCTAGCTCTGTTATGGAAGACCATGAGAGGAGAGGAGAGGAGAGGAGGCTAGGATGAGCAGGGTGGAGAGGAGAGGAGAGGAGAGGAGGCTAGGATGAGTAGGGTGGAGAGGAGAGGAGAGGAGAGGAGAGGAGGCTAGGATGAGTAGGGTGGAGAGGAGAAGAGAGGAGAGGAGAGGAGTGGAGAGGAAAGGGGAGTAGGCTAGGAGGAGCAGGGTGGAGAAGAGAGGAGAGGAGAGGAGTGGAGAGGAAAGGGGAGTAGGCTAGGAGGAGCAGGGTGAGAGGAGAGGAGAGGAAAGGGGAGTAGGCTAGGAAGAGCAGGGTGAGAGCAGAGGAGAGGAAAGGGGAGTAGGCTAGGAGGAGCAAGGTGAGAGGAGAGGAGAGGGGTGGAAAATTGAGGAGACGCGACAAGAGTAGACAAGTTGAGAGGAAAGGGAAGGAGTTGAACAGAAAGAGAGGAGAGGAGACCTTGGAATGGTTATATATTCAGGGCAGAGCCTGCCTCTAATCCACATACTCTCCGGCTTTGTCCCCATGTGTGCCCTGCCCTTAAGAAGACAAACAATGGATATCCTTCACTCTCCTCCAGATCACCTCTTTCAATGTATTATCCTTCATCTGCCAGCCAAGAGCCATGCTCCCTCTCTCTCTCTTCATCCCTCTCTCTCTCCATTTCTCTCCTCTGCTCTTTCCCACCTTCTGCCCTTCTCACACTCTCTCTCTTTCTCTCTGTCCGTCTGTCTTTGTCTCTCTCTCTATTTCTCTCTTTTTCTCTGTTCGTCTGTCTTTGTCTCTCTCTCTCTCTCTCTCTCTCGCCCCATTTTTCTCTGTCCATCTGTCATTGTCTCTCTCCCTCTGTCTCTCCTTCTCCTTCACCCATTCGCAGCGTAGCATTCTATCCATTAGGCTGAGCAAATGTTAAGATTGGAGCCTCATTGATACTCACAACAAGAACTTTGAACGCATCCTGACTCCCCTCGGAAGAGATTGCACAAAACAGGCTTTAAGCACAAAAAAGCCCTCGTTCGTTTGCGCTGTGTTTGCGTAAGAAGGATTTCCCGTTAAGCCCAACTTAACAGTCAGTGAGTTTAAGCAAAAGGTGCTCTGCACTTTCTATTCTGCTGCATAAACACTCGATATATGCTAAGCCTCATTCTCCTGGCGTGCATAATGCCGGCTGGATCTCGCAAGGCTGCCATGGACCCACGCACGCACGCACCGCCCCTTCCAGCCCCCATCTCCCCCCAGCCCCACCAATCCCCTACCTCCCTCCGCCAATAACTGCCCAGAAAGAAATCGATATGTCAATGCACATCGCAAATGTTGGGTCTTGACTTTGCAAGGTAATGTCTGCTTGTCTCTGCAACTTTACTCCGTGGCAGAAAAAAATAAAGAAAGATGCCAGCCTTCATTTATTTTTTTTATCATCGCTGGCATTGTGAGTGCGAGTGGATCATTATTCGTTTTTATTTTTTTGACCTGATGGGATTTCAGCGCATTTTATCCTCGTGTGGAGGATGGCAAAGCACCGTCCACGCACCCCCCCCCCCCCCCCCAACCCTAACCCAAACGCTTGTTTGTAAGTTTGCTTCATTTTGCCAACAATTATAGTGCCAGTGTGTAAAAAAGCAATTTCCACTGCTCCCGGCGGATCAATTTGAACTTGGACATGTGGTGTGCGGATACAATTAAAATTGTAACTACCCATTGTTTTGCGCGCCGACTTTGTCCTATTTTCCCTCCTGCCTAGTCACCCCTCCCAGGTGCCACGAGTGGGATAAAAGTGGTACACGGATAGGTTGCCCAGCTCTTTTTTCTCTGCTTCCGAACCGGATCAGCCAAAGCTCCAGACGAACCCCCCCCCCCCCCCACAAGACGACTGTTGTTGTTGTAGTTATTTAGATCAATGCCTGCGTTGTGACTGTAAGAGAGATGGGGTTAGGGTTGGTCCGTTTATAGGGGCTTTGTTTCTGGTGGCTCTATAGTCGTTTTGTTTGAATAGTTCTGCAACAGTCCGACGGCACGTTGCAATTTTGGGGCCCGGGTGCACTCCTGTTTGGATTGTGTTTTTTTTGTTCTGATATCTCACCTCCGTTTGTGTAAACACTTCACAATATCATTTTTGATTGTGGTTCCAAAAAAAACCTCAGTACCTAGCATCTATCCCCTGTTGTACTATACGTGGTGCCTCTGCAGTGCACTGCAGGAAGAAGAGTCCATAACACCTTTGGAGTTTATTGTTAGTTTATTATATGACGCTGTCGAGGCGGCTATTCTCAGAGCCCAAAAGCTCGTACATGAGTCATATCGCCAAAAGTTAGATTATTTGGTTTAACACTAGAAGCAGGCTCGATGCTGCCCACGACAGAAAGGGTACTATTCAACCGATGGTGTGTGTGACCGGAACATGGAGGGAGGTAATGTTCATGGAGGGGTTTAAGAATTGTCTCCCAGAGAGAGAGTAGCCACGGACATGAGTGAACCCGAGGTATGGCTGCTCTCCAAGGCCAGAATTCGCGCGTGTTCATTTGTCTTTACACAAAAGGTCAGCGTTCCCAATTAAGGCAAGCTACACTATTTCTAGGTTTTCTTATATTGGCCGTCCTCAGGAGTATGGAGATACTGGCGCGACAGTCTACCAGTAAGCCCAGGGGTAGCGCTGGCGAGGGGAGGTATACTAAGGAGGACAGGGCCAGGGTTTTTTCGGTCAAAAACTTGGACACATTCTGGCAAACTGCTTTTTGCTTTTAAAAGGGGGAAATCCACTAAGTTAAGTTATGCCTGTATTCCCTGGCCTGGGTGAGAAAAGCTTATAGATAAAACCCTGTTTATTAAGTCAGGTCTGGTATCTTTGGAAGATGACGGTACCAGAGTTCTGATGACCATGAAACAGGATAAATCCTCTCAGTGGGATGTGTTGCTATTTGTGAAAGATTCAATTTGGTGATGTGTTCATCTGGCACGGGGTTACGTACGGTTGCCTGTGCGTACGGTCATGAGTCCAGAGTGAAGGCGCATCCAGAGTCGCAGGGAGCTCTGGATAGATCCCACCAGATGCTGAGTTCCGTGCAGCAAGCACACTGCTTGTGGTTTGTGGAGCGTGAAGCCAAACAAGAGTCTTTAGGATTGAACCCTGCTGAGCCGCTCTGGGCTCACCCCGTGTCTGGCCGATTCATCTGTTTTAAAAAGGAGTACCCAGGCGGCGGTGACACCCAGAAGTTATAAGATTGTATTTCTAAGTTCCGCTACAAACTTGTTCATCGTTGCCTGTGGGTGGGCGAGGGAGAGCCTTTTAAGGGTCCCCCGGGGAAGAATGGCCGGTGTGATCAGAGGCTTTTTAAAACGGGGTTGACTATGTGTGACTATGTGTATGTGGAAAATAACATTGCCTGGGCCTAGCTCTAGTCCATGAGGTTCCACATGTTTACCTCCTGGCCGCTGAACGGGGTAGGAACTGTGCGGTTTTCTGGGGTGGTGGCGGGTTAATACAGTGGTTCAGTAAGAATCCTTCCACTGTGGCCTCGCCCCTAACGGATCCCCCTAAAGTCAGGATTTCGCAGATGGACTTGCACTCAGTAAGCCTTGTGCTGCCGTGCTGGTGGCCCAAGAGTTTGAGCGCTGGTTTCTGTTGGCCCTTGACGCCAGTGACCCCGGGGCTGAGGTGGTGTTGCTATGTTGTCCACGATTCAAAAGGAGGCTCCAGCCTTGGCTCTACCATCCGTTCTCGAGTCCTTTTTTGAGGTGTATGTTGGTTTTTTCGGGGGTTCTGGGTGATTGTGTTCATTGTGTACACCAACCACCACCGCCCCTTGTGTTTTACATTGTTACATTACGCAAACCAGAGATTTATGCACGGTTCACTGTATTTGAAGGCGTTCCTTCTAGACGTAAAGCATGTCTGTGGCAGGTACTAATGTGCTGCAGCTGCAAGAAGGAGAGGCCGTAATACCCATTATGGTATGTGTACTTGTGGACTTTTACCCATGTGTACTTTAACACATGTACTTTTACATGTGTATACTTTGGCACAGTAGAGATTAGCAGAGGTCTTGAGTCATACCATCGATGTCGTGATGACGTGTGTTTTCAACGTTTCAATTGTTCTACAATTAGATCCATACCTATGGTTATGATATAAGCCTTTTTTAGGCAATAATATAATATAAAAGTGTAATATTGTGTCCTTTACATCTCGTAGTTAAATAGGCGTGCTGCTAAAGAAAGGCACTCTAATTGCAATCAATAAAGTGCTGTTACACTGCGCGAGAACCTTGTGCTGTTTAATTTAATGAACTCTTCATAAAGAAACAAGCGATCAATTCAGAGAGTTTTTAAATTGTATTTGTCACGTCAAGGATTTAATTATCTTTTTCGCCATCCCATTCGATTATGAACCGTGAGACGATGAGAGTGTTTGCATCTATCTGTTTATCACTCTTATCGATCTGTCTATCTATCTGTATATGATAACTTAGTAATAAGCATTAACTAACAATAACTAACATTTCATTAACAGTTTACGAATGGCCTTGTAAACATTACTAAATATTAGTTTTGCATTTATACGCATTATAGCAGTATAGTGTTAGGGTAAGGGATGGTTGGCTAGGGTAAGAGTAATAATATACACTAATACCTTAGTAAAATAAACACCATGACCATAGTTAAAATAAAACATACATAACAAAACAATAGTCAACAATAGACCATTATGGTTAATTAACTGCTACTTAATAGTTAGTTAATGCTACTGCAATACTAATAGGTAATGTTGAAT
>NC_140276.1:7680020-7685459 GCF_964030765.1 Micromesistius poutassou
ATCAGGCCAGCTTCAATCAAAGGCGTCATCTTGGGCGGTGGGGGGTCTTTACGGCCGGAGCTAGCATCTTATACTTTTGTGTTGCGTTATCAATGCGCCGAAAAGGATGGTCATCTGTGAAAGGGAGCGCACAACCTCACGGGGTTAGGGTTAGGGTTACGCTTAGACGAAACACGGCATCTTTCATCACATTTCACTTGTGTTTCATTGTTGTCACACCGCGGGGTGAAACCGTGCGGTGAAACTTCTGCCTCAAAATATATATATTTTTTTTTTCCTCATCTTTTTCTTCCAAATCTGCGAGAACCTTTTGAATTGAGCATCGCAATCGACAGCGGGCAAAAATAAAGTGTGAAAGAAAACATTTGGAATCAATACTTTGCCTTTGCCTGCGCCACTGCTGTAGCACAGCCACATTAGCTGACGGACAGAGGCGAAAAAATAAATAATTGAAATGGATGAAAACACCAAGATGCTGCTAAGTGAATATCAATTTTTCCTCCCCCATAGAAATAATGTGTGTCGCATCTTTCAGAATCTAACGGCGATTACCTCCTGGCGGTGGTGGTGGGGCGGACTCGCCGAGCTGCAGAACTGTGGGAAAAGTCCCAGGAGAGACCTCGCTCTCCGCCCATTAGTATGACCATCACACACACACACACACACACACACACACACACACACATGCACTGAGACACATACACACACACACACACACACACACACGCATGCATGCACTGAGACACACATATGCAAAGATGTCACTTATAGACATAATGAATACCCGACGACGCACACCAAGGCACACACGAGTGCACCAAACCCACACGTGCGACCACATTCATCCATGCACGCGCACAGAAACACACACTCACACACACACACACACACACACGTACGCATTGTTGCTGTGACTGCTTATTTACACTGCATAATCCATGTGAAAGGAGTGAAATATATTGTAATTACACTCATTATTACCATAAAAACATTCCCAGTGTACGTTCACTTGCCAGAAGGCCGTCTAATTGATTCCATTTCCTGTGCTGAGGAGGGATTCACCTTGTGTCATGGTGCTTGTTGTCTGATTTACATGCTACGGATATTCAGGCTTTCATCTCCTCGCCTCATCTCATCTTCCTCTGGTCTACGGAGGCCTATATGAGGTCTATATGAGGTCCTTAATAAGATTCATATAATCATTCCTCCCGCCTTTGACCTTTCACATGCGTGCCAGTTAGAATACAGTAGCATGGTGCTCCTGGTGTTCTGAATCACTCTGTTGCTTGTATCTTCCCTATCTAGCCATTTTAAGTCTTCCACTGAATATGAGTCATCACACTTGTAAGCATGAGGTGTTAAAACTATGCATTGAAATTATCGGTTAACCTCACAATGCATCTTTCCTCGTCTGCAAAATGGTGTATTTAAAACAAGAACAATCGTAGTGCGGGACGACGACAATCATTGAACTATCTTCACAGGTGCAGCCGTAACACTGAACATCTTTTCTTGTTTCCCCAAATTGTGCCGTGACGACTTTAAATCTTTAAATCACCTCTTACTGTTTTGTATAAACGCTAGCGTTGATCATCCCCAAACACAACACAGCTCCTGCAATGCATGTGAGGAAACACAAGCGGGGTGACTGAGTAGCACAACTAGCTGATGCTGACTCCCAGCCATCCAGGGTCAGCGTAGCAGGCCTGTGCATAAACACTACTTTCCGCCACTAAAAAGCCCAGTGTGTGCTGGACCACAAGAAAAACCAATGGAGGAGAGTTCATTGTAAAGTGTTGCTTCCCTGCACGCACGACTCTGTCGCCGCAGGCAATCGCCTACATTGCCTATAGCAGGAAGAACCCCTACTGGTCCCCAGCCTCATCTGCTGTTTGTTCCACCTCAGCTCCCATCTTCTCCTCCTCCTCCACCTGGCTCTTCCTCTCCACCACCATCACACCATCCTAGTATTCCATCCTTCTCTCTCTCTCTCTCTCTAGCTCTCTCTCTCTCTCTCTCTATAGCTCTCTCTCTAGCTCTCTCTCTCTCTCTCACACATAAACCTTGCCCCCAGCACTGCCACCACCACCACCTCCGCCCACCACCGCCTCCGCCTCCTCCCACCAACCCCAGCAGCCGTAGCCGTAGCAGAAGCGTCAGATGAGAAATGATAATTGGCCGTCCACCACTGACAGCTGCTAACATAATAGTGACAGTAGTTTCCAGCGTCGAGGTCTGGCGCCTACCTCCACAACAGGTTTCCCCTAATAGCCATCCCCGTGGAATGTCTCCCCCCTCGCTGTCAGAGTCCAGCTGTATTGCACAAACACACTGCAATCGTGCAACATGCGTGCGTGCGTGCACACTTGGATGGCTGATGAAAATCATATCTCCGAAATGGACGTTTGTCTCCACCACATGCAGATTTGGCGTCTTATCTCGACTCCGCGGCTATATGGAAGGAGGCTGTGCTCCACTGAATAATAAATGACAAAGTTCCGCTTGACTTGCAGCTTTTAATTGAAACCAAGCCATTACCAACTTGTTTCAATTAGGTATATCTTCCCCCCAATAGTAGCCTATATTGAAATGGCCGAAAAATATATTAGATCCCGGTGGCTTCTTTTTTAGCAAATCCCTCCATTGCAAATACAATTATTTTATAGTAATACGGTGGAAAATCACCAAATTGAATGGGGCTGATTTTGCAGAACGACCAGCGGCTGGCCACATTGGATCTGAGATTCGATCATCAAAGCTTCCAAAGCTGTAATCACATCCAACTGCAGTGCTAGCTACATCTCCTGGGTCTAATTTTATACCTTTAGCCCAAATTACTTTTATGGTTCAAAGTACATTTCCTCTTAAATGTCACTTCGGTCACAGCCTTTACTCGTGTGGCCGTGACTGATTGGATGACACGGGGCTGTGGGGGCAGGCCATGCTGGCCGGAGCGTTGCACCGGGATTGTGGCATGTTTAAGTAAAACCTGCCTGACAGAGTGACAGAGTGAGTACGAATTCTTGAGATTAAAATACGAATATTTTGGTGCCACAGCTGTCGATAATATTCAATCTGGGTGCGGAGCAGGTGCGCAGAGAACAGCATAGATGCCGTGGTCTAGACGCAATTTCCTCAGCAGGAGTCAAACCAGGGGTTGAACAGGATTTCGGAATTATGGCAGTTAATGAAAGTCCTGATTCCTCTCGGCTAATCTGGCCAATTTAATTTCATCAATTGAGATCCATCTCAGTGGTTCCACTCTATCCATCATGATTCACCTCAAACGGGGGACTTGCCTGGTTGCTATTATGACTACTGAAAAAGAAACGATTCTTCACCGCAGGCCTTGATCCCTATCTCATCATTTTCTTTAAAAAGGGATTGTTTTGTTATTCTGTCTGTTTCTGAAGCAAGAGTGCTGCTGTGTGGGTTTTCAGAAAGAGTCGCAGTGCCATCATGTGGCTGCGGTGCGTAACTGCATTTCACAACTAGATTACCTTTGAGGGACGTTGGAACGCTAAATCCACTAGGGGTCTCTCATAACAAGCGGTCTCTCATGTCCAGTAGGGGTCTCTTATGTCCACTAGGGGTCTCACATGTCCACAGAGTAATAATCGGAACAACCATCGAGCCATCATCGGCAAAAAGAACCATGGAGAATAAATAATTGTAACTATATCACCTGTGTTTTTTGAAATGTCTTTGTGTGTCTCTGTGTGTAATCTTCAAGTGTGTGTTAAATCATTGTATATCGTGTGAAGGCTTTGTATTGTGTATATTTATGTCTGTCTTTCTTCCTTCCTGTCTGTGTCTATTATTTGCGGTGTAATCTCTGTAAACATGCAATTATACAATTATACAAGTATACATAATCCAAAGCAAAGCAAATAATGAGCAAAGTGATAGGAGTTCCCATAAAACTAGATATACTGACTTAAACCACCAACTTAATGTGTATTCCTAGTGTGGTTAAAAATTTGATTATTATTGTCTGACTCACACACATAAATCTAATCCCACCACACACAAATCTCATTTCCACAAAGACTGGCCCTCAAATGGAATGAAAATCGAATCAGATGCTAACCTGATTGGCCTGTGATGTAGGAGGACACAGCAAGTGAAAACCGTTATGGATTCCACCATTCCATACACACACACACACACACACACACAAATACACACACAAAGGTGCGCACATATAAACGTGCAACTACACACACAGGTAAATCCACACACGACACACGGCACAAACACGATGCATACAAACACGCAAAACACCCACAGAAAGGACACACACACACACACACACACACACACTTATAGGCAGGAAGGGCAGTGCACACATTAAACGGAGTTGCTTTGGCTACAGCCGCTCATCTCACATCCTTCTCTTTGTGTTCTCCTATGAACGTGTGGGCCAGAGGAAGAGGAAGAGGAGAGGAGAGGAGAGGAGAGGAGAGGAGAGGAGGAGCGCTGATAGCAGGGAGCCAGGGAGGATGGGCACGCCAGATGCTACACTTTAATTGATCAATAACTCGGCTCCGTCCCAAACCAGCCCCAATAAAGAGAACGGCCCCAGGGCTAACTGGGGGTCAAGGAGTGGGAAAATTTGTACAATCTGTACATTTGTTGATTGTGCCTTTTCGCTGACACCCTTGGGGTGGTCAAGGGTCAAAGGGTCCAACGGAGAAGTCACCACTATGAGACCCCACATTACATTTGTCAACGATCAAATCAAATAATGTTTACTTAAAAGACAGAGTTTCCTGTGTTCTCATCAAGGAGAAGAATGCATAAGGTGGTATATCCCCGGCACAAAGGTTAACGTTAGATAACGCTTCATCACACGATGAAGGGGAAACGACATGATGGATTTTTTTCCATCACACATCATGTGTGGAGCAGAGCTGATCTCCGCACTTCTGAGACCTGTGCCGCTGTATAAGGAGTCCTCGCCTTAGGCAACGCGTTGGACATCAGCTTGCAGCTCTCTGGAGAGACACAGGATGATTTCCCATGCAGGGGACTTGATGTGGAGCTCTTGGAGAGAGGCAGGGGGAACTCCCATCTAGGCCTTTGATTATTTGTACGTTATGTTTTATTGTTTGTTGTATCATTGTTTGCATGTTATTGTACCGTTCTTAACCAAATATATGAGCATTATTGTTCTAAGTTCGGGATGACTCTTTATTCTACCCAGTTTGGTCGGTTTATGATTGACCTGGTTCTGGAATTCCCGCCACAGTCATCTTTATGGTCCGAACACCAGCCCGGGGTCAGGGGTCGGGGGGGGGGGGGGGGCAGCGTGACATGTGTGTGTGTGTGTGTGTGTGTGCGTGTGTGTGTGGGTGGGGGGGGGGGGGGGGGGGGGGGGGGGGCCGGGGACACTGACCAGAGACAATAACATGGTGACACAGGTCACCATTCATCAGA
>NC_140276.1:7685659-7750659 GCF_964030765.1 Micromesistius poutassou
GTGTTGTGTGTCCTTATTTGTGCTTGATCTCTGTGTGAATGCGTGTGTATGTGTGTGGGCGCACACACCTGCGTATGTTTGCGTGCATGTGTGTGTGGATGTGCATGCGCCCTCGAATGTGTATTTCCGTCCTCAGCTTTGGGTAAACCAGGAGGACGGAGGGGCGGAGCCAGCCGAGGGAACCAGTGAGGTGCAGAACGGGCACCTGGACCCGACCAATGACTGCCTGTGCTTGGGATCACCGCTCCAGAACCGTGACCAGATGAGAGCCAACGTCATTAATGAGATCATGAGCACAGAGAGACACTACATCAAACACCTCAAGGACATCTGTGAGGTGAGGAGGCGCTAAATAGAGTCAGGAACAACCACACGCACGCACATTCTCCGTCCGCCCTGCGAAGGGGAAACGGGGGGAAAACTGCTTGGCAGTGTGAAACCGTGGGGCTAATTCCGTCAGGGCTTGGAAGCCAGTTGATGTGAATTGTGTTTTGTGTGTCTGTGTGTGTCGGTGTGTGTGATGTTCTAAAGGAGCAGTTGACCCCTGAAATTAAAAGTCCTGCCATTTTCTCATCAGCTACTCCTTGTTCGTTAAAGCCCCCTCAGTTTTGGTTCCCGCGTGACTAAGAAGCGGGTGTATAGTTGCTTCTCAAAAAGAGTAGGAAGGGAACACATCTTTAAATCAGCTCCTAAAGGGTATTAAAAGGGTAATAGAAAAATGTATGTACCGCATCACAGATAACATGAAACAGCCCGTGGGATACACACAATTCCGGTCCCCACTATGGATAAAAGCCTGGCTTTAGAGGCATGTCTTCAGAAAGACACATGGTCCCAGGCATCACGCTGTTCTGCATCACACTGTAATGCTGCACAAGCGTTTCAGGCACTGCATGTAAGGCACATTTGGTACAGGAGGAAACCAAGCTTTCTTGCTTCCAGTTGCTTTTTGTGAGCCACAGCAGCGGTGTCGATATTAAGTGCATTGCACTCAAAGTCGATCTTCTAGATCACGTCATCTAATATAATAATAACAATGTGGGAGGATTCTGCGTGTTCCGTTTCTTCTTGGCTGCATAGTCCGGCCACGGGGCTACGAATGCCTCTCTGGTTTATGTTCAGACCTGTTTCTGTGTTTTCTTAGATCCACCAGATAGATAGGGTGTGAGATTGCAATCACGCTCCCCTTTATCCTGGCACTAGGCTGTGCAGCTCAACATGCAGATACCTGCGTACAGCACTGCTGCATTGCTACTGCAGCGTGGCACAGGCTGATCCAATCTGATCCGCTGCTGTCCACTTGCTCTGACACTTGGCAAGCAAGCGATACAAACTATTCACATTTGTAAACTGAAGGGCAGAGGTTTGTGAAGCGGCAGGACAAGTTTAATTTTGAGTGTTAGGCATAGTTCGATTTTTTTTGTGTTGTGTTATTTTGCTGTTGTTGTTTTTGTGCGGTGGTGGAGTGGTTTGGATTATCTCTCTATCCAAACACCACGCAAGGATCACGGGATCCCGACAACCTCAGTGTTTGTTTTTGAACGTGTGTTAGATACACATCATCATCATCATCATCAACAGCCTGATCCTTATCTTGTTTCAACACCTGTGTATCCTGGTTGGACTAAGAGCCCTTCCCCCCCAGTACGTATTCCAATGCTGCAGTGTCAGCTGATTTACAGTTTCCCTCCGTCTAATTAACCACATGTCTCCACCCGCCGTTGCCGTGGTTCCTAGGGCTACCTGCGGCAGTGCAGGAAGCGCGTGGACATGTTCAACGACGACCAGCTGAGGGTGATCTTTGGGAACATCGAAGACATCTACCGCTTCCAGATGGGCTTCGTCAGAGACCTGGAGAAACAGTACAACACAGAGGACCCCCACCTCTCTGAGATAGGGCCCTGCTTTCTGGAACACGTGAGCGTACACACGCACGCACGCACGCATCCACGCATTCCACACACACATACACACACACCCTTGCATACACACGCGCACACCCTTGCATACGCACCCACAAACAGACGCATACGCACGTACACACACAAGCATGCATGCATACACACCCGCACGCACGCACGCACGCACGCATACATGCATAGACACACATACAAACGCACACGGTCATGCACACACACACGCTCATGCACACACACACACACTCGCTGATGCACACACACACACGCTCATACACACACACACACACACGCTCATGCACACACACAAAAACAGTGGTGCTTAGTCAGGCCTCTTGGGTGCGCACAATATTACAAATAAAATGTTATTGCTTCAGGTGCAGTTATATAACATGGGGGGATGTTATATGCATAAACAAACATTGGTGAATATATGGATAAGACTATTTTAATTACTTCAGGTTTATGTAACGCGTGCATCATTTAAAGTGAAATGAGGTGAGATTCAAGGCAACCGACCAACTTACACTAACCTAATTAGAAATGTTGTTTGCCACTGTGCATGTTTTAATTTGCCAGTTTTGTAACCCTCTACCAGACATTAAAATGTTTAAATATATGTAAAATTATATATAGATATAGATATACGTAGATATAGGTAAAAATATATAGATAGACACGTAGATATAGATATAGATCTACAAATAGATGTGGAAATAGACGTTTTTCTCATTGTATGCTCTCTCTCTCTCTCTCTCTCTCTCTCTCTCTGCTCCTCGGTCCGTCTCCACAGCAAGACGGCTTCTGGATCTACT
The DNA here is from genome assembly GCF_964030765.1 of Micromesistius poutassou. Lineage (NCBI taxonomy): Eukaryota > Metazoa > Chordata > Actinopteri > Gadiformes > Gadidae > Micromesistius > Micromesistius poutassou. The sequence goes on from NC_140276.1 coordinate 7,688,391, forward strand.
CTGAGTACTGCAACAACCACCTGGACGCCTGCATGGAGCTCAGCAAGCTGATGCGGGACGGCCGGTACCAGCACTTCTTCGAGGCCTGCCGCCTGCTCCAGCAGATGATCGACATCGCCATAGACGGCTTCCTGCTCACCCCGGTCCAGAAGATCTGCAAATACCCTCTTCAGCTGGCCGAGCTGCTCAAGTACACGGCGCAGGAGCACAGGTGAGGGCTGGGGACGAGGGCTACTAGGACTACTAGGACTAGGGCTACTAGGACTAGGACTACTAGGAGTCCTAGTAGTCCTAGTCCTAGTAGCCCTAGTCCTAGTAGCCCTAGTCCTAGTAGTCCTACTCTAGGACTACTAGGACTAGGGCTACTAGGACTACTAGGACTAGGGCTACTAGGACTAGGGCTACTAGGACTACTAGGACTAGGGCTACTAGGACTACTAGGACTAGGGCTACTAGGACTAGGACTACTAGGACTAGGGCTACTAGGACTACTAGGACTAGGGCTACTAGGACTAGGGCTACTAGGGCTACTAGGACTAGGGCTACTAGGACTACTAGGACTAGGGCTTCTATGACTAGGGCTACTAGGACTACTAGGGCTACTAGGACTAGGGCTACTAGGACTACTGGGACTAGGGCTACTAGGACTAGGACTACTAGTACTAGGACTAGGGCTACTAGGACTACTAGGACTAGGGCTACTAGGACTAGGGCTACTAGGACTACTGGGACTAGGGCTACTAGGGCTACTAGGACTACTGGGACTAGGGCTACTAGGACTAGGGCTACTAGGACTAGGACTACTAGGGCTACTAGGACTACTAGGACTACTAGGACTAGGGCTACTAGGACTACTAGGACTAGGGCTACTAGGACTAGGGCTACTAGGACTACTAGGACTACTAGGACTAGGGCTACTAGGACTACTAGGACTAGGGCTACTAGGACTAGGACTACTAGGACTACTAGGGCTACTAGGACTAGGACTACTAGGACTAGGACTACTAGGGCTACTAGGACTACTAGGACTAGGACTACTAGGACTAGGGCTACTACTGTGCAACTAGGGCTGTGCAACTCATTGAATTCTGATCGTTTTTTGGGGGTCAAACGATCTCCAAACTAATAATAATCGAGTTGAAATTATGATATATATATTTTTTATTATTATTATTTTATAGAATACATATTTGTACAATATTTTCTATTTTAACATTTTGTGTATTTTTTGAAGGGGAAATTTCAAACGTTCTCAGTTACAAAGTGTTTTCTTTTTGGAGAGAAATGCTGAATAAATGCATCGTGTCTTTCAAACTCAAAAATAATCGTTTGAATAATCGTGATTTGCAATATTGACCAAAATATTACCTCAGTATTACCTCAGTGTCACAGTGCAGGGAATCTTATCGCACACTCGGGCATTGTTACCGTAGCCTGGACGGAGGCTAACACACGCCCAGCCAGGCTATCATCGCACAGGGAAGCTAACGTGTGCCAAGGCAGACAGTCACAGCCCCAGGCAGGCTATCGTAGCATAGGAAAGCTATTGTACGCCCTGGCAGGCTATTGTAGTGCAGGAAAGCCTAAGTTTGCCCAGATAGGCTATCATAGCGCATAAAGCCAGGAAACTAGTGTAGCAAATTAAGACCAACATGCGGCCAGACAGGCTATTGTAGGGCAGGGACGCCAACATACACCCAGGCAGGTCATCACGGAGCAGGGAAGTTAACACAGGTACTCGTAGTGCAGTGAAGGTATAATAATAGCACAAGGAAGCTATTGTAGAGCAAGGAAGCTAGCAAGCGCAGGAATTATTGGATATAAAGAAGCTCTGTCGTAGCTGTACAACGAGGAGCTATCGACGGGGAAGGAAGCTATCATTGAACATGGAAGCTATCGTAGCGCAAAGGCAGCTCGTTTTTTGCATGGAAGCTAGCGTAGCAGAGGGAAGCTATTGCAGAAGCCAGGGAAACTATTGTGCGCACAGTGGAGTTAGCGTTGCCAAGGCAGGCAATCTGCACAGGGAAGCTATCATATGCACAGGGAAGCTGTCGTAGCCACAACAGGCTATGATTAATTTGTGAACCTTGCGTTATGATTTCACTTTGTAACACCCATACAGGAGAATAGGTTGCTCTGCATGATTCTGCGCAGCTTTATGACACAAAGTAATGAGTCTATTCATGTGTCTGACTCTGCAGCATCGCAGGCGTCTAAGTGAACATCTGTCCATAGTTTGGAGCACAATAAAGGGCATTAATTACTGAAACCATGATAACGGAAGGTCATATTTCAATGCAGCATAGCACACACACACACACACACAGAAAACGACATCGTATGTGTGCTGGTACGGATGTGTGTGTGATGTGTGTGATGTGTGTGCGTGTGTATGTGTGTGTGTATGTGTGTGTGTGAGACAAACAAGCCTACTCACAGCCCAGCGAACAGTGATGAGAAGCAATCAGTGAGTGTCAGGCAGCACTGGGTCATTCACGAGCCCGGCAGCGGGGCCCGCTCTCAGCCAGGGAGGGCGCGGCGTGCCAGCTCCGCCGACTGTTGCTGCCAGGGCCCTGTGTTTAACAGAGCTCTGGAGGATCTGCCAGATACACAGATGCTGCAGCATACACACTCACACACACTCACACTCACGCACGCACTCACGCATGCACGCACGCACGCACACGCGCACACACACACACACACAATAAAACCCAGATTCAATACAACCGTCGACCGAGATCTGATCTGATCTGATCAGTCCTTTTTTTTTTTTTTTCTATCAGTTAATTCGGGCTACGGAATTACACCGAGCTGAGCAGGGTTCAGACGAGGGAGGGCTTAGACTTATCCACTCCTAGCTGGGGAGAAACGGTGGAAATGGTTTGTGGGAGTGGTCGTGTGTGTGTGTGTGTGTGTGTGTGTGTGTGTGTGTGTGTGTGTGTGTGTGTGTGTGTGTGTGTGTGTGTGTGTGTGTGTGTGTGTGTGTGTGTGTGTGTGTGTGTGTGTGTGTGTGTGTGTGTGTGTGTGTGCGTGCGTGCGTGCGTGCGTGCGTGTGTGTGTGTGTGTCTTTTATTAGGCTTTGCCCGTTCTTTCACCCCAGATACAATTGTGTCCTTTATTTTAACGAGCATCCCCGCAAGAAGAGGCTTTTACTGGAGCGTGCAACACAGCCTTATGAAGTGTGTGTGTGTGTGTGTGTGTGTGTGTGTCCTGTCTCCATAGTGACTATCGCTATGTGGCAGCGGCCCTGGCGGTGATGCGGAACGTCACTCAGCAGATCAATGAGAGGAAGAGGAGGCTGGAGAATATCGACAAGATCGCCCAATGGCAGGCCTCCGTTCTGGACTGGGAGGTGAGCCGCGGACATGAGGAGGAGAAAATGAAGAAAGCATCGATGTATAGATGAGTCTCAAGATAACCCCCGCTTGGCCGAGAGTCAGGATTTTCTTTTTTTGGGGGGGAGATATCGATGTCTAATATGGCCTCCGATGAATATTTTTCTATTTGTGTTTAAACTCATTTACGTTACATTCAGGGCGTTTAGCAGACGCTTTTATCCAAAGCGACTTACAACGGTTAATACACACTGACGGCGGAGTCGACAGCCAGCTGGTAAGTGTCTCGCTCAGGGACACTAGGAGGAGCCGGGGACCGAACTAGCAACCTTCCAGTTGCAAGTCAACCTGCTCTACCTCCTGAGCTAAGCCGACCCACAAACTCTATTTATACAGCGTCGTGAGTTTCATCAAAGGTTTTGAGCGTATTTTACAAGCGAGACCTGAATCACAAACGTACACACTACACACTACGAAACAGCAAAGCCAAATGACATGCACGATATTAGACGTTAGACGTATGTTTAATTTTGACCGTCCTTAATGATTTTATTGTTGGATTGACTGAATAAACGAGTGTTCTTTATTTGTATCTGACCTATTTATACAGCTACTGAGTCTCAGAAGTCGCGTTTACATGGACACTGCTGATCCGATTCGATTTCTAATCGGAATAGATCTATTCCTACCATGCAATCTGAATGTACTGTATGTATGGCATTTACAAAAGTGATAAGCGTATGTCTCTCTTCGTATGTCTCTCGCGCACACCTGCCACATTTGGACCGGCGGCGACTTAATGGACGTCTGATCACTATTTGGCATTTTTATGTATTTGATTTTAATGAAAGCCGAGCAGGAGAGAGCTATTCTCAATTAAGAAGGAGGATGACAGCACAGTGACGTCAGTTTCTCGTCCGATCAGAGAATTGTATTCCGATTGAGGCTTATACAGTAAATTATCATTTTTTATTCCGATTGAGCTGTTCTTCCACTTATAATCCGATCAGAAGTGTCCATGTAAACACGGCTAGTGATGCTAAGCAGCGGAGACTTGCGTGTGTGTGTGCATGCGTGTGCGTGTGTGTGTGCATGCGTGTGCGTGTGTTTGTGTGTGTGTGTGAGTGTGTTCCACTAATTTGTGCGCTCTGTGCGTCCGTGCAGGGCGATGACATCTTGGACCGGAGCTCTGAGCTGATCTACACCGGGGAGCTGTCGTGGATCTACCAGCCGTACGGGCGGAGTCAGCAGCGCGTCTTTTTCCTGTTCGATCACCAGTTAGTCCTCTGTAAGAAGGTAGGTCTCTCGTTCTCTTCCCCTCTCTCTCTCTCTCTCTCTCTCTCTCTGTCTCTAGCTCTCTTCTCTTATCTCTTGCTCTCTCTCTCTCTCTCTCTCTTTCTCTTGGTCTCTCTCTCTTGCTCTGTCTGTCTGTCTCTCTTTCTCTCGCCCTTTCTCTTATCTCTCACTCTTGCTCTCTCTCTCTCTCTCTTTCTCTTTGTCTCTCACTCTCTTCTCTTATCTCTTGCTCTCGCTCTCTCTTTCTCTTGGTCTCTCGTTCTTGCTCTCTCTCCCTCTTTCAATTAAATTAAATTAAATTAGAAAAAACTTTGATGAGAAACAAACGTTAACATCGCAAAAGCAGGTGAACAATTAGGTGGTCAATGTGTAAAACGTTAAATACAAAATATAAGCACATATCAAATATAAGAATATTAAAAACTCAATATCTAAAAAGTAAAATGTTGAATACGTCAAAAATTCCAGTATCTCCCATAAACAGAAAAATTAAAGATACACTGTACATACACGGTATTTACAATGCTCTCTCTCCCTTTCTCTCTCGCTCTTGATATATTTCTTGTTTTCTCCTTATCTTTTTAGTTTGCTAAGATACTGTCTTCTACCGCTCTTTGCAGTAGGAGATTGCAGTAGAATAAATAATTGTGCTTTCTCGTCATCTTTTCATCTTTTCCTATCTTCTTGTACTGCTCTTTGCTGTTTGTCATCTCCCTCGCTCTCTGTCTCTCTCTCTCTCTCTCCTTCTTTCTCTCTCCATATATTCTCTCCTTTTCTTTATCTTTTCAACGCTCTCACTTTCCTTCGAATGCCCTCTTCTCGTATCACGCTTGTCTGTCTCCTTGTCTATCCTCTCTCTCTCTCGCTCTCTCTCCCTCTCTCACCCTCTCCATCACACTCTCTCTCCCCCTTCTCTCTGTCTGTCCACCGTCTCACCCTTTTTTTTGATTTACTCTTTTAATCTAATGACCGCATCTTCAGCTCAGCCTTTTCAAAGTTTTGCTTTCTTGCACTACGGGATATTTAAAGATGGTTATATTTAGTACTTCAAAAGGACCCCTTTGAAGGCTTAGAAACTCAATATATGACGTAATGTTGTGGCTGCCGTCCCCTTGAGTGAAAACCCGTCCAACACGAACTGACCTCCTGTCAAAGAATGAAGATGTGCAGATCCAGGCCCTAATGTACCAGGGAGCTGCACCCCTGTCAGAAAGATGTTCACACTTGGCTGCATTTTACCACGCACACACAAACACACACACACACACACACACACGCAGACACACACACACAGACACACAACCATACCAATATACACTGACACACACAAACATATATACACACACACACACACACACCGATATACACTGACATACACACACCGATATACACTGACACACACAAAAATATACACACATACACACACACGCACACACAAACCCATGCACGCACACACAAAAACAAATTGAAACATAAAACATAAATGTGTGTTGACACACGCATACACAAGCGAGCTTAGAACCGATCACTACTGTGAATCATCATCATTCACACACACACACACACACACACACACACTCACACACACACACACACACACACACACACACACACACAAATGCTGTACTCTAGCCACAGTAGGAGGCACAATCACAAAGAAGGCATAAAAAGTCAAGTCAACACTTATCTATGTTGTCTCCTTCTTCCATTTCCTTTGGTCCTGCGCCCCTCCCCTGGCTATCTGTCTATACATCTGCAGTGCTGTCGGAATGCGCGCCGGTATGTCTGTGGTCTGCAGTGGGCTGCAGCCTGTGTTATTGTACTGTTAACATAGATCTCGCCCCCCCCACACCCCCTGCTAAGCACCCATATACCAATCGCCCCCCTCCACTATGGGTCGGAGAGGGAGAGAGGGGGAGAGAGAGGGAGGGAGGGAGAGAAGGAGAGAGAGAGAGGATCCCTCCGAGAGAGAGAGAGAGAGGGAGAAGATCCCTCCAAGAGAGAGGGGGAGAGAGGGAGGGAGGGAGGGAGAGAGAGGGAGAGAGGGAGAGAGAGAGAGACTCTTGAATATAAATCCTGTGTCTTTTGTTTTAGCGCTTCCTCCGACAGGATTCTCGGTACCAACAACAATTTCAATGGCGCTCGCCTCTGGGCGTGTCGGCTGTCGTGTTGCTCGTTGCTTTTCCTTCCTTCTCTTTCATCTTATCTCCCTAATCAGGGGCCGGAGAGCGCTTTATCTCTGCACGCTCATTGGCAAAGGCTTTTTTGGGCCGGTTTTAGGGTGAGGGTAAGGGCTCATAGCGTTTGTTTCTCGCTCACTGAAGAATAAGCAGACAGGGTTGAGGGCTGGTTTATCCACCCAGCGAGCATCTTGGTTCTAGAACAAAGACGGAACCAAGAAGGGCGCTGGGGGGGGAATAGGCCTCTCTTTCCTGGAAGTATTCCTCCAAACATTTTTGGAGAGTTTCACATCTGGTTCACATCTGGTTATTCTTTGGGTCATATTCAAAGTAACAACACACAATGTATTATCAGTTTCTATTTGTAATCCTCCACTCCGATAATGTAAGCATATTTCTGCACGCAGCACAACCCCTTTACCCACACAGAAACAAACGCACACACAAAAAGCCACACACAAATGCACACACGCATGAGCACACACATTACACTGGAAGTGTTACAAATCACTGCATTAGCGATAGCAGTTGCAGTGGGTGAGGTGTTTAATTTAGCTTGAATAAATCCATTATTTCAGGCTCTGGGCTCCACAACCGGAACATTGAGCTTCCTCTTCCAAAACACACACACACACACACACACACACACACACACACACACACACACACACACACACACACACAGTATGGATTGGCCTAAAGATACAGTTAAGATGTACTTTATTAATTCCCAGACATGAAAACGGGATGTCACAGCAAGTGTCATTACTAGATGCTTTATTTAAAAACATGTTTGCATACCAGAAAGGTGTCACATTTTGAAATGACCTTGACGCCTAAACACACACACACACAAATCCTATTGAAGGCAAGGCAACTTTATTTATACAGCATACACGAGGCGGACTCAAAGTGCTTCACATAGAAACATCTTCATAAAATAAAACAATGAGATAAAATAGACAATAAAGGCAAAGTAACAAAAAAGGCATTGTAGAAAGTGCACAATAAAATGAAGTAATAAAATAAATAAAGTGCAATGAACTTAAGATTTAGCCGAAAGCTAACGCAAACATAGATTTCAGCTTGAAGGCTTCCTCTAGCATTTTTTTCCTGAACCTGCAAACGCTCAAAATGTCTGCTTGTCTGTCCGTCTGTCTGTCCATCTGTCCGTCTGTCCGTCTGTCCGTCTGTCCGTCCGTCCGTGGCACAGGACCTGATCCGTCGCGACATCCTGTACTACAAGGGGCGCATCGACATGGACCGCTACGAGGTGCGCGACGCCGTGGACGGCCGGGACGACGACTTCAACGTCAGTGTGAAGAACGCCTTCAAGCTGTGCAACAAGGACAGCGAGGAGATCCACATCTTCCTGGCCAAGAAGCTGGAGGAGAAGATCCGCTGGCTCAGGGCCTTCCACGAGGAGAGGAAGATGGTGCAGGAGGACGAGAAAATCGGTGAGTCTTCCCCCGCCGCCAAACTCCGCCCACATCCACCCCCCACCCCCCCCCCCCCCCCCCCCACGCCGTTACTTCCTCCGCCGCCGCGCCGTTTTGGAAGGCATTACTCTCATTCACAAGGGGCCTGGTGATTTATATTCTAGTACTCGAGCCATGCTGCATCACACTGGGAGCAAAGAAAAATGGGCAACGGATTACAGACTACTAAATATAGCACGAAAAGTTATTTTCTGGAAGACAGAAAAATTGGAATGCGTCTCCCTGTGTTGTGAGTTGTAGCCTCGTGTCTCTGCTTTGTTGGCGCGCGTCACATACAAGCATCAATGTGTTGTTTTTAAATTGTGCCGAACCGCTACCCTGACGTAGACATTTTTGAAGTCTGTGGAGGTGGATCTCGGCGTTTGATTCGCACACTTGATTCGAGTGTTTCAGTTCTATACGGTGTGAATACGTTTCAAAAAGCAACATTTGAAATGGATACCGTTGTTTGTTTTGTTTTAAATTAATGGTATGGTAATATATGTGGTTAACACTCTTGGTAACACAAAGCATACTGAAGTTGCTGTTGTTTTTTTCACCTTAACATTACAAAACAGTACATCTAAAACATCAAAAAAAAAAAAAAGTATCTTTAACTCTTCATACGCACGCACACACGCATCAAACATGCATACATACAAAAATACACACACTCACACGCACGCACGGGCACACATACATTTTATATGATGAAAAGTATGAAAGTATGAAAGTCTGTGTTTGTTTATGACATGGCTTGGTTGATTACTCACCTCTGATGGCATTCTACTGTTTGTTATTTCTGAATAGCAGACCACTACTATGAATAACAGACCGTTGCTATCGATGCAATCCTCTAGTCAACATAATGCGGAACTAATAAAATATTTTATTGTTATACCGTGTGTCAAATGATTCATTCCTTCAGTTATTAGCCGTGTGATACGCAGCATGATGTGCAGCAAGCCGGTCAGGACTGTAAAATAACTTTTGTCTCACTGTCCATTATTCCTTAATCGCTAAGGTTTCGAGATCTCAGAGTACCAGAAGCGGCAGGCGGCCATGACAGTGAGAAAGGTGACCAAACAGAAAGGTGAGGCAACAAGAAGATACCAGGTGATTCTCCTTTTCTTCTCTTCGCTGGTCTGCTCTGTCTTCTCATTGCTGTTTACTTTTCCCACTCTCCTGCTTACTTCTCTACCTCTTTAAAACCTGAATGTAAATGTGAATTTATAAATGTTAAATGCTGTGTTTATGACTGTACTTTGACAAGCTCTCTACTTATACTAGTTTTTTTTCAAGCTAGGAACATTTCTCTTATTATTATTACTATATGCGTTGTATATATTCTGTCCGTTGTCGAGTTACGGTAAATATCCCTGGCATCATGCGCTATATGATACGACGGCTTTCCGTCCTATTCTGTGAAGTAAGCACCAATGAAAAGACAGAGGACTGTTGCATGACGTATGAGTTCAGAGAGCGACACCACTGTTTCAGCCATGTGTGGCCCATCACTATCCTGTCCTGATGCTATTATAGCATACATGAAACAAATCTATTCCTGAACTTAACCCAAACATCTGATGCATCATGAACTGTTTTTTACATTTAGTCTTAAATAACCTATGGTTCGGATACATTTTTACCATGCAACAACTTGCTAATAACAATTAGTCCATTGCTTTTAATTATGAACAAACGTGATCAATTAGTATACATTTAAAAAGAAAAAAAAATTCATAACAAAAGAAACACATTTACGAAGCAATTCATCAGGGCATGAAAGACAAATGACCCACATGCCCAAACTGCTGCTACCTAGGAGCTACTGGATAAGCTAGTTTAACAGCAGGCTAGATGCACATCTGATGTACACAATGCATTGACCATTTACATTTACCGAGGCTAACGCGTTGCTATTGTGAGTTCCATAACAAGCATGACAATCCGTTTGGGATCTGAATTAACTAATGACATGCTGGAATGTTCTCTCTAACGTTAGGCTTCCGGCGGTATATGTTCTGTCAGACATGTTGTTGTGTGTGTTTAACTTAGTGTTGTATGTGTACACATTGGCTCTGGCACAAGGTGAAGTACTCTCTTGAATTTCAGATTCATTTATAGATTTCATCTTGAGAAAGAGGGCCATGTTATATGGACATGGTTTGAGAATGATAAAGGTATATGCATTAGAGTTACTACCCTAGCGCTAGCGCAACAAGATGCCATGGCAACTGCTCATGCAGTATTGGAAGCTGTTGTGATTAGCATCGGCATAAGCGCATGCAGGTCGCTGACCAATCTGCTGTCAAGCCTTATCTTGACTGTTCAACATAGAATAGGTCTCACTGACAAAGCTATCAAACTGCTGAACAGTGTTTGGGATGAAAAAAACAAAATCCTTATTCTTATTTTACCTCCAAGATGCCATGGCAACTTTTTTTTTTTTTTAATATTATTTCATCTCCAAATATTGATTGTACTCGTAGTTTTTGATAACACTAGCATACAGTAGCTGTGATGCTTGTAGGCTGTAGAAATATTACTTTAGTAGGCCGTAGCCCAGCTTATTTGTTCAATCTATTTTTGGCACTTTGGTGTTTTTTGAAGTCTTGAGAGAACTATTCAAACAAACAAGCGGTCGGATAAACAAAGACGAACCGCGTCCCCTGTCAAAACGCCCCGTCCTATCAGTGTGTCCCTTCACGTCATCAATGGGTTCTCTTGTTTGCGTCTCACCACCAGGTTGGTTTGAATAGTGTCTTTGGTCTCCCTTGTGTCATAACTTAGGCTGGTCTTCACTTAATTCCATCTCCGCTATCATTCTAGTGCCCATAAGGATACCGCACCATATATATCGTTATATATATATATATATATATATATATATACATATATATCTGTGATTAAAAGACACAGAACGTATATTAATAGTACTCATAGTACATAGTACTCATAATAGTTTATATCGGTATGTGCCCGTTTGTGCTTTCAGTAGTTCAGTCTTGTGTGCGCGCGCGTGCGTGTGTGTGTGTGTGTGTGTGTGTGTGTGTGTGTGTGTGTGTGTGTGTCGTCGGCGGGGTGTTTTCTTTGCTTTATCGGTAGACGCATGAATCGATGTCGTGTCGTTGTGTCGCTCGTTCGGACGCACCGCTGATAACCGTTCTTCCTCTTCTTCTTCTGTTATCTTCCTCCTGCCCCTCTTTTTATTTTTTTACGCTTTGTTGCCCCGCCCCCCCCTCCCCCCCTCCTCCCTCCCTCCCCCCCCCCCCCACCCCCCCGCTCTATTGCACCTGCGTTTCCCAGGTGTGAACAGGTGCACGCCGCCCTCGTACCCGCCCCCCCCGGACCCCCTGTCGGCGGGACACTTTGAGGTCACGGAGGACATGACGCAATCGGAGGTTTTTGAATTAAGTCAATCCAAACGCGGCCAGGCTCCCTTCTGGCAGAATTTTAGTAGATTAGCTCCATTTAAGAAATAAGACACTTGAGAGAGACTCTTCCGGAAAGGACCAGCTATTTTTCTTAGAAGCACTAAAACAAAAAAAAACGTCGGGTGATTAACATCCGAAACGATGAAGAATATATTCAAAAAAAAAAACAGGAAAAAAAACACACACACACACACACATGTTCGACGAGAGAGAGACTTTTGAAGAAGAAGGACCTGTGTTAATATTTTCGTGACCAGAGGAGTTGGTAGCACCAAGGAGGACTGAAGAAAACACCATTCTTGGTTTTGTTGTTCTGTTCTGTTTTTTTATTGGTCAAGCTTCTCCCACCGCGACACACCTCCACAAACTCCGCCCCCCCCCCCCCCCCCTCGAACCCGCACCGTCACTACGACGACCACGCTCTCTGATTGTCCACAAGTTGTCCACGAGATGTTTTTCACGGGGGGGGGGGGGGGGGTTTCTTAATCAAGTGTTTTCTGTCCAAACCCGTTCCTCGGGGGAGCCACCATCCTAACCCCAAACCTGTGTTCAACCCTCCGTTCAAAAGGTGGAGGCTGCGTCATTTGGCCGTGTGATTCGTATTCGAAAAACAAAAGTGAGTTGTTGTTGCTGTGCTGCTCTGTGAGTGTGTGTCTGGTGAGAACCTTGTGTACGTTCACTGTGGTGGAGGTGGAATAACGATATGTGTCATCTACAGGCTGTAGCATCTTTCCCCCCCCCCACAACCGCCCCCCACCCCACCCCCACCCCCCCCCCCCCCTTGCTGTCGGCATTAACGTCGACTCAGATCCAGTGATCACAGAGCGACTACGCTGCTCTACAGAGGTCTGTCATCGTTCTAGGCTGCATCCTCCATGTTCTCTCTCTTGCTCTGTGATAGACCATCTTAGTTTCTCTCTTGTTCTCGCTCACACTCTCTGCGTTCCTCTAGCTCTCTCCTCTGATCAGTACCCCGACCATTGAGACCTTTCTATACCCCTCCCTCCATCCTTTTCCTTTTTCTTCTCTTTCATTCTCTCCATCTTTCTCTGATCTATCCAAGCTGTCAACCGGCTCTCTCCCTCTCCATCTCTCTCTCCCTCTCGCTCTCACTCTCTCTCTCTCCCTCTCCATCTCGCTTTCGCTCTCTCTCGCTCTCTCTCTCTCCCCCTCCATCTCTCTCTCACTCTCTCACCCTCTCCCTCTCTCTCTCTTTCTCTCTCTCACCCTCACCCTCTCTCTCTCTCTCTCACCCTCTCTATCTCTCTCTCACCTTCACCCTCACCTTCTCCCTCTCCATCCCTCTCTCTCTCTCCCTCTCCCTCTCCATCCCTCTCTCTCTCTCTCACCCCCTCCCTCTCCATCTCTCTCGCTCTCTCCCTCGCCCTCCCAGCGGTTGGTTTTCCCACGAGGAACTGGCGAGCTGGGAGCCTCTCAGTCTGCCACGGGGCCGCGTTGCATCGGGCCAGGGAGACCAATCGATGGCCTCCTCAACAACCCTCACACCATCTACACGCTTTTTGCTCAGCCATTTTCAACAGGACATTAATATCCTGTTTCCTGGCCGCGGGGAGGTGGGGGGGGGGGGGCTGTGGTTTATGGGGTGGTGTGGTCGGGGGTACAGCCCAGTAGAATGAGAGTCTTAGCTGCCAAATGCTGGAGCGCACCTTCCCTCTCACACGGATCCCAACCCGTACTGTCTGGGCCGGCGTCTGGTTCGTGTGGTGCAGGAGGAGCTCTGCACCCAGAGGCTACGAAGGCTTTCATGAGGGGTGGCGGTGCGAGGCTCTCATAGGGTGTTTCTTGCACGTGTTTTGGCTGCGGAAGGGAACTCTCTGTGTCGAGTGATTCACGACCTGTTTTGTCTCCTGCTATGAAAAGCACAGCCAAATCCACCCAGAGCCAGCCCCCGTTTGGTGCTGAGTAGTACCTAGCAGAGTGTGGCACGGAGCTGTGTACCCGGGTATAATTGCTGTTCCTCAAGCTGGAATCAAGCCTACTTTTGCAGCACAAAAGAAAATGATAGGGTAGGACAGAAAGAGTGCAAGAGTGAGTTAATGAGTGAAGCCCCATTCATTGAGGAATAGGATCCACTCGAAACGGGTCGAGTCAACGGCGAGGTGAACATGAACGTAACAAAATGAAAGCCAGGATGCATTGTGGGCGGGGTGGAAGGTGAGCGCCGGGTGGCTGGGATGGATGCCGGATATTGTCTCTAATCTGCAGCAATGCACACTTCCTGGTGCACATTTAAATTCTTTCAGCGTCTTTCTCCGCACTACAGTGTGTCCTCCATGCCGGGGGGGGGGGGGGCGGGGGTCCGGTCCCGAACTGTTTGTTTAACCAACGACGACGACCAACAGCTGTCCCATGTGGACACAGAGGTCGCGACCCCTGGGAGCAGGGCCCCGCCGGCAGCCTTTCAGACACACTCCACCTGCTGATCTGTGTTTCATGAAGGTGTTTTTTTTTTTTTGTTGTTCTACGATTGGAATGTTACGAGACATGTCTGTTGATATATGGTTATGTGATCATGTTTGCTGTGGACCTCAGATGCATACAGTACATTTCTCTGTGTTGGAGTTAAACCATCATACATAACATACAGTATGGCGACTTGTGCGGCGTGATGAACCATTCTACAGCCTCAGCGTTCACCGTACATAAGGGGGGGTGTATGTGCCGTAATATGTCATTTGCTTTGCCTTCTTAAAGGCCTTATAACCTATTGGTGGAGGAAGAATTAAAAAGAGACCTGAGACTTGTCTCTAGTCTGCTGTGTAATTGATCTTTTTTGGTTTCAGTGAAGAAAAGCCGAGTGTAAACACTGAGTTGGTTGGTGGTGTCGCCACACTGGAGCAGCAGTAGTAGTGGTAGTAGTACGAGGTGGTCGTCCACGTCCTTCCTCTAGCACAGATATGATTCCTAGACCATAACCTCAGGTCCAGTGCCGTAACCCCTCACCCCACCATTCAAAACCCCTACAGACACACAACCACACACATGCATGCACATGCACACACACACACACACACACACACACACACACACACACACGTGTGTATGCAGGTAGCTGGCGCACCGTCACACACAGGTACACACATGCACACCTGCACACCGCAAACACACACTCCTGCAGGCTTATCGGCCCGTTGTGCTGCTGGAAAGAGAGATGCGATCTACCAGTGCCTTCCAGCATTCCACTAGTGATGATGATATCTTAAGTTTCACAGGCCAATCGGAGGTAGTCGTGTCATTCACCCTGGGCGTGGGACTAGGCTCTCTCTCGTACTTAATAGTTCTATTTTTCTATCTTTTTTTTCTTTCTCTCCCTCCCCTCATTTTGCCTCTGTGGGTTTGTTTTTCTATCATTATTTTTCTCTCTTCCTCCTCGTCTCTTCACCGTTTCAATCTACTCTACTGCTCTTTTTTTCTTTGTTTCTCCCTCACACTCTCACACTCTCTCTATGTCTCTCTCTATGTGTATATATATATAGATATATACTGTATATATATATATATCTGTCCATTTTTTCTCTCTTTATGTCTCCTTTCTTCTCTCAATCCCCCGGAACCTTCTCTTTCTCTTTCTGTCTCTATCTCTATCTCTCTGACTGGGAATCCCATTCCCCAGTGCATGAGACCCCGTCCGACCAGAGTATAGCGATCAGGACCTTCCTCCCTGAACAGGAGTAGGCGCCTGGGTCGCAGGACTTGAAAACACAATGACACGGTATTATCACACATTAGCATAGAAGTGTTCAATATAGTGTTGCACAAACTGACTAAACATTAAGTATATTCTACTTTCAAACATTTACTTCCTTTGTTGCACATTTAAAAACATAATATTTAAAGCTCAAAAACCGCTGCAGTAGGATACTGTTTTTATTTTGTTTTTTTTTCCTTTCTCGGTTCGTGTATTAGAAGTAACTTGAAGTATATATATACAAATTATGGGGAGTTGTAAATTGAAGGAACAATCATCTATTTTACACTTAGCAGCTACACACTGTAAATACTGTACAAAAGAACAGATCATATATTTGGATATTAGTATTTTGCGTTGGAGACGAATGTTGTACCAGTTCTAGCGTGCGCTAACACACTGCACCAGATAGATGCATGCTTGTGGCATCCAAATATTTTGCATGCAATTTAACCAGAACTCTTTAACCAGATTGTTTTAGCTTCATTTATAAACCCCCTTCATCACTTAAATACAAAAAACCATCGCTGAGTAGACCGATACCAGCTCACTGAAAGAACGATTATTTAACTCCCCCTGTTGTGGCTTTTAACACTTTATTTATTTATTGTCAAACTGGTGTTTGTCATCGTCATTGGGAATCAACGATAACACTGAAGTGAAGAGCACTGATGCTGCCTTGTCTACGTGGAACTATGAACACAACTCTCTCTACATTCTCACGTCATCTTAACACCACACTAACTGTCCAGTGCCATTAACGGCTGTGACTGAAACGGGTATCATGTTTCGTTTTTTTGTCAGTGAACCAAACAGGGATGTACAACGGCCCGATTCAGGTTTCTTTTCGGAGTATAGATTTCAAGTCAAGCAGAGATAAAACAAGAAAAACCTCTTTGGATTAACAAAACAATATATATCGACCAGAAATCCTGAAGACACAATTACATAGAACTTCATTCCAATATCCCAGTACTCTCTCCTTTTACTGACATTCTTAAGAACAATGGTCTGACACTACCAATCAATTTCTCACTACCTTCTTTGAAATTCTGTGTCCTCATTTTACAATTTGTGTTACAATGTTAAACTGTTTTTATTTGGTTACCCAATACAGAAACAGCTTTAAGTAGATTTATCTGAAGCAAAGTTAGGACATATTTGTTGCCATGCATCAAAGCGTGTCTGTCCTGCTTATATTATTTAATGACCTTTTTAATTATAAATGCATCAGTGTTATATATTTTTCCTCACCTATTTCTATGTTTTGTTGTGTGTGTGTTTTTTTCCAAGGGACATATTAGCAAGTAATTACAATCACAAACCTGAGCATAGCAACATATTTGATAGCTATTTCTTGCAGTTATGGCAGTCCTGTGTTATTACGGAATAGTCAAGGTACAGCAGGGTCACTATCTTCAAAAGGTAATTTAATGTGGTTTTTAACGGCCGCAAGGTAACAGAGGGCCCGCTTTTGGAACTCTAACCATTTGTATATTACCATCTAGTTTAAGGTTTCGATTTTTGACCACCACAGCACATTTACTTGCAAGTTTTATCCTTAGGAAATGTCACCATATGCAAACATTTGTATTTTATTTCTTGCTGGCATTTAAGTTTATTTGTTGTATAAATTTAAAACCTTAAGAATATTGTCTATTCAATCGAGAAACTGTGAATGGGGGAGTGGAGATGTCTACTGTATGTACATTATATGTTTTGATGTAATCAAAAGCACTGGGAATATGTTGTATTCCGCTGAAAAAAATGAAACCATATCTGATATAGCTGTACTTTTGTTGAAAATAAAACCTCTATATACATAGCTGTTTTGGTATTATAGCCTGAAGTAAGTATCACAATAAAAAAAGCCATAAACCATAAAGTAGGCCAAGGCCCATACAAGCTTCTGTATTAGCTTTGTATGTAGCATGGGTTTAGATAAGACTGGTGGACAGGACATATTGTCCCGGTTTCCTGTTGTTTGACATCATATCCGCTCTACATGGCTATTTACAGCGTACAGCTGCTACCTATTATACATTATGAAAGGCACATCAAAACAGTTAAATCACAAACAAGTGGTCAACAATTTACAAAAACAATGATGCCCGCTACAAACAGAGGCAATGTAAAATGTAAAAAACAATGATATTGATATTTTATTTATCTGATAGTCAATCTGAAGTCAAAAAAAAAATGCATACATTTTTTGAACAGTGAAAAATTGTGGGAAAGTGCAATATCACCGCCAGGAGGGTATTTTATAGGTAGAGTGTCATTTTTGACCAGAAGCCCATAATTGCTAGTGCTATTCCGATCTCTAGTGGTAGATCATGGTGTTACAGGTATTTGATCTAGATCTGGCACCTCCAAGCGTCGATTTGTATTATTGCAAGAACACTAAGAAAAAAACACTCAATTCATAGAGAACACAGCAAAAATAAATATAAATGTTAATAAATATAGAAGGCAATAATAATAGGCCACTAATACAGATGTAAACATAATTTCATTTCGTCTGTCCCTTTGCAACAAATTTGTGACATCCATGTGTAAATATCCACATCATTCATGACAGACACATAAAAACAAATACAGTCCAATCCAGCCATGTTCAAAACGACGGGAACACACTTCATATATTCAAGACGACATGGTTCAGATATTTCCTGAGTATCTGAGGAATGTCCAAGCTTCCAACGACTGGCTCTTTATTGGCGAAAGGCAGGTGTCTTCGGATCGCTATCCGGGTCTGTGACATCAGCGTTTTGGGGTGAACTGTAACAAAAAAAAAAACATGTTAAACCATGATCGTTAATACAGTAGCTTAGCCTGTCCACTCAACCGTGAAAAGTCTAACTTTCTGTGGTAGGCCTACTCACAAAACAAAGAAACCCGACGTCTTTTACCTCTTTCCTTAAGGAGCAACCCCAGGGCTTCGTTCTGCTTCGTCGTCTTGTCCACGATCAGCGTGGGCAAATACACGTCGGCTCCAAAGTCCACCAGCAGCTGTACGTACTCCACGCCGCAACCGTACCGGAGACACATCTCCGCCACCGTCTTTGGCTGCTTGATCCGGCCCAGCATCTTCTCGTCCGTGCAGTTGTAGTCGGGGTTGGCCCCGTGGAGCAGCAGTAGCTTGAAGCAGTCCAGGTGGCCGTACACGGCCGAGATGTACAGGGGCCCCCTGCATGCCGTGGCGTTGGTCGCCCACTCGGGGACCTTCGACCTCGCGTCCACCTCGGCGCCGTAGTTCAGCAGCTCCTGGAGCACCTCCACGTCGCCCTCGCGGGCGGCGGTCAGCACCGGGGAGCAGTTGTTGTACGGGCTGCCGTTGGGGTCGGCGCCCGCCTTGAGCAGGGCCGCCACGCAGTCCAGGTGCTTCCCGCTCACCGCTGTGAATAGCGGCGTCTGGGCCTTCACATCCAGGCTGTCCACCTGCAGGGGGCAAACAATGCTGTGTGAGCCACAATGTGTTGTGGCTGATTTCCTTCCACAATGTTGTTGTTGGCTCAGCAAGCAGACCAACCCTTTGCTGTCTGTGTGTTCATCCGTTGTTCATATATACTCGTATGTTTTAGCTTTATTTTCAGAGCTATCATTTACAATATCGTGTCAAAATCTGTACAACATAATGTGAATACGTCCACTTCAGATGGGGAGTCAGTATTTACCAAGTGACACAACCGTCCTAATAGATAATGTCCTAATCGTCCCTGGAACAGCCCTATTGTCTTTTGATTGTTGTTGTGGCAATTACACAAGCCGGGCTCAAGGTGAGCCTCTTCAAAACAGGTTACGCCTAACCACATGCATAACAATAACAACCCCCAGTAACCACCACCGCCGCCGCCTCCGCCTCCCTAGGGGGTGCAGCCTGGTGCATCTCACCTCCGCCCCGTGCTGCAGCAACACTTCCAGGCAGCCCAGGTGTCCTCGGGAAGCCGCCGCCCTCAGCGGCGTCAGGGGAATCCCCCATCCGCTGCGGCAGTTGATGCACCTCCTGTAGCTGTCCTGGGACAGGAGGCGGGCCAGCTGGGCCGCGTCGTCGGCGCTCACCGCCTGGTTCAGCTCCTCGCACAGCCGGGCCTCCTCCTCGTCGTCGTCCTCCCTGGGCTGCAGCAGGGAGAAGATCTTGGAGATGTCCATCAGACTCATGGCGGCCGTAGCGCCGATAGGTACCCCCCGGGGGGCGAGGGGGGGAGACGTGGGGACGTGGTGGGGGGCGATAGGGTGGGACGCCTATAGGCACGTTAACGCTGTCCCATCTGCAGTGGAAGACAGATGTGTATTTTGTTGAGATAGAGCAGCACGCGCGCACATACACACATACACACACAGGATAGTCTAGTCTAGTTGGGTTAGGGGGTTTGATGTCCATTCGAAAGGTTGTGAGTTTGAACCCCGATGGTTACATCCTCAAATAGATGCCTTCCTCCTATCTGCTGATCAATGCCATGTGACAAATAAAAGGACAGCAGCAGTCATTGTTTGTCGGAAAAAAAACATCCCAAAAATGCCCGAAATAGAATCCAAATATAAAGTAATGACACTAGGTTCATCATCACAAACATTCCTGTCGTTTTGGTTGGGAAGAAAGTTATTCTTTACCTCTTCCACTGTTTAATCGCAGACCAACCTTTGCTTCATATAACTTTAACTGCGACTCTTTTATCATATCAGTAGACAGCTCTATATGTTACTCAAAACAATGTCTCTGCTTAAAAACACCACAATCCCTGAACTAAGTGTAACACTTCTAATGGATAAACTTTCACAAAGAATTTTCCACATGCTGAGTCCAGATCCTCCAAGCTCCAGAGAACAAAAAGGGGTGAACCAGTGGGACCAAATCGCTCGATACAATTGTAGTGTGTCAATGTGTCCGTTACATACCTCGGCCTCCTAGGTGTCCAGTGTCTCTGCCAGCGGTGTTAATCAGATGGGGAGTAATCATTTATTTTGTCACTCCATAATTTGGAACGTGAAAGTAACCAAGAGTCCTCTAGGTGATTCTCCCACAGGGTGTGAGACTACTGGGGATATCAGGACACTGTGTGTGTGTGTGTGTGTGTCTGTGTATGTGTGTGTGTGTGTGTGTGTGTGTGTGAGTGTGAGAGAGCCAGAAAGGGGAGAAAGGGGAGCCAGAGTTAGGGGGGTTGGGGTCTAATTTTAGGTCACAGATGGGCCTGGCTAGATTTCCATTCTTGGAGAGTCGGGGCTATGGGGGTTAAAATTAGAAAAGGTGATAAAAACTTGTGCCACTGTTTCACTCTGTGGCCTGTTAGATAGCAGCGTACAACATGACTCACAATGTTCACTGTGAGACACGAGAATAAGTTGAACAACTGAAAATAAAATAGGGGTGACATAGGTCATCACAATGCATATGCAAACAGCTCAGACCCAATTATTGTCAGGTGAAACAATGCCTTGGAAAGTATCCGGCTTGCAGGAGCCATCGAGGCGGACGCAAACATGAGATGATGGCATCTTGTGAAAGTTATATATTTATGGAGAGTTTGGGGAAATGGCATCGCTCAGGCCTCATTCACACTAGGAATATTTGGAAGCCGTTTCTGGAGGTGTCAGCTGTCTGTGGCTCCCTTATAGACCCGCTCAGGAGGAGTTCGCCATCAGCTGTTCTCCCTGCCCCGCCCACTTAAGCTTATTCCGTCCTTCCGTCCCAAGGTGTGGATTGTGCCAGACTACATTCTCTCAGCAGATGGCCCAAAGAATCCTGGTAAAATATTAGTTTCACAGGCTACTTTTCTTGGCCAATTGTTATGTTGTTTGCTATATTTTGTTGTACATTATAATAGAACACCCTCATTACATTGTTAGGAGGTATAAACATGACTGACTGCATATATGAGGGAGGGACTCAGAATGAACAAAAGGGTTTTCAAATAAATGTCTTGAAGAACTGATGTTGGTTTTGTATTGATGCTGTCACCGCCAGGGGGCGCTAGTGACTTATCTACTATAAATAAACAATAAAAGAAGAAATGGCAACACATCTTGCGTGAACCGGGGCTCCCGACGGGGTTCCCGGAACTTCCCGCCCCTCGGAAACAGATTAAAAGATGGACGAGGAGGAGGCCCTTCGAACCTTTTATACCAGAATGGTTTCAAGTGTCCGGAGCAAGCTTCCCAACAGCGCTCCACAATGCTCCCCACGCCGAGACAGAGAGAAGAGAGAGAAACACACGAAGCGCAGAGAGGAGGACACAAGCCCCGTCTCCCAGCCCGACACGCAAGACCGGACCGACGGAGACCCGATAGGATTTGGCAAACGAGTTGTAAGAGTGGAGGATATGGCCAGTGATCACACACGGGACCGCGGCCCACTTTCTAGTGGACAGCCGAAAAAACGAGAGAGATATGCAGGGAAGAGTGACCTAACCTCCCACAATCTCACAGTGTCTCAAGGCCCCGACAACCAGCTGGTCCCCCCTCGACTCGTTTCCTTGCTGAGGCACAAGAGGTTGATGCAGGAGATGAGACGGGTGAGACAGCTCGTTTACATTTTGCGGCAATGAAATTCAGCCACCTTAGCAAGTCAATGACCTTTCTCTGCATAATGCGGCCCTAATCTTTCTTTTTGTGTGTGTGTGTGTGTGTGTGTGTGTGTGTGTGTGTGTGTGTGTGTGTGTGTGTGTGTGTGTGTGTGTGTGTGTGTGTGTGTGTGTGTGTGTGTGTGTGTGTGTGTGTGTGTGTGTTGACAGGCTTTGGAGGTGGAACTGCACTGCCCTTCTCTCTGTACTGCATGTGAGGAGGCCCGGGCCTCGCTGGCCTTGGACGCTTTTATCAGGAGAAAGAAGACACAACTTGACGCCGAAGGACGACAGACTCTACACTTGTGCAACAGTCAGCATTACTCACTAATGGGGCGTGGCAGTTAATCCAGCTAATCATATCCTTTGCAATTAATTATTTTTAATGAATGAACTTAAGGCATTTCGCCATTGTGTTACAGAACAGAATGTGCTCATTTGTCAGAGTTGGCGCAGAGCCTTCCCCAAACCTGTCTATGCCACTCATCGGGTTTTGGGGAGGGAGTACTAGGCAGTGATATGCAGGTCACAGCAACCTGTGGTTGTCATGGCAACAAATCAGGAACACAGGGTTGCCCTGACAACAGATGAGATGAGGGGTGACCCTGACAAAAATCGCAACAGGAACTCATTTTGCGAGACCTTGCTGTCCTTTTCAGATAGCTGCAGACATCACAGGCACAGTAGTACTACTACTAATACGATGAGGGGTGGGTCGGTGAGGAGGAGGGAATCCGACAAAGCACTTTACTTTATTTTATTGGAGGCACATAGAGAATGAATAGTTGTACGTATATCAAATCTGGGATTTAAATGTAACCTCTACAGCTGCTGGAGATATAATTGTTACACTGTGGAATGTCAACAAACGTCATCTACAATATCATTTGAGTACAAAACAGCCATTTATTTTTTTTGTATTGTATTAAAGTTTTAACACACAACACCATTCAAAGCATATAAGTCCCTTTTTTTTTACCTCACGTTCCAGTATTTAGTCACGTGTACGCTGTAAACATTTAAACAACATTACAGTTAATTCAACATGTCCAATAAACCTACTGAGGTCCTTCTATGGTCACAGAAACACAAGACAGTAATCCACGGAAACATGCTTTGCAATAACAGTTAAATTAAAAAGTTGAAAAAGATATTTAAAGTGAATGAACAACAATATGAGCACTACTTCACAACTACTACAACAGTTATTTTTTCCTTCTTTCTTTAATTTTGGCAGCAGTTCGGTCCATGGCAAGTAAACCTAATACACAGTTATGATTACATAAGTTCACACAGGTCGTTAGTACAGGTTATGTGGTATATTCACTGCTAAAACTTTATATGGAAGCTTTTTAGAGCCTGTCAGGCTTCACCTAAAAAACAAAAACAAATAGAAAATATCCATTGCTGACCGGCGTACCAGACCTGTTGCCTTTGAACATGAACGGAAAACCCAGACGAGAGGCGCTCCTATTCGTCCGGTTTCCTCTTGGGCTTCTTTGGGTTGCGGGAGCGACTCTTGGCCTTGCACAAGGGACATATGGGTGCGTTCCGGTGGATCTGCTGGTGGCACGACAGGCAGGCCTGTGGGGAGGTGGAAATGGGAGGTGGTGGGGTGTGGCGGTCAATAAGTGGATGGTTTAATTCTGGGCCTGGCGTTATCGAGCCCTCCTAAGAATTGCAAGTGGACGTGTGACTGTGGACTGTGGAAAAAAAGGCAGCTCATCTACACTTTCCCCAAACAAACACGCTTGGTGTGGTTTCCTCCATGCAGCCACCTTCTGGGCCCTCCTAGTGGGGAGGACTCCTCTTCTGCACTCATAACTAAGCCCTTCTGAGTTATGAGCGTTCTTAAGACGTCAGTATGTTGATACATTGCTTTTACTTCTTTGGAGCAGGGATAATAATAACTCTAGGAATTTTGCGATAGTGGAAACTGATTTTCCGCCCAGAAGCTGGATAAGTGGGGGTGCAGGCTCTCTCTAACGACGGCCTTGATGGGCGGTAGGCGACGGTTTGTGTGCGTGCGTACCTTCATAGGGGGGGGCTGCTGTCTGAAGGTGGCCGTCTGGCGGGCGTCTTGCTTCCTGGAGACCTGTAGCTGTTGGGCTGCGGCCGCCGCCGCTGCAAGGGATTCTGGGATGGCGGGCTCATGTGGCTCCTTCTGCCACTCGGCTTTCTGCTTTTCAAAGTAACTGTTGAAAGTAGAGAGAGGGAGAGAGAGAGTGGGGCCGAGTTGAGCGTGATTCTAATAGAGGTTTTAGAATCGCATCAAGGCTGATATTATCCCATCTGGGCTGCATACAGAGACCACAGGAGGAGGGAGACGTGACTACAAAGGAGAGCAAAAACCAGACGCACAATAGTCCCTATTGCAGAATTCCCTTTTTTGAAATACAATTTTGAATCAAAGTTGTGTGTGTGTGTGTGTGTGTGTGTGTGTGTGTGTGTGTGTGTGTGTGTGTGTGTGTGTGTGTGTGTGTGTGTGTGTGTGTGTGTGTGTGTGTGTGTGTGTGTGTGTGTGTGTGTGTGTGTGTGTTTTGACAGAAGCAGCCTGGGGAAAGAAATGCAGCCTTGAACTTTATGCCAGATCGGCTCACCCATTGTCCTCTCACCCATCAGCCTCTGGAAGTATAGCTAGAAAGAGTAGAACTGTGAGGGGGCTGGTCCCACTGTAAAGGTTAAAGTCTGACCAAAGCATTGTTTTTTCCTTAAAATTTATTTTTAAAAATGAACAAAAATTATTTTTTTTTGTGTTGTGGAATAATTTCTGATTGGAACAAATGTGTTTGAAATGTGACATAGCCACACAACTCTTACGCAGTCAATACCGATTAAAATGTTGGGACCCAGTATAATAATGAAAATATAGGGAAACTGTACGCTTAGCAGTTACACTGGATATATCCATCTTCCAGTTTCAGATAAGGTTCAAATATTCCTATAAAAACCATCAGTGGCTTTTCCCCAAACGTGTGTAAATCACCTTTAATACCACTTGTCCATTTTTTCGTTGGGGGAGTGCCGGCCAGTGCAGGCCAACCTTTTTGAAATGTTTTGAAATGTTTTGACTACGTGCGCAATGCAGTTACAATTCCTTTTGGAAGTGTCACTGACAAACTCAGCCTACCCCCCTTGGGAACATTTACACTGCAGTGAACCAATGTTTACCCTGGACCATCTGGAAATCTATCTCTCCAGCTGCGGAAGGACAATCCCTGAAGATTACGATACTTCCCCCCTGCCTCCCCCACCGAATCGGTCAAGTGGAGTTCCAAACAGAAGGCCCTGTTTTTAGTTGACATCCTACTTGACGTGTGTGTGTGTGTGTGTGTGTGTGCGTGTGTGTGTATATATTAGTGCTTTCAAACGATTCAAATATTTAATCGCGATTAAACGCATTAATGTCATAGTTAACTCTCAATTAATCCCAGATTTTCATCTATTCTAAATGTCCCTTGATTTATTTTTATCCCATTCTTTTTTTTCTCATTTTAATACTCTTATCAACGTGGAAAAGCGGATCGGCTTGCTTTGTGCAAATGTTTTTTTATTCAAACAACATTGGCATATACTGTAGTGTTCAATTTCACACTAATATTCTCACTTGGAGCAGCAGTCATTCACCCTTGGAGCAAATAATCTCTCACACAATGTAACACTGTCCATCACTAAAAGGGTTAAAAAAAAAAGAAAGAAAAAAAAGAAAAATTAATGTCGCGATTAAAAAGTTGACGCTGTTAAAATGGGTTTGCGTTAACGCCGTTAATAACACGTTTAACTGACAGCACTAATGTGTGTATATATAATATATATTCTATATACACATACACACATATACTTTATATGTTATGTTTGTGTTATGTATGTGTATATCTTTAAATGAAACGTGTTTTTTATCTTGAGGAAGCCAAATTGGTATCGTACATCCTATTGCTCCTGATCCTAATTCAGAAGGAGAGTAGGAGAAACAACAAAATCGTTGTGTCTCAGCTTGCTCCAGCACTCCTTGAAGCTACTACTGGGTTTCTGGTAGAGGGTTGAACTGGCTTCAGCCTTACTCGGCAAATAGAGATTATAATGTCTGCATTAATAATCATGTGTCCTCAGGTCCTCATAGAATTTATCTGGCAAACCCAATAACCTGAATCCACTGTCCTCCCTGATTGCTAGGCCGCCACCAAAGATTGGAAGTCTTGTTAATCATCAGATCAGAATATTACTTTTGTCCATCGTGTTACTAAGCTCGCCCAGTCATGATTCAGATTTATTAAGCTAAAAAATATTTCTCGCGTCTGGATGATTGTAATTGCCCCTTCACGCGCCTCAGTCAAGATGCTCTGAAGCTCATACAGCTGGATCTAAATTCAACCCCCAGGCTTTTAATCAGAACGCGCCCTCCGCCCCCCATTACCCCTGTACCCGACCCTCTGGAACCTTCTCCCCCAGATGCGCTCCATCTTTCGGCTGAAGCTCCACGGTGCGCAGCTCCCATGCGTCAAACGCCGTCCCGAGCACCAATAGAAAGCGTCGCGCTGCGGCACCGTTGTGGTTTTTTTTGAAAGCAGCAGATCAACAAACATAGTCGCTATAGGCTACCATGACGTTATACGAGTTGTTTTATGACCACATACATGGCCCTGATGCCCATGATCCTCTGTTTGCACTTACAATGATCGTCACATTAATTCATAGTTACTTATGTCCTTTCGGGCACTTTGTTTGCGGTTTAGTCACTTTATTTACTGTCATTGCTCATTCTTTTGAGCAATGACACACACTCTTTTTTTTTGTGGAATTATGTACAACAAAACAGCTTTAAAAAAGGGCTTTTTTCACTCACGGCGACGCTAGGTCATAGGACAGCGGCGTGAAGGATAGCGGGGTGTCACGTCACCGCGTGCTGGAGCGGGTCTAGCCTCCGCCGGTGTGGGCTAGTAGGTCGTAAATAATGGGAGCGTTCTTTTTGTGTGTTTGGCTCATGACAGTTCACAAGTCCAACCCTCTGCACCGCAGAGGGTTCGACCCCATGCTGCTATACATTGGAGGTGTCACATCCCGGCGTGCCATGCTGTTAACCTGCTGATGTGTGTCATGCCTTTATAATAAGAACTGTGTGAAGGTTGAATAATAGAGAACCCCACCCCACCCCACCCCATCAGGGCGGGTTGGTCCCCAGAACTATATATTACAACTAGACTAGAATTAGATGAGATATATTAGATATATTAGTTCTGGGGGGGGTTGGTCCCCAGAACTATATTATTAGGTAATTATATTCAATCGTAGGACTGGAGGTGTATTACCCTAATGGAAACATCTAGAGGGTTTTATATGAAGGACTGTCAGACATGTCGAGAGAACACAGACACAGCACAACATACTTTTTATGCTGCTATTAATCATGCTATTTGTGTTTGCTAAGGTTGTATTGCCCAATGTCCTAAACCGCGTGTCTTCGTCACGCTGTGTAACTTTGTACTTTGTGCGAACACACACACGCATGCACGGGTCACGTTTGTACAAGGGGTATGTGGGAGGTTTCTGCAGTCTAGCGTAACCAGTTTGACTGCTACGGGTAAATCAGTTTGATGTATGGTTATGTGAGGAATGATTGTTGATTATTTGGATGTGGGTTTGAATTGCTTTGTATTTGAAACGGAACCAAAGTTTTTACAGCCACTCAAATGGTGTAAACAATAACCAATCCAGCCAATGCTGAATCAAACCAGGATTTCTTCCAGTCAAAACACTGAAGGGAAAAAGTCAAGAAAATATTTAATCAAAACTGATGAATGTAGTGAAATCATTAAGCACTGTAAGCCAGAGTGACTCTGTGGGAAGGTTTTCAGTCAGGACCACATGGAATAAATGAGCAGGTAGGTGTGACTGTGTCTGCACAAACCAAAGCTCAAGGGGTGGCGCGCCAGCCCAGAGCACAGAGTCTCAAACTCATCTGCTTTCATTCTGCTTCAATGCGAACCCAAGAACCCACTACCACACAGCAGGCCGAGCCGATGTCCATTGCAGAGCGCAGCTCCTTTTTTCCGGCCCGGGGTTTATTTAATATGCCTTTGTTTTGAAAGACAAAAGACCATTCAGCTTTCGCTCTGCGCTTGAGAGGACTATCAGAACTAATTTGATAGTGGTCTTGGTGTCATAACTTATTTAAGTATTTTCCACCATTGTGTAATTTCTGCTTCTCATACAGATATCCTGCTCAGGCACGCTAACTAATATTGAATACAACTTTCCAATGTTTGTTTACGGCAAATGAATATCGGACCTTGAAAGAATGTAGAATGTTTTGATTTAATTCAGCTGAATCAGAGAGCAGGCAACAGCCATGTGATGTGGGTCAAACCTAGAAGCTTTGCTGGAAGACCCTGACCACTAGAATATAGGCCATGGGCATCCATGACCTTTGGTATGGGTAGACATTGGAGTCCGATCAAGCACCTTAACTTTTAAAATATTCCGCCCCATACATCTAGCAGGATTACATTAATGTACTATATTCAGGATGCATGATGTATTATATACATGTATATATTACTCAACCTATATAGCCTAGTGAAGACTTGTACTGCGTCCTTTCACCAAAATATCCTTTTTATTTAGAGGATTAAATTATACTGGAGTTTAACTTTTTAATCCTCGTATAAAATAGTGACGCGAATGGCTTTTCACAGATGAGGGGGATTATGACGGAGTGGTTGTTTTTTAGAGCCCTAAAATAGGCCATCGCTCTTTCGTAGAAGGTTGGTATCCACAACAAAACTCTACAACAATACAATGCACACCTTTGTGTTATCAAAAGCAGGCTATGGTATATTCACGTCCTGTGGTTCAAGGAAAGGTTTGCTTGTAGCACCGACTCCCAGCAGTAACTTGATACCATGGGATCCAAAACGGCAGGGATTATTAACACCTGCTTTTTTTTACATGAAGCCTCGAGGCTTCGTGTAAAATTAGATCAATCGTTTTAAAATGAGATCAAATAGAAATGTGGTAGAGAAAAATACAACCGCTAATCGCGAATCTCTAATTAAAGAATGCTCATGAGATATTATACATCTGTAGTGCTGTGACATTAATTACTGTATAATAATCGTCAAACCGTGGTTATTCCTCAGACTATAATCTTACCACCAAAATTTATAATCGTTGCATCCCTACACCGAAGTCATCGGTGCTGCAGCATTTTATCAAAAAGGAAGCAGAAAAGTATGCAGGTATATCGTCTAAAAGTTTTTTTCATGATGTCTGTGACGACTTTCGTGTTTAACACTTCACAGGCCTGAATGTGAACTTATCAGAATTCGTACCTTAGCACGAATCGCATGGGATCCATTGGGACGCAATATATTAAACACAGAACAAAACCTAAACATCCGACGGTCTGACGTGTGTCGTCTATCGTCTACGCTGCCCGACGTGGCGCCTCCCGGCTCGTCTGGAGTCAGACCCCATGATTGAAGCTCTGCCGTGACCCAGCTGGACTCGGGGCCAAGATTGTATCTGAAACCCACTGACTTTCTCCCAGCTTATTGTTATTATATCATGATATGTATGCTAGCAGGTACAGCAGAGTGCACTGTGGCCGATTAAGTTGATCTAGAGATAACGTCTAGATATTTCTCGACCAATCCTAGAGTTGGTTGAATTTCAGTCAAACAAGATCTTTCTTTGGTTGACCGCAGCCCTAGTGTGTACATGTGCGTGTATTAATGTATGTGTGTGTACATGTGCATGTATTAATGTATGTGTGTGTGTACATGTGCATGTATTAATGTATGTGTGTGTACATGTGCTTGTATTAATGTATGTGTGTGTACATGTGCTTGTATTAATGTATGTGTGTACATGTGCGTGTATTAATGTACGTGTGTGTACATGTGCGTGTATTAATGTTTGTGTGTGTACATGTGCGTGTATTAATGTACACGTGTGTACATGTGCGTGTATTAATGTATGTGTGTGTACATGTGCATGTATTAATGTATGTGTGTGTACATGTGCGTGTATTAATGTATGTGTGTGTACATGTGCGTGTATTCATGTACGTGTGTGTACTCACTCAAGGGAGAGCTTCTCCTCTTCCTCGTTGAGGTTGGGCAGTCTGTGCAGGCCCAGGGTCATTCTGAGTGCGTCCACGTGCTCCTTCAGGGGCTTGTATTCATCGTGCAGCCTCCGGGTTGTCTCCAGCAGCTTGTTCAGGTCGTTCTCAGACTGCTTGATGGTGCTCTCCATCTGAACCGACAGGAATGGTGAGCATATGCCGACATGGGCCCAGTGGATATTGCCTCATTGAGTCAAGGCGCTCAAGTGCACCGGGGGTGGCCCCCAGGCCATGACCCCTTTCCCTCATTGGCTAGAGTGCCCCTTAGGGGTGTGAATATTAATCGATTTGCATCGATGAATCGATCATACAGCCGACGATTTGATGCATCGATTCATCCGCGAGAGTATCGATTTTTTTTTTTTTTTTTTAGCACATAAGTGCGTATAGAATACTGTTTCTGTATTCTTAATGAAAGGCAAATGATTATTTTTGTTTTTGTTGATTTATTAGATAGATATTATATTAATAGATATAATGTAAAAAATATTGAGTATCAAATCTAATCGTATCGTGGGGAATTCTGACGTATTGAAAATAATCGAATCGTTGGCTTAAGAAATCAATATCATATCGAATCGTCATGAAGTCTCCGATTTACAGCCCTAGTGCCCCTCTCACTTCTTTATTTTATTATTGCTATTTATATAAATATCATTATAGATACGGATACACAATCAGTTTTTTTAGGATCTTTGTAATGTATGATCTGTCGATTCGATACCGACCCCCGATTTTTTTTTTTATCTTAGTGAAATATTTATTACTGTGACGTTCTTATGAAAATCACGGTGTGCCGATTATATCAAGTTTCTTAGTTGGCACAATATCAGAGCTGCATGGTGCGAGAGTTATTGTTCATTGTTGAGCGGAAGGCAACTTTGTTTGTTGACATGACTGCGTACAAACACAAACACATCGGACTACAGAGTTTAGTTTGGCCTAATTAACCGTGGTGGAGCCACACGGTTTTTTTTTTGAACGTGTGTAGAAATGTAGATGTCAAAGAAGGTGGAATAAATTAAACATTACTTTAAGTGTTTAATGGAATGAGTCAGGCTACGCACTCACTCACGCACTAAGGAAAGGAGCTTGGACAGATAATACCATAGACTCTAGTATGGATAATACACAAACAACACAGACTAAAGTCCCACATATAATCAAATGTAATAGTTCTATAGTTCTACTTCGCTACTGGGAAGTATGTGTATGTTGGTTAGTGGTGGGGGAAACAAAAGATTCTGTTCAGTATCGCAATATTTTAGAGCACACAATTATAGCAATACAGTAGCGCAAAGTATTGCAATATTAATATTTTATTTCGTTTACTCTTGATAGCATGAAGCATGTTGACCAACTCCTTTTTCTGAACAATTTTACTGTTACTCTATTATGTCTGCTTTATGTTACTCTCTTGTAATTAAATAATTTTAAGTTATGTGCTGGGAGTTCAGCATTCATGTGAGAGGTCTCTTACTATGGCCCTGTGTCCTAAATGTTCAAGGACAAAGTTGTTTCACTACCCTCCTAAGTTTCTGCATTTCAGTTAATGTGTAGAAGATAATGTTGTTCACAGAATTAAATGTGACATTTTAAGTGAGTTGATCTTATTTTCCTCATTTTTGTATGCATGTATTATGCATTTATTATGCCTTTGAATAATATGGGAAACATGAATCGCAATATATTGCAGAATCTAATCGCAATACTTGCTGTATAGCAAAATCGTAATAATATTGAATCGTGGCCCAAATATCGCAATACTATAAAATCATTAAATTTTTGCCAATTCCCACCCCTAATGTTGGTAACTAAGCTTTGGATAACAAATAATGAGTCAGACAGTTCCATGGGTCATTATTGTATTCTGTGTGTATCTAGAATAAATGGTTGAACGT
The DNA here is from genome assembly GCF_964030765.1 of Micromesistius poutassou. Lineage (NCBI taxonomy): Eukaryota > Metazoa > Chordata > Actinopteri > Gadiformes > Gadidae > Micromesistius > Micromesistius poutassou. Next base: position 7,720,412 of record NC_140276.1, read on the forward strand.
ATTTTACAGAAGAGGGAAGCCCAGATAGATGCAGGCTCAACAAAAAGCTATTCCTATGGTTAATGATTTATGACTATGGTCTCAGTGACTGAACCTAATGAAGGTATGTCTTGTGAACCATCGTTTTTCATGTGATTATGGTGTATATACAGACCGATCATCAATCGGTGCATCACTAATTATAAAAATCATTGTAATATACAAATGCATTGCTTTCATTATTATAAACGAGAGTTGAGTGACCGTAACATCCAGGAGTTGATGGAACAAACAAGGTTGTTCAGGAGGGGGTGATTCTTGACTCTTCATCAACCCAGAAACAATGAATGACATTTGACTTGACGTGACAATTGCCATTGTCCACATTTAGGTAAAAACTAAAGTTAACTAAAACTAAGTTTTTAACCCCAGTGAGCCTCATATAGTGACGCCTATATCCGCTTATGGCATTTATGCAACACCTCAATATATTCCAAAGCATGGCCAAATGTTCTGTTTAAATATTGGCCTTTTTTTTTGGCAAAGACGAAACGTCTGCTCATGCAGATTTCAGTAATGTTTAAAAGAATAAGTGCAGGTTGTTCCATTCAAAATATATCAATATCAAAATTGCCCTTTTGGTCATACTGTTTTTTTAAGCAGTAAACTCAAAATGTAACACAATGTAATATTTTGGGGGAGAAAAAAAGGACGGAAAGAGATAAACATTTCGAAAATCCTGCATTGTCAATATCTTTAACTCCTTAAAACGTCATCTGCGTGTATGTTACCGACCACATTGATATCAGCGTGGATGAGCCGCAATTCCTCAACGTGGGCCATCTTCTCCTGGAGCAGCAGGTCCATCTCCTGCTTGTACTCCTTCAGGTGCTTCTCCTCGGACTCCAGAGAGTCAAATTCTGTCTTGAGGCGAGATTTGATCTTCTGCATTTGGATGGTTTTGTTCCTGGAGGGCAGAGGATGACAGCAGTCAAGACAAAGCGTTGAAGCAATATACGACTGATAGGGGAGGGAATGAAAACACTAGGGTTTTTAGTTGTTTTGGGACACGTAATACAGCAGTTGTACACGATGTATTAATATACTGCGCCGTATCTTGCGTGGTGAAATGACACCTTCGCGTGAGATATTCATTTTCTAAACATGTTAAACTATTGTTTTTCAACTGTGTCGTGCAATTGCTGCACGGCGAACGTCCAGGGAGCAGACCTTCGCACAAAGGTTTAGCTCATAACTAGATCACGAAGCGCTGCTACACGGCTCAGTCGCCGGAGCGGTCGAAGCTAACCCCGTAGCAACATTAGCAGAGCAGTGCATCTGGCACTGGTTGGTAAACATCTGGAAACGCTGGGGCAAGCATGACCAGAAGAATCCAGCTACAGTTTCAGATGTATTCTTTTGCACTTCCTTAAACGATACAAACAGTCGTTTGCCGGTGTCGCCCCAGGCAAACCATTTTTTTTTTAAAGAAGTCAGAGCTCTAGCGGTAACGGAGAGGTTATAACCCAGCTAACGTTAGCTAGTAGCCCCAGTAACAAAAGCCGAGCCAAGAGGCTGCTCCGGCGGGTTAGCGACGTGCAGCTGGTCCTGGCTCTTCTCCTAAAACATCCAACCCCACCGCAATCCTCCACGTATTCTATTGCATTCGATAGGAGCGTCCTTACCTTATCTCTAATATATTTTCTAATTTGCACATGATTTCTTGCTCTTCCGCCATGATTTGAGACCTTAAATTGTTCAAATTGTCAAACTCAGACTCGCCGTGGTATGGCCCTAATAAAAACACAATAGCTGGCGTGTGCGCGCATAGAGGCGCGCACGCCCGAGGGGGAACGGGGCTACGTGTGGTGCACGTAGTGACCTCCGTGCGGACGTTGGAGCGCGCAGGCTCTTTGATTCCACCTCCTTCTGTTATTTGCCAGAAACTATAACTTTTCCATTGATGGTCTGGCTGTTATTACCCTAATGACTAAATCATACATGGAGTTGCTTTGTGAAGACATTTTCTTTGTGTGCCCTTATAAATCTACCATCCATTATATGAGTATATGATATATGATACAATTATTGTAATGTGGCCTATAATAGGCCTATTTCTTTTTTAATACACCTTTTTATTCCGGTTATGGTTAGACGTGTTGTTGGTGAAAATATAATGGCAAGAGCCGATTCCAGAACTCAGCAATAGTTTATGTGGTCCGACGAGATCACATGGCTTCTTGGATGGCTAACGATAAACTTGTGTAGGATCAGGCCCCAGGTCCACAGGCATTGCTGGATTAACCAAGAGAAAGCCTTGGGGGCAATACAATGGTCCATTTGAACCCGTTCTATAATCCTTGCAGGCATCACAAGCACTTTCATATGACTCTGCAGCGTAAAGGCCACTTTGGGAACCTGTTTAGTTCAGTTATAGAAGATAAAAGCTATACAATGTCGTTTGTAAGTATGTTTTTTTATACTGTTTCCTAATAGAATCTTTATCTTTACCGTATTTGACATTTACCTGGTATTCTGAGCCATGGCTGAAGTAATTCTTAGGCCTCTGAGGCGGCCGAACTTGCACGCTAACGAAGGCTATGAATATATATATTTTTTACACTTTTCTTTCTAGTATTATGAGGAAATTGCTGGAACAAACAGCATGTGGTTGTCGTGTAAGCTTACAGGGTTTCTCTTGGCATCTGTTTTGTGTTGGCATTGAAGTGAAACAGTGTTCCCTACAGCTATTGACTTTGTTGCAGAGTATTTGGGAAAAACAGTGCTTCTCAAATTTCATCAAACATCTCGTCGCAAACATCTGTATTAGTATCATTATTAGTAGTACACACATTTATTTATTTTACCATTGTAGCCTATTGGTATTATTATAATATTATTACTCTAATTATTATTATTCATTGATTGACACCATTAATAACAAGAGTGAGTCATTTTTTAACGTTGCTTAACACATCATTTACCAAATACCCTGGTGGAGGGTTGTCGTCACATGTCAAAGCTAAAACATTATCCCGAACTCTTGGCAATCTTCAGTCCCATTCTCAGGCCATCACAATTTGCACTGTTTAACCATCCAAAAGCTCTTAATGCTCTTTCACAATGTGTGAGAAGAATCGTCCCATCCCCTACAGTGTTTCGCTTTACCCAACAGAAAGGGTCATGGTCTTTCCAGGGATGATAACATTTCCTTTGAAATTCCCAACTCAAGATGAACCCGGGGCTGTACTATACTTCAAACAGAAATAGTATCTCATACCTAGGTTGATTAAATTCTAACCATCATGGCTGCATAGGAGGACATTAATTACTTTAACATTAATGCAGCTGTGTACCACTTGCAGTTGTGCAGGCTTGTTAACAGACTCATAAAATCTCTAGTTCCTGTTTTGAAACATGATAGCTGTTATTCTAGTTGGCCCTGGTTGTCATTGTGGTTTCCACCAGTTCCACCAGTACTTTTATGTTGTCAAGCAACAATGAAACAATGAAAGAGCTATAGCTCACAGTATTGTATATTCTTTCATTTCCAGAGGCATTGTCATCTGCATGCTATAGTTGTCATCCATCATACATGAATTGTATTTGTTTTTGGACGTAATTGACTTACCTTTATTATACTTTATTTGTTAATTTTATATTGCTTTGTTTTGGATATACATAACATTAAACACTAAAACCATACATTATTAGTAGAGAGAAAGAATGTGTTGGGTCTCTGGAATTTTACATTTAACCACAGTTAAAGTAGCAATCATGTATAAAGGATAAAGTACGCAATAAGCATATAATCCTGTGTATAAGTGTATATAGTCCTACTTCAACACATAGGCCTATTTCAACACACACCTTGGAATGATTAGTCCTATATCATTAACATGACCAACAGCGAGCAGCGTTTCAAAAACATGTAGGCCCTATGTAAGATTAACACCAAACAAATAGTCTCATCACTGGAACCCAATCGTAAATGACTTCATGAACCATGGTTTCAGTCGTGAATGTATCGCAATTAAACTGTGAGCTTCATTTTCTGATTGTAGTCCCCACCAACCTCTTGCGATTGGATGCTCCTGGTTGAACAGAAGAATGTAAGGAACCCCTTGTATTGCTTTTTTGGTCATTTACCTGTGAAAAATACATTAAAAGGAATGTGGCAAAGTTTGTTTATTGCCATTGTAATGTGACAGAATAGTTCTGCATCTGCACCCGTTATCTTTTGTGTCTCATGACACAGAAGGCCTGACCACTCGGGGACCCTCCCCCTGCTGTATCTCAATGTGTTTCTGCCAGATAAATGTTCGCGTTACCACCATGGACGCCGAGCTGGAGTTCGCTATCCTCCATAGCACCACCGGCAAGCAACTCTTTGACCAGGTAGGCCTACACCGCTCCGTGGGCCTGCGCACAAGCCCGACTCCAATAACGCTCCATAATACTCATTTAACAAGATCCATTTCATGGATTTCATTATGGATTTTCTTTGTGGCATCAGATAGTGAAGACAATCGGGCTGAGAGAGACCTGGTTCTTCGGCCTTCAGTTCCAGGATAGTAAAGGATTCTCCACCTGGCTCAAACTCAACAAGCGGGTAGGCCTACGGGAAAGTTTGTGTCCGCTTGGTTTGTAAATCTTACATCATGCTTTTATTTATTATCGCCCCCCCCCACCCCCCTTAGTAAATGTCACCGCCATGGGGGCTCATTAGAGCTTATCTTAATTTCACTGTCGCCCTGCTGGGAATCCCCATCCCAGGTGACGGCGCAGGATGTAAAGCGGGAGAACCCGCTGTTGATCAAGTTCAGAGGCAAGTTTTACCCGGAAGACGTCGCCGACGAGCTAATTCAGGAGGCCACGCAGAGGCTCTTCTTCTTGCAGGTTATGAGTGACAGCTTGCATGCGAGCACCAAAGAACACTCCCCTCTCCACTGTCAAAAGAACCACAACACATTCACATTTTAATCGGCCGTCATACACACACAAGCCAAGACGTGTGTGTCTGTGTCCGTGTTTGATGTATTCGCTTAACGTTTAATGGACTGCAATTGCAGAGGCCCGCTGTGACAGCCACTTCGTGCTCACATTTGTTTTGCTGAAGTAGGAATTGATAAAACTCAGTGTATCTGTGATGCACTGTGTAAAACGCAACCCACTGTAATGTGTTCCAGGTTAAAGAAAGCATTCTGAATGATGACATCTACTGCCCACCAGAGACCGCAGTACTGCTTGCCTCTTACGCCGTTCAAACCAAACATGGGGATTACAGAAAGGACTACCACATCCCAGGGTACCTGGCAAAAGAGAAACTACTGCCGCAGAGGTGACCTCACGCGTGCTAATTGATATCAATTAGTGTGTTTTTTATTCATTTAGCATGTGTTGTCCATTTTTTAACATTAAATTGGGGCTGTAGTGATCTGATCGCTGTTTGTTTTTGTGATGGAAACCAGGGTTTTGGAGCAACACAAGCTCAACAACAGTCAGTGGGAGGAACGGATCCAGGTCTGGCACCAGGAACACAAGGGCATGCTGAGGTAACACAGCTCTGCAGAGCCTGCGTGCACACACTGTCTCACTCACAGGCACACGCACACCTGGCACACACAAACATCCCTGTGGTCTTATGTCCTGGAGAATTTACTCCACAGAGAAGATGGCATGGTGGAGTATCTGAAGATTGCCCAGGACCTGGAGATGTACGGGGTGAACTACTTCAACATCAAGAACAAGAAAGGATCCGAACTGTGGCTGGGTGTAGACGCCCTCGGCCTCAACATATACGACAAGATGGACAAGTAGGAACAATTTGGCAAAGCCATTTAGCAGCGTTGTCCATGGTAAAGCCATTGTGTCCGACTTCTCAGCTCATTATCTCTGTCTCCATAAAACACCAGGATGACTCCAAAGATCGGCTTTCCATGGAGCGAAATTCGAAACATCTCCTTTAATGACAAGAAGTTTGTCATCAAGCCAATTGACAAGAAAGCCCCGGTACTTCCACCCTTTCTTGTTTACTGCTATGCCTCCACCTTAAAAAACTCCTCCGGCCACATAAGATCTTGCATACATCTCTTTAATGGCCACAGTGTCTGAATAAGTTACTTAAAGGATGTGTTGCCGGTGATGTATTTGAGCACCAATCAGGTTTGTAATCCTGTGTCATTTCATCTGTGCCTTTGTTCCAAGGACTTTGTATTTTACGCTCCACGCCTGCGCATCAACAAGCGCATCCTGGCCTTGTGCATGGGCAACCACGACCTGTACATGAGGAGGAGGAAGCCGGACACCATCGAGGTGCAGCAGATGAAAGCCCAGGCCAAGGAGGAGAAGAGCAAAAGGCAAATGGAGAGGTGAGGACGAGGGAGCGCTATCGGTTTGTCGATGAGGGAATTGTTTGCACAAAGTCGTCATGCGCTGTGAAAAGGTTTTGGCTGCAATTATTTTTGTTTTTATTTTATTTTTGTCAGGGCTCTGCTCGCGAGTGAGAAAAAAAAGCGTGAGAACGCTGAGAAGGAAACTGAGAAGATTGCCCGGGAGACCATGGAGTTGATGGAGAGACTGAGACAGATTGAGGAGCAGACAAAGAGGGCTCAGGACGGTATGACAAGAATCCAAATACAAATGAGTCTAAATCACATCTTCCTTTCCCCAGTGTCATACAAAGACCCAAAGCAGGCTTCTTGTTATTTTTTGGAACATCTCTCGGTTTCAGAATTGTCAGTTTTTCAGTAGTAATTACCTCTGAATGGTCGTTTAGAAACGACATCTGCTTGTTGGGTAGAATCAATAAGTTCTTGTTCATATGTGTCCGCACAACTCCCTTTGTGTGTGTGTGTGTGTGTGTGTGTGTGTGTGTGTGTGTGTGTGTGTGTGTGTGTGTGTGTGTGTGTGGTAACGAAACCTTGGAGGGTTTGTGTTCTTCAGAGCTGGAGGAGCAGACTCGGAGGGCCCTGGAGTTGGAGAAAGAGAGAAAGATTGCTCAGGCGGAGGCTGAGCGTCTTGATAAGGACCGCAAGGCAGCGGTGGAGGCCAAGGCAGTGCTGATGAACCAGTCGGAGCACCAGCTGAAGAACCAGGAGAATCTGGTGCTGTTGCACAACTCACTTAACTTAAAACGCACACACTCAAAAGATATCAAGAAGCCAAAAGACTCAGAAGAAATGTTTCTCTTTTTTTTCCGCACATAAATCACAGATTACTTATACATTTAGATAGAGTCCACATGCAAATAAAAAAAAAAAAGTCACACACCCAAATAAAAAATGCTCTGAAGTTTTTTTCGCATATAAATGAACACATTGTCAAACAGAAGCCTGATCGGAAATCCCTGATCTCTTAACTTGTCACTTGTCCCCCATTTGTGTGCATGTGTGCAGGCCACGGAGCTCGCAGAGCTTACCTCTAAGATATCCAGGCTGGAGGATGCCAAGAAAAAAAAGGACGAGGAGGCAAAGAGGTGGAAGACAAGGGTGAGCATCAGCGGAAAAAAGTTAAGTGATGATGAATGAATTAAAGATGAGCTCGGTGACTCCAGCGAGACCTTGGTAGAAAAGAAAAGAAACTACGGAAAAAAAAAGTTCGGTTTTCTGTCACTGAGCGCAGTGTTGTCTAATTCCTAAAACTTCAGAAGTTGGACCTGGCGACAGTGCTCACGTCAAGTTAAGAAAAAAAAAAAGGGGAGGGGGCAAGGAAGACCTTGGAAACTTCAGTAGGTTGGCAGCAGAGTGTGTGCCTGTTTGCCAGTAAGTGGCAACGCATGTCCATTTGGCATTTAGATCCGGCTTTTGTTGTTTAATAATTATATTATAACATAATTTTGTCTTAAAACAAAATATTTGACTATTCTTCATTATTGTATCTCCATTACACATGTTTGACTTGTTAATAAGAGTCACTGTGAGTGAGTTCCAATATCACTCAACGAGCGTAGATCAGTGGGAGTTCTGCATAACATTCCCAGGCAGGAACCTTCCATTAGGAAACCACTGTGGCGTCCACAATGGGAGTTCTCCTGAACTCCCCGTGTGCACGCGTTGACAGGCAATGGCCGTGGAGGGTGACCTTGAACGAACCAAAGTGGATCTGAAGAGCAAACTCCTGGGCGTCCACATCCAAGCCACGGTGCACAGCCACATGCACGAGCACGACGAGACGGACGAGAGCAGCGCCGAGGCGAGCGCTGAGCTCACCTCGCCGGACATGGTACGGGACCGCAGCGAGGAGGAGAGAGTCACCGAGGCCCAAAAGAACAAGAGGCTGCGCAAGAATCTCAAGGTCTGTGCCGTTGGCTGTACACGTACAAGTATATACCGTAAATCACACATCATCAGATATATTCAAACGACAAAGCCCTATACATTATTTATTTGTGAGAGAGAATGGAACCGGGTCGAAAATGAGTACCTGACATGAGCCAATGGCGGAGAGATGTATAGGCTGCTGTTTGGCAGGTAAAGAGGATTCAGGGCTGTGTATTAAACTATTGATTGGCCGGTAAAAAAAAAATACATTATGGAACGGAACTATAGCTGTATCCGTTAAGGAGAGCTCATAAGGCATTGCATATGATGCCAATTGTAGGACATGATACATATTGAAACTGGAAATAAGACTTCCAATGCATGGGAGGTGGAACAGAAGAGAATGAGAATATAACTAGCAAAGATTTTAAATATTTTTTTTAATTTATAAATGGTAAATGGTCCTCATTTATATAGCGCTTTTATAAAGTTTCAGTGCTTTACAGTGTTGACTGACATTCACCCATTCATGCACACATTCACGGCGGAGTCAACCACGCAGGGCGACAGTGAAGTTAATATATTAACTGTAAATGCAAAGATACAAAATGCATGACCTTCTCTTAGAATTGTAAACACATGCCCTTTACCATTATACTAGTAAATACACAGTAATAGTAGTAAAATACATAGTAATATTGCCTTTGTCAATGGCATCTTGCAGCCTGCTTTCCAACCAATCTTTTTACAAATGTAACAATATTAATATATATTTGCACAGAATAAAAAAAAGTATTTTATCATGCCACCCATGTTGCATTATCAAATAGGTATGGAGGAATCTGCAGTTTTCATCCAGTTCTATTATGAAGAAAATAAATTGCATCCCGTCCTCACCAACAACAAAAGCATTGTCGTGTGGTAGCCTACCAAAAATAACAGAAAAACACAATAGAAGCTTTTGATTAGTATGCCTACGTTTTGCGTGTGTGTTGGGGGGGTGGGCTGCAGTTTTCCCAGTCTTTCGTGTGAGGTTTACGCGTGTGTGTGTGTGTGTGTGTGTGTGTGTGTGTGTGTGTGTGTGTGTGTGTGTGTGTGTGTGTGTGTGTGTGTGTGTGTGTGTGTGTGTGTGTGTGTGTGTGTGTGTGTGTTCGTGTGCGTGTGCGTGTGCATGGCCCGGTGCTCCCTCCAGTTCTTGAGCACTGACTTGGCTTGCGCCGTAGATGAGACGAAGAAGACCCCGAACGACCTGATCCACGCGGCGAACGTCAAGGCTGGTCGGGACAAATACAAGACCCTCCGCCAGATCCGACAGGGCAACACAAAGCAGCGCATCGACGAGTTTGAGTCCATGTGAGGGGGGGGGGGCATATGAGCGGTAATAATGAGGCAGAAAGAAACTGACAAACACCGAGATAACAAAGTTTCAGACGTTATTGATGATGCATCCTGCGGAGTCAGAACGCCAACGCAGGATGTAGCCTAACCCCATTCCACGGTGGCATTTAAATGATTTGACTTAATGTTTGAAGTTCCATAAAATGTAGACCACTTAAAAAAATATGTTGTTCGCACGATATGCATAGTCCGTGTAGCCTATTCAATCAATATTTTCAAGATCGCATTGCCAAAACCTGAGCATAATTTACAATGTTAAAATTGTTACTATATAGCCTAGGGAAGTCAATATGATATCTAGTAGACCAATCGTATTTTTATGTATCCTACATTTTTCATGTGTATGCCAACAATTGCCTGTAATTGCCTGTAAGTGTGTGTGTGTGTGTGTGTGTGTGTGTGTGTGTGTGTGTGTGTGTGTGTGTGTGTGTGTGTGTGTGTGTGTGTGTGTGTGTGTGTGTGTGGTTACCAGGCAGTAATCGATGATCAATGATCGCAAAACAATAATAAAATGCAACAAATCAATTTGATCAAGTAGTCCACCAAACCTTCAATTTACCGCACAGTGAATAGAAAAGGAAGAACCACAACATAGCGCTCCACTTCTATGATTAAAAACTTTCCAAACCCTCGCTAGACGCGGGTGTCTCCGAGGCGGCCGCACCTGTACTGATCTGGTTGGTTGTCTCGTGTGATTGGCAACGCGAGATTATCGCGGATTCACCACCACCATTCGGCAGCCGAGATCTAGAGGCGGGCCGGGCAGGCACGGTGCTGGATACCAAATGACGTGACGGTCTGTATTTTTTCTAGCTGAAGTTGCAGACATAATTTTAATCCACCGCCTCCCCCCCCCCACCCCCCTACGTCAAAGAAGCGTTGAGAAGTAACGATCGAGTGGTTTTACTTTTGGAAGGGGGAAAAAAACGCACTTGTCAAGTTAGGTAAAACCTCACCGTTTGATATGGCTGGATACTTCATTTAGTAGAACACACATACTTGAATTGAAACCTAACGACCGCTGTGCTTCGGAGAGCAAATGGGAAAATACTTTAATTCACTACGAAAAAGAAGCTGCGTTGAGAGTGACCTTAGCACATGACGGGTCTTCGCATGGTAAGCCAGTCCCCTCTTGTCGGAAACATTGCTTCTCCTCTTGTGTAGCCTAGTTACACATCCACCGTAAAGAAACGATCACAAATGTCTTTCCACGCGGGAGCGTCGTCAGCGAACGGAGGCGATCGGCAATATATCGCAGGAAAGCCGTGTCCCTGCCCGGCGACCATTGAGCTCAGCACCGCCGTATCCGTGTCCCTGGGCTTGGATTCGGCTCCACAGCCCAGCGACCTGAATAATGGCTCCAAGAACGGCTTCGGAGAAAGCGTCCCATCTGCCGCCACCAACAGCACGCAAAGTGCGCCAGAGTTCGGACCAGGTGGACGCGTGACCCCCGAAGTGATCAGGGGGCGGCCGAATGACCCGGAGGAGGAGATGGAGCAGCAGGGTACCTTTGATCAGGTGTCTGCTGGTGACATGTATCGGGGCAGCTGTATGGATCTGCTCGGATCCAGTCAAGCAGAGTTCGCGCTGGCCGAGACGCGCGGTCATCCCGCGACAGCGCGATATGTCGTCAAGGAGTCCAACTTGTTTATCATGAACGCGGTGGACGAGCCGTCCGCGTCTCGCCGACTGGACGACTCGACCTCGCCAATTTTCAGGGACACACCGGGGATGTGGTGCGTCGGTGAGCATGTACTAAACAGCGGTCGGACCGAACCGGAGCGCGGTAGATCATGCGGCCATAATTTGTCCTGCAAATACTGTTACTACGGGCAACCCTCTTTTGGACCGAGGCAGCACTGCTATTGTGCCCCCTCCGGCGACGACCACGGGGATGCAAGCAGTGGCGTACAGACAGTGATGGCTCAGGGGTACGGCCAGGTGGGAAGTTACCAAACTGCGGTTCCACAACGCCTGGGACATTACTCCAACATCAAGACCGAATCTCCCAGTTGGGTGGAATACAGAGATCCAAGTTTCAGGTATGTTCCCCAAGTTAAATAAAGACATTCTGTCCTATAGGTCAAAGGCCTTCCTCTGGTGACCCTTCAAATAATTTTAGTCTTCGTAAATCGGGCCTATTTGACTGCAGTTATTGCAGTTTTATTTAACCGTGGTAGAGTGAAAGTAAGGTTTGCGGACGATGATGCAGCTGTCTTCGTTGGTGACCTATAAACATTTCAGCATGGTATTATTTTGTACTCATGAGAATGTGATGACTCTGATGAATGGTGTTGTTCAACTCAGCCTAAACCTCTAAACCCCACGATCGGTTTTTGTGGTGTCTTATTATACTGCTCAAATTACCGGACGTTTATCAGTGCCATTAAAAAGGCGGCTATTTCATTTTTTTTTTACGAATAAATATCATTCTGGTTTGTATTAATATAGGCCTATTATATGCATACAAATATGATATAATATTAGTAGAAAATATCCTTCCAGACCTTTCTCCAAAATAATAATCTGAAGAAAACGAATGTAATTGAGTTTTAGCCTACTGCTGCCGATCTTTCTAAAGTTTCCTACGTTTACTCGTGGAGCAGTGCCTTACATTCTGAGGTGCTTAGCTAATGGGATTTACTGATAATCTACCTTTTACACACGTTGTCAACTCTATGAATAGCCATGCTGTACTCGTGTGTGTTGTGCAGCTCTTGACTTCGCTGGTCGACCACAGTTCATGGCGTCGCGTGTCTGCATTGCCTGGCTTCCCTTTGCCAGGATGTATTTTCAACGATAATACTGCCGTCTTGTGATTCAGCCTAAGAGCCAAAGGTTGAATGGCTCTGACACATTAACACCTATTAATCTTTCATCTCTTTCCGTGATATGTGATCTATTCTTCTTTCATACAGACATACTGGTGTACTACTCTACTCTTTAATTCGGCGGTTTGTGTTTGTGTGTGCGTGTGTGTGTGTGTGTGTGTGTGTGTAGATATGATGATATTTTCCCAGGAATGAGCATGCACCTGTCGGACCGTCGAGTGTGTCAAGTATGTGGCGACGATGCCTCAGGTTGTCATTACGGGGCCGTCACCTGCGGAAGCTGCAAAGTGTTCTTCAAGAGGGCTGCAGCAGGTACACACACACACACACACACACACCAACTTTGACGCACAATAAACAGCAACAAGAAACAACTATAAAGCAGTTACAGCTGAAAGTACACACAAATGTTAATTTGTGTCACCTCTAAACATTAACAGCAAACTGTAGTTATACAAGACAGTTACACCTTAACCCACACACACACACACACACACAAAGTACTAAATACAAATTAGTGTGTGTGTTATACTGCAAACACATATACACACAAACACGTTACAAACATACACTCACGCAAATGCCTATTGGCCATTATTTACCATCCCGTTCAATTAAGCCCACCAACTCTGTCACAGAGTGGGGGCAGAGTGACCTTGGATGTGAGCGGTAGAGAGAAGCAGCCAGAGAGATAGAGCTCGTTTTTTTGTCATCTGTTCACGCCTACATCTTGTTGTTACGACCGGTAGCGGGGGCATTGCTTAAGTACTGTGTGTGTGTGTGTGTGTGTGTGTGTGTGTGTTGTGTGTGTGTTGTGTGTGTTGTGTGTGTGTGTGTGTGTGTGTGTGTGTGTGTGTGTGTGTGTGTACGTGTGTGTGTGCTCGCGTGTCCCTAGGTAAACAGAACCACCTCTGTGCCGGTCGCAATGACTGCACCATCGACAAGCTGAGGCGAAAGAACTGTGCCTCATGTCGTCTCAAGAGATGCTTCATGTCTGGCATGAGCCTCAAAGGTGAGCCTCTCTCCCTGTCTCCCTGTCTCCCCAACTCCCTGTCTCCCTGTCTCCCCAACTCCCTCTCTCCCTGTCTCCCTCTCCCTGTCTCCCTCTCTCCCTCTGTCCCTCTCTCTCTCTTTCCCTGTCTCCCTCTCCCTGTCTCCCTCTCTCCCTCTGTCCCTCTCTCTCTCTCCCTGTCTCCCTCTCTCCCTTACTCCATGTCTCCCTGTCTCCCTCTCTCCCTCTCTCCCTCTCTCCCTGTCTCCCTCTCTCCCTCTCTCCCTGTCTCCCTCTCTCCCTGTCTCCCTCTCGCCATGTCTCCCTCTCGCCATGTCTCCCTTTCTCCCTCTCTCCCTGTCTCCCTCTCTCCCTGTCTCCCTCTCTCCTTTTCTCCCTCTCTCCTTCTCTCCCTCTCTCCTTCTCTCCCTCTCTCCCTGTCTCCCTCTCTCCCTTTCTCCCTGTCTCCCTCTCTCCCTGTCTCCCTCTCTCCCTGTCTCCCTGTCTCCCTCTCTCCCTGTCTCCTTCTCTCCCTCTCTCCCTGTCTCCCTCTCTCTCTGTCTCCCTCTCTCCCTGTCTCCCTCTCTCCCTGTCTCCCTGTCTCCCTCTCTCCCTGTCTCCCTTTTTCCCTCTCTCCCTGTCTCCCTCTCTCCTTCTCTCCCTCTCTCCCTGTCTCCCTCTCTCCCTGTCTCCCTCTCTCCTTCTCTCCCTCTCTCTCTGTCTCCCTCTCTCCCTGTCTCCCTCTCTCCCTGTCTCCGTCTCCCTCTCTCCCTGTCTCCGTCTCCCTGTCTCTCTCTCTCCTTCTCTCCCTCTCTCCCTGTCTCCCTCTCTCTCTGTCTCCCTCTCTCCCTGTCTCCCTGTCTCCCCCTCTCCCTGTCTCCCCCTCTCCCTGTCTCCGGGAACACACCGTGAGTGAACTGAGTTTGACTTTTCGTTACGAGTGCTAAATATCAGCAGAATTTAGTCAAAGACGTGTGGACACTTCTAACACGTCTAAATTATCCTCAAATGGTCCTTCGGCCCAGATATACTGTAACCATTTGATTTCAGAGCAGGCCAACGTCTCAATCCAGGAGGACAGAGCCAAACAAAAGCGCTCGCCCACAACCTTAAGGAAATTAATAACAATATTATTGTCATAATTTTCTTATTGGAGGTTGGCTCATTCCTCAAGCTGTTTTCCTTTATTGGCCCTGTCCTTTTTTGTGTAATAAGCATGGCAAATAAAACGGTTGGCTTGACACAAAGCATTTGGAACTATTTACCGGTTTCCTTTGTTCTGTTCTCTTTAATTGACTCTGTTTATAGCTGTGTACAATTTTTTTATTGAATAAAGTGTTGTTTTTGGAATTTTGAGAAGTGTCCTTTCCTTTCCGATCGGCCGTGTTATTGTATCCTGGTCTCTTCTGTACCCTTCCTCTCAGGTCGGAGGCTAAAGGTCGCCAGTCAAACGCGAAGCAGGGATGAGGAGATGCCCCGGGCGTTGGGGAGCGATGGAGTGTTGGAAGCCGGCGGGATCTCCCCCACAAGCCACGCAGGTGAGGCTCAGGCTGTCTGTCTGTGTCCTGTCGCTCTGTAGCCATCGGTATTCTGTCCGTCTCCAGGTGCTTCCCCTGTGCCTCACATTCAGTCAGTGTTCCTAGTTTCTGTCCACAGTGACTCGAGGCCGACTCGACAGCAGCAGCAGGGATATCGTCAGTGTTACTGACGCGGTCCCTCCACAGCAATGCCTTTCAGTACGGGAAAAAAAACACGAGGGGGGCAATTCGTTCAAATATTTATATCAAACTTTTTTTATGTTTGAAGAAATGGCTTTTCATATTATAATCAATATTATTTAGAGTGTAGAGAGATGTCTGAGGGTCATCACCGGGTGGAAAGTGTGTGTGTGTGTGTGTGTGTGTGTGTGTGTGTGTGTGTGTATGCACGTTTGGGGGGGGGGGCAGGTCACTTCCTTGTCTAATGCTATGCGGTTGCGCTTAACATCGACCCGTCCATCCTGCCACACCGTATATCCACCGGCCCGCTCTCTCCTCCGCCCCTGTCTGCTTCGGCTAAGGCTCTGCTCCTTGTCTTCACCCCCCCCAGCTGCAGCCTACACCCAGAGCCTGGCCCCCGGCCCCTCTCCAAGCCTGGACTCCTGTCTGTCCCTGCTCAGCCAGCTGCAGACCATTGAGCCCACGGTGGTGAACGCGGGCCATGACCCCGCGCTGCCCGACAGCTCCAGCTCGCTGCTCACCAGCCTCAACGAGCTGGGCGAGAGGCAGCTGGTGACCGTGGTGCACTGGGCCAAAGCCATACCAGGTACACTTCTGTCCCATTTCTCCCCCCCCCCCCCCACCCCTTAAAACTTCCACTTTGGTTTGGAGTGCCCTCAACAGTAAATCTTCCACTTTGTTTTAAGCCTGCATCGGACCTCACTACGTTTTTGAGGGTTGATTATAAGGGCAAAATAGCACTCCCCCTTGCTCCCTACAGTAATGGGACACCCTACCCCTATACGAGAACACGCAAAATCTAGGGTTAGGGCAAAAATCTAGGGTTAGGGGAGGTATTGGGACGGGGCCTAACTGTCTATCTGTGTGTGTGTGAGTGTGTGTGTGTGTGTGTGTGTGTGTATCCATCTCTTGCCTCTGTCTCTTGTCTATCTGTCTCTTGTCTATCGCTCTGTCTCTCTATCTCAGTCTCTGTATATCCATCTCTTGCTCTTGCTTGCTTTGTGTAAATCTAGCACCCTGTCTTTCTATCTCACTGTAGCTCTTTCCCTGTGTCTCTATCTTTATATATGTATGTATATCTCTCTCTCTATCTTGCTGTATGTCTGTCTGTGTCTCTATCTTTCTCTGTGTATGTCTATCTCTCTATCTTGCTGTATGTCTGTATGTGTCTCTATCTTTATATATGTATGTCTATCTCTCTCTATCTTGCTGTATGTCTGTCTGTGTCTCTATCTTTCTCTGTGTATATATCTCTCTCTATCTGTATTTCTATCTTTCTGATTCTCTCTGTATGTCTCTTTATCTTTATAATTTGTCACTTTCTCGTTCTGTCTCTTGTCTATCTCTATCTTTCTGTCTCTTATCCATCTCTATCTTTCTGTCTCTTGTTCATCTTTCTGTGTGTGTGTGTATTATGTTGGAAGAATTAACAAATAGATGCAATACATGCAAATAAATACAATGCCTACAAAGTCAAGTCGCCCAGGCCAAATGTTAAACGCTAAACAAGACCTGGCAAAAATCTTCTTCCAGATTTAATATTTCCATAAAGGTTAACATACAGTCATACACGTTCATTTTTCTATTAAATGCATACCGTGGCAGAGCAAAGATTGGAAATACATTTGAGGAAAAATCCAACAGAATTGGCATATTTCTGATATCTACCACAAGAGGGCGATCTGTTCACGTGTATAACAGAAGCAACACCAGCTCACGCTATACACACCAACCATGTCTTTGTTTAAAGAATGAAGAATTGTTTTTCATTGAATGTAGTAATGTAGTAATACACATGAAAAGAGTGGTCAGGTGACTGTTTCCCCCTCACCTGGGCAGGTTTCCGCGACATGCACGTGGACGACCAGATGTTTGTGATCCAGTCTTCATGGATGGGGGTGATGGTGTTTGCCCTTGGGTGGCGGTCTTACACCCTCACTAATGGCTCCAGGCTGTACTTTGCTCCAGACCTGATCTTTGATGAGTATGTCAAACGCTAAACATTGCATTACCTGAAGCTGTTTCCCTTAAGAGTTCTGAAAAAGTTTCCCTATTCCGTTATTAAGTTTGTTCTCTCTATTGAATAAACTATTGCCTGTCTGCTCACCCCCACATAAAAATTTGCCATTATAGTTTGTTTATGCATCGGGGGGTTTGAACTGTCACTGGGAACACAAACTGAGCACACACTCCCAAAGTGGGCCCACTTACTCATTGCGGAGTAAACAAGTATATATTTTTTATTTCCCTCCTTTCCCCCCTTGCACCTGCTATACACGTAGCCCCGAGAGGAATCGCCCAAATTCATCATTTATTCCATTTCAAGATTTAAACATCCTCGTCAATTTAGCCAAGAAGAGAGCTTCTGTCTATGTATCAGTTATTTTTGCTTTCATCTTAAAACTTTCACTTTTATTAAGTTCCCTTCATAAAGCTCCCGTTCTAACTGTTCACACCGTCTCTCTGTCTTAGATCTTGGGGTGGTATCGAGACACATAAGCACGCTTTTATTTTGAATT
Organism: Micromesistius poutassou; assembly: GCF_964030765.1. Lineage (NCBI taxonomy): Eukaryota > Metazoa > Chordata > Actinopteri > Gadiformes > Gadidae > Micromesistius > Micromesistius poutassou. The sequence continues at coordinate 7,738,109 of NC_140276.1, forward strand.
ATTTCCCGTACGTGAATCCAGAATTACTAAAATTCCAATTCCCAAATCCCAATTCTTTTTTTGTTATGAACTTGAATCATCGGTGCCTCCTCAGTTGTGACAATGTCATTATTGTCATTATAGAAATATCATGGAAAAACACTGACATTTAATAAGCGGTGTATATATCAACAGAAATGACGATTCTGTTGGCGGAATTAGCTCATGAGCGTTTCGTTTAGAGTCAAACAAAGGAACACATAAACAGGAAGAGAAACAAGTAAATAGCAAGAAGAGTGTGATTGTGTAGACGAGAAGCAGCCGTAATGTGACACGGAGACGGTGGGTTCCCCCTACCCTGGCCCTCCTCTCCATGAGAGAGCTGGGTTGAGTCGGCACGGCGGCGGCGGCGGCGAGGCAGCCTGTGTGTGTGGAATCCTAAAGCGAGCCCAGGGTCCCCTGGAGCTGCCCGCGTCTGTCTGATGTTTCATGCAGCCAGCAAAGTGCTCATTCAGTCTGCATTAGACCTCTGTCACTCTAGCTGGCTGCAGCCGACCTGAATGGTAATGGATACGCGTGCCCTTGCATCTGACCCTCATTTTTCTCTGCCTCTCCGTCTCGTTCTCATTTTCCATTATCCATCTTCGCTTATTTTTCTCACCAATACCGCTACTTCTTTTTCTTATTTTTCCTTTCCCTCTCCCCCTCCTCTGTACGACCATCGGGTGCACATCACACACACACATACACACACACACACACACACACACACACACACACACACACACACACCACATCATCCATCTCCCACTGCCCATCACACGGTTCTGATGTCTTCGTCTGTCACCCCCCCCCCCCCCCCCCCCCCATCCTGCCTCCCATCCCCCCTCTCCCCCTCACCATGCATCTCCGCCCCCCCCCCCCCCCCCCCCCCCCCCCCCCCCAGGCAGCGGATGCAGGTGTCCAGCATGTACGAGCACTGTGTGAGGATGCAGCTCCTGTCGCAGCGCTTCAGCATGCTGCGGGTCACCCAGGAGGAGTACCTCTGCATGAAGGCCCTGCTCCTCTTCAGCATCAGTGAGTCCCGACCGCCGTTGTCTCCACAGCCACTCGGCACACACCTCGCGGCGGTCGGCTGTCGGCTGGAGAGTGGGGGGGGGTTTCCCCCTAACCGCTTAAACCGTCTTTCGCAATCGCCGCACCTGTAGGCTCACCTGAACAAGACACCTGCACCTTCATGATGTATCCGTATCAGAATTCACGGTTCACTGCTCTGGATAAGTGACCAGCCGTGCTGAGAAGGACCAAAGCAGAGTGGGGTGAATTTTTTAAAAACCAAAAAGTGAGTTTTGGGTTTGGTTGGGGGAATAAATGTCCTGTTTCTGCCTCCCCTGCCACCCCAGTACCCGTGGAGGGCCTGAAGAACCAGCGGGGCTTTGACAAGCTGCGGACGGCCTACATCAACGAGCTGGACCGCTTGGCCAGCCACCACGGCGAGACCACCCGCACGCAGAGACTCTTTCAACTCACCCAGCTGCTGGACTATCTGCACCCGGTAAGGAATCGCTCAAAGCCACGCCGCCCTCCACCACCACCACCCCCCCCACCACAACCCCACCTATCCTCTGTTTAAATCCCCCGTCGTCACACTGTGCCTGGGCCAGCCCCACCAGGATGTCATGGTAAACGGTAAATGGTCCTCATTTATAGAGCGCTTTTATCCAAAGCGCTTTACAGTGTTGACTGACATTCACCCATTCATGCACACATTCACACACCGACGGCGGAGTCAGCCACGCAGGGCGACAGCCAGCCAGCGGGTCAGGAGCAGTCAGGTGAGGCGTCTCGCTCAGGGACACCTCCACACTCAGCTAGGAGGAGCCGGGGATCGAACCAGCAACCTTGCGGTTGCCAGCCAACCCCGCTCTACCTCCTGAGCTACTGCCGCCCCTCATGGTTTCCCATTCCCGCCCCGTCCCCGTGGTAAAAAAAAAAAGTGTGTCATCTTATACCCTTCTATTTGGGCAGTGTGTGTGGTGTGCTTTCTCTGTGTGGATCATCCACATAGAGAAAGCACATCCACACATCCACAGTGGATGTGTCTGCGAGGATGAGACGTACTCGAAAGTCAATGTTTAGCAAACCCCTCTGTCCAGGAGGATTGGCTGACAAACGCGTACTTGCGTCACCGTGTTGAAAATAAGTCGGCACGGGTCCAGTCCTCACGGACACACAGCACCCGGGGTCAGATTACCCGCCCTGCGTCTTGTTTACCCGCGCGATCGCCATTGAAGATATGGCCGATTTAGTTTCTAAAGGTTGTAAGTACATCTTATGAAAATGTAATCCCTAAATGTTTTGGATCGTGGCTCCTGTTCCAAGGGGGGGGGGCGTTTTCTGGCAGGGCACCCTTGGGTGCCGTTGGAGACTGCCTCTAAAGAGAACATCACAGGAGAACACACACACACACGCGCACACGCACGCATGCACACACACACACACACACATACACACACTCCCCTCATGGCGCTTCAGGCACCATAAACCCTAGAGCCCGTTTAGGGGAAGGCTGGGGAGAGTCAGTCTCTACTTTTATTTGGCTGCCAAATGCATGACGGCTCATATATCAAATCGTTCTTTGTGCGGCGAATACTTCCATAGTCGCGCTGGTAGTTTATTAATATTTAACTCCTCGATTACATCTCATCACGCATACTGCGGTCCCTTACGACACGACGTTCATGGCGCCACTTCTGGTGTGCTGTGTTCTTTGTCCTTCCAGATCATCAGGAAGCTCCACCAGTTCACCTACGACCTCTTCGTGCAAGCGCAGTCGCTGCAGAACCGCGTCAGCTTCCCCGAGATGATCTCGGAGATCGTGAGCGTCCATGTGCCCAAGATCCTCACGGGCATGGTCAAGCCCATTCTGTTCCATAAAGCGGGCTAGGACCCTGAGCCAACCCACCAACCCCCACCACCAACCCCACCACCCCCACCAACCCCACCACAGTCTCAGGCTTCAACCTTGCAAACACGGTTCACACAAGCTCTGAGACTGCTGACCATGAATCCATTCAGCACAAAATGTAGTAAGGGGTTTAAAAAAAACAAAAAAAACTTTAACTTTGAATTTTTTAATTCACATGACGACATTGGCTTTCATGGTGTTATGACAACCCATCACTACGTGCTATGTGTGGTCCATGAGAAAAGGACACCAATAACCTAACGGATACATGCTCTTAATTACTTTCGCTACCTAGTCACTCATACACACGTGAAAAGGTTTCTTAAACAGACAAACACTGACAATAATATGGTAGGCCTACAGTAACAAGCAGAACTTTAACTTTTTGGAGCACATTCCACCTGCGTCTGTCTAACTTATGTTCCTCTGTATTTGCAACAGGCATACAGCGTTTCTCTTCTTGATATTGATAGACAGCATTGGAGGAAATAACTTTATTAGGCCATTGAAAACATAGTGGTTGACTCTGGGGAGGGTGAACAGAGCTTGTAATATTTATGCATGCTGAGAATACATTTCACACCAGCCAGGTATGACGCATCCTAGGCTACTTTCTTAGAACTCATATTTTGTAGATGATTGTACGGGGATGTCTCCGGTCCCCCAAATATCGACGCTTACCCAAGAACAGAATTTCTTAATTCATTAATCTCCCTGGGCAAGGTCGATGCAGAAGGCTTTCCATGGGTCAAGCTGACTGACTGTTACAAAATACTGTCGATAATCTATTTGTAATTTTAATCATGATAAAAGAAAAAAAAAATCGCTCACTCACTTTATCCCAATGTCATCCATAATGACTTGAGGGAGGGGGATTATTGGTTTGCTATCTTTGTTTAGTACTGCTTGTGGTATTTTGATGACGGTGTCATCGCCAACTACAGCACGCCTTGCCCTTAATGTGAATGGACATTTTTGTCACGGTTTTAATTTTTCTACATTTTCACAAAAGTGTTACTAATATTCTGTATACGCTTGCAAATATTGCAACTGCTGGTGGACGACCCCGTCACCAGTGCCGTCTTGTTACCGCGCCTTGGCGAAGGCTTCACCGGACGCCTGACTGCGAAATGGTTCCGATTATGTACAGCTTTATGTTCTACCACGATGTGATGCATGAGTGTTAATTGTCCGTAGAGTGGGAGCGAGAATTTTCCAAAATTCTTCGCAGATCTTTTGAATGCTTTCTAATGTCAATACAGTCAATGTCCACGAACCCCGTCTCTTTTTTTTTAAAATGTATTTCGGATGTAGCGGAGTGATGTGCTTTAAACACTCCTCCGTAGACTATTAAATAAGAACTGCAGGATCCATGAAATAGTTTCCACTGGAGGCCCGGCCACGACCTCAGAGCCTGCGATCACACCCTAGGCTCTAGAGCCAGCATATCTTATCGATTTCCTTGTCACGTCCATGACAAAGACTTGCTTGCCGGTTCTAAATGTCTCCCTGTGTTTTACTGCCATCTAGCGGTGCTATTGAAACTGACACTTAAATCAAAATCGAGCATCTGTGGGGTTTGCTGACATTTGCCACCTAATGTAATTGGACAAATAAACAGCATCTGAACACAATCCCCATTTCATTATTGGTGTACAGGGGTATAATTGCATAATATAATATATTTCCTGCTATAAAGTCCTGCCATCCAAGTTAATACTTAATTGTATGCATCATTAAACTGAGAGTTCTACCGTGGACATGGTAATGACTAATTATTACTAATTTGAAAAAAAAAAAACGTAACTCAAATGATCTAATAAATTCAACCTTCTGTAGCGACCGACAAAAGTTGACATTTGTATTTTTACACAGCAGTGCTCTGCCAGTTTGTAACCATGGCTATTTTATGAATAGTGATGAAAGCCTGAACTGGCAAAGGCAGTCTGGCTAACTTCAAGGGCCATTTCAAGTACCATTTCCCGACCAAACGAAGTATTTGCGCTTTTCATAAAGGAATTGTAGATGAAGCGAGCGGCTGGATGAAATATTTCTTATTCTAAAAATACTCTGCATCACATGTCTATCCGTTTTTTAGAAGGAATGGCATGGTAGCTTTGCAATAATCAAAAATGTATGCGTTGATGTCAACATTTGAACTCGGTTTAGATTCCATTTGATTTCTCTGTCGTTCCTGCATTAATATTACATTCAGCTAGCCCAGAATACTTTTTTCTTTTTTTGGTCCCTGTTGGGTAGCAACTAACGACAAACCTCACCGAGCTTCTAAACACTCAATTGTAGTTCCAGTCCCCACAAACAAAACAGTACAACTGTTTTCTTCTCTGTGTAAACAATACGCAAGACTTCCTTGACGCACAAAGGGGGAAATGGGACACAGACGTTGATTGTCCACGCCTCCAATGGGTTTTCTCAATGAGGTAACCGAACACCGACCGGGCCAGCCTCACATGGAACAGGGGCTGGCATATGGGCAGAGGGCAGGGTGGGGGGTGGGTGCATGCTGCCAATACAGCCGCGCAGGACGTTATATAAAAGCCAAGTGACAATAATTAGTCCAACACTCCCGTTTGCATAACGCATGTCTTACAGTGACCGGGAAACAATTAAGACCGTAGGTGGTGGTAAGTTGACACTCGTTGAATGGGTTGTTCCCGTGGCCAGTCTAATGGCCGACGACTCCTAACCCAAGCAGTCCATTAACAACCAATTAACTCCCTATTAATATTTTACCAGACAGGGGGCCCTCATCCTGACGTGTTTTAAGGGGCTTTTCCCAGGAGTGTTTGAACATGAGCGGCTTTTAGCGTAGCATAAAGAGGTCTGTGTAATGGGCTGGAGGAGAAGGAGTGGCAACATGATAGGACTGAAAGCAAAGGGAGGAGAGAGAGTGGGGGGGAGAGAGACAGACTTTTGCAGCTGGCCCGCTTCGTGCTAAGCCAGCCTTGGCAAGTTGGGCCAAGTAGACGAGGTAAAATGGTATGCTGTATTTAGGAAATCCATGTTACACAGCTCAGTCACAAGACTTGACACGAATACGAGCCATGTGCTCTGTGTTTCGACACACGTTGCAGTATGCAGAAGGCCCTGACTCAGGGAATAATTAGGATTTTTTTTTTGTTGACCCAAAATGGAGGTTTAATGTCAGTCGGCCTTTTTGGGCCTCGACTCTCCTGCCTCTAAGTTACATGCTCGTCACATAAATATGGAACAGGGCTTAGAAGAGGAATGTCCGTTCGGGCTGTAGTTATGTTCTGAGCTGTCTGGCGGTGTTTGTCGAACGGTTCCCGGCTGGGTGGACACTTAAACCTCGGACCGGGGGAAACTCCCTGCCATGAGAGAGGGAGAGAAAGGGAGAAGGACTTGGGGGGGAGTCGGAGAGAGAGGCCATTACGACTAGCCCGGAGCTGCTCCCAACGGATAAGGCATTTGTCTTCACTCTAAAGTATGATTTATATTTCCACCAGGCAGAAGGGTTATGTTTGTCACCGCACACGGAAAGGACTCTTGAAAACAGCAGCAGAGGCAGAAAAGCGGTGTGTGAAAGTAGAATAATAAGGAAAAAAGCGGCACTTGGAGATTTTCTAATACAGTCGTCGTCGTCGTCGTCGCCCCCCCCAGCCTCCTTGTATAAGATCGATTTCAGTATTTATTAACTTTTGTAGAATCATAAGCTCTCTAAACATTTGCTCTAATTTATCAACACGCGTGTGTGTGGCGGTGGTGATTAAGAGAAAAGGGGAGAAAAAAAAGCCGGTTATATCCAGTTCCTTCCACTGGGTGTAGATGTGGTCTTAGATTTCTCCCAGGGCTGCTGATTAACTGGTGTGTGTGTGTGTGTGTGTGTGTGTGTGTGTGTGTGTGTGTGAAAGAGCGCTTGTATGTGTGCGTGCGTATTCCACATGCACATTTGTATGCTTTTATGTGTGTGCATGCATTCCTGTGTTTCTGTGTTGGTATGTGTCTCTACCTGTTTGTGTGTGTATGCCTGTGTGTGTGTGTGTGTGTGTGTGTGTGTACATGCATGCCTGCGTGTGTGTGTGTTTGCGTGCGTGCCTGTGTGTGTCTGCCTGTGCGTGTATGTCTGCATGCCTGTATATATGTTCGCCTGAGAGTATGTGTGTGTGTGTGTGTGTGCATGCATGCCATGCGTGTGTGCAGTTATGTGTGTTACCATGCGTGTGTGTGTGCATGCAGGCACACAGGGCGCAGTGAGGAGGAGAGGAACTTCAGAATTTAATTTCCCCCAGCTCCAGATATTACACCCCCGCCACTCTCTGTTTTTATTGGAACTGAGACCAAAAAACACCAAGTGTTTATGATGCATTAAAACTCAGGGGGGGGGGGGAGGGGGGTGTGTGTGTGTTGGAGGTGGGGGGATGGGGGGATGGGGGGGAGAGGAGGTGGGGGGGGGGGGGTAAAGTGGTGAATTGTAAATCTATACGTTTGCCTTAGTCTCAGAGAGGCCATTCATTATTTTAGGGAAGAACGCGTGTGCGTGTTTTATGAAGACTGATGATTGCCTTGCGTTGCGGAATCCTGTTTATGTAGGACAGTGTTGACGTGGCCTTCTCCGGGGTAGAGAGGAGACCGAGAGAGCGAGGGAGAGGACAGAGAGAGAGAGAGCCAGAGAGACAGAGAGAGAGAGAGAGCGGGAGACAGAGAGTGCGGGAGAAAAAAAAGAATGACGGAACCCCCAAAAATCCGGAGGTAGGAGGAGAGAGTCGAGGGGAGGAGGGGGAAGGATGGGAGGGAAGTGAGTAGGCGAGTGTTTGAGGTTGAAAGAATTTTTTCGGCATCAGAACTAATGGCCGTTTGAACACACTACTGGGCGATGACACCACATTGCGTTCGATTAATTCAGCTTTTTGATGTCCGCCACTTAATGATGTACAAAGGAATAGAGCGAGGCGTTCCCAGCGCTCCCGTGGACGACGCGTGAGTTCCCTGTTCTCTGCCCTCCCAATTACTCTGCAGTAAGCTAGCCGCTAGGTTGTGGATACCTGGAGACACATTAGCCAGCTCTAATTAGAGCGGCTCTCCTCTCTGTCAACAGAACTGCGGAAAACAGCTGCGATTAGCTTTCTTTCTCTCTCTCTTCTCTCTCTCCCTCCCGCTCTATTGTTCTCTGTTACCCTTTCTCTCTTTCTCTCTCTCTCTCTCTCTCTCTCCCTGCTTCTCTCTCTCACTCTGCCTCTCTCTCTCTTCTCTCTCTCTGCTTCATTCTCTCTCTCTCTCTCTCACTCACTATCTCTCTGTCTCTCTCTCACTGCCTCTCTCTCTTCTCTCTCTCTGCTTCATTCTCTCTCTCTCTCTCTCTCTCTCTCTCTCTCTCTCTCTCTCTCTCTCTCTCTCTCTCTCTCTCTCTGTCCTCTCCCGCCCCCTGACGCTGACCACAACCTTTGTCTTTTTCTCTGCTTACTTTTCTACTCTAATTTCCACTCTTGTTTCTTTCTCCACCCCCCCCCACCCCCCACCCCCCACCGCCCCCACACCTCTCTCTCCTCTCTGCCTGTCTCCCCCGCTCCCTTTGTGAGTTGTTCTGCTCATTGGGGTACAACCCTCCCCCCTGTCCCCCCCGCCCCCCACCAAACCCCACCCCCCCACCCTCCCTCCAGATATGGGCCAGTTCATTATATCCATGGCAAGAGGCATGTCCCTAACCCCGCCAGCCTCTGTGGGCCCGCCAAACCCGATGTGACAGCCCAGCCACAGCTCTCATTTACAGCCATCGCAGGGCAGATTTCCCCAGCGCAGGGTCCAGTCTGCAGCCTGATACACGGCGCCCATGGTCTTGTGTGTGTGCGTGCGTGCTTGTTTTGTGATTGTGTGTGTGTGTGTGTGTGTGTGGGGGGGGGGGATTGTTGCATTGTTGTGTGTGGATATACATGTATGGGAGATGGTTTGTGTGGTTTTGTTTGCGTGTGTGTGATTGTGTGCATCACTGTGTGTGTGTGTGTGTGTGTGTGATTGTGTGCATGCATGCGGATGTGTGTGTGTGTGTGTGCGCATCACTGTGTGTGTGTGTGTGTGTGTGTGATTGTGTGCATGCATGCGGATGTGTGTGTGTGTGTGTGTGTGTGTGTGTGTGTGCATGTGCGCATCACTGTGTGTGTGTGTGTGTGTGTGTGTGTGTGTGTGTGTATGTGTCTGCATGTGTTGGCCTGTGTATCTCCCTGATGGGCAGGGCTTCAGATGAGGAACAGCGTGGTTCTATTCGGTGCCAGAAGTGATCCTTGAAACAATGTGTTATGTGATTACCGGCCTATCCGCTCCGCCTGCTTAATGCATTTTGCATACACGGCGCTGCTTCACTCCTTGTACCTCCTCCCCAGTGCTGCTTAAGTTCTCTGAGTGCATGCTTTGCGCAACGCCGTCCAATCGTTGTGTTTCTTGCGTGTCGGGGGCAACCCTGCCGGGGCACGCACACACACTCAGAGAAACACTGCTGGAGAAGTCAAGCCAGCTGCGTGTCTCTCTTCCCTGGCCTGTCTCACCTCACCACTAATATCCAGTATTTTCCATTCCTTTTTCCCTTCCATAAACTCCCCCTCGCGCATGGCTACTCCTCTTTGTTCCCCTCATCTCCTCTTCCCCTATTCCTTATCTCCTCATCTGCGCTCTCCTCATCTGATCTCCCATCGTCTCCTCTCTCCTCTCCTCTCCAGCCATCCCTCCTCTCCTCATCTGATCTCCTCTCCTCTCCAGCCATCCCTCCTCTCCGCCTTTCTAAATATTGTCCTTGTAGCCATAGCTCCCGGCTTCGGTTTTTGTGACACACCGCAAAGGTCAACACACGCACACTTGTGAATAGACACAGAGCACACACACACACACACACACAACCACACACACACAGACACACTCTCTCTTCCTCTCTCTCTCGCTCCTTTACACAATTTTCAAATAATATCCGTGACAGCCCTTAGAGGGTCTGATTGTTTTACGGGAATTCATGTCACAGGTCAAATGATTGAATTATTAATGGAAGCTGCAGTGCAATAACAATCTGGTCATGTCTATTGTGATTCCGACGTGATACTCTCTGGCCCATTTAAGCCTAACTTGATACTACCATGTTACAATCCAAATCCAATAACGTCGACTCTGCAAAATATTGTTTCTCCTCCTCCTCCTCCTCCTCTATTGTTTCATCTGTGAGCTACCAGACGCTCGCAGCCTCACAATGGATGATATTAGCGAGCCGTATCGACTGCTCAGCCCAGCCCCAAGGACGCAGCAGTAGGTTTTCATCAGAATGTTCATGAGAAACTAAATCACAATCACAGGACACTTTCGCAATAAACTAATCTATAGCAGTGTGTGTGTGTGTGTGTGTGTGTGTGTGTGTGTGCATGTTTGTGTGTGTGCGTGTTTGTGTATGTATTTGTGAGTGTGTGTGTGTGTGTGTATGTTTTTGAGTGTGTGTGTGTGTGTGTGTGTTTGATGGATTCTGTGTGTGTGTGTGTGTTTGTGTTTGATGAAGTCTGTGTGTGTGTGTGTGTGCGTGCGTGCGTGCGTGCATGCATGTGTGTGCATGCATATGTGTCGGTTCAATCATTCCAAACAAAACTATAATCCCCGCTCGCGTTTACCTTGCCAGATATGGATTTAGTTTTTCCGACCCATAACTGGAAATCGACCAGGTAAATCCAAAATGTATTCAGGGTTCACATAGAAATTAAACAACATCCCTCATTTGCTTAATGCGGGGAGCAGCGCTGGCTGATGTACACGTGGAGGTCCGTACCTTTTAGAAGGAGGGCTGCAATGAAAGTCAAACATCTAGGTCAGCTTGTGTTACTGAAGGTGACCAGACCCGGGACTTCACTGCAGCTCCGGGCCCTTTTCTCACGTCGTCGGTATGTTCAGATATATTATCGTTAAAGCCCCGCTGACTGACTGGAGTCCCGACCCCGGGTTCTGGGTATGTTTTGAGAATGTTCCGTAGAGCAACACACAGACAGAGACATAAGGTCACCCCTTTAGCATTTATCACCGCCGGGTGCCAGAGAGCACAAACCCCTTTTTTCGGGGTTTCCTCGACATCCCAAAATATAGCGAAGTGGGCGCTGAGCGGAGGGGCTGCGTGGAGGGGGGCTGTGGCGGGCCTGCTGCCCTGTTAATGCAGCTGCCTGAAACGGCTGCAAACCCTTTTGTTATTTTATCATTTGTACGAGCCTTTTCCTCCAGTCCCCGGTGGGAGACGCAGGATTACAGGATTAAAAACAGTGAAACATGTTTGTTGAAACATTTAATGCCGACATTCCTTCACTATGTTTAGGTCTCGGAAATGGATATCAGGGTGGATATGAAAACAAAAAAAAAAGAGGGGTCGAAGGAAGAAAGAAAAAAAAAAAGACGTTATAATAGCTTTCGGTTTCCGATTTCCTCTGTGAACGCGGGGCTCCGGCGTGGAGCTCTATCAAGCTGCTCTACGTCATTATGCACGCTTATTACCGCCCCCCAACAGAAGTTTTCCATCTGGGGATAGCGGAGTCCCCCCTGACAGGCCCTAGCGCCACGGGCCTCAGCGCCACGTTCCAGCTCGCCTCTCTGCCTCCCCGTCGTTTGTTAAAGCTCGTTAGAACATCGCCAGAGCAGCAGATATGACCGTGGCGAGAGATGGGCTGTTGTGTTGTGTTTTGTTGCGTGTGTGTGTGTGTGCGTGCGTCTTAAGTTGCTCCGACTTCATTACGTGCGTCCATCGTTCCCTTTATTTTTTTTGCTCCGCGGAAGACGGAAAAAACAAATGCCGACACATGTAATTACCGCCTGACTCAAAACATAAACATAAGCTCCGTGTGTTCGAGGCTACGCTCCCAGCGGACGGCTAATTGTAACTTTCTTCTTTCTCCTTCAGTGCCCGTGTTACGTGATAGCTCACAGCCACGCAGATACCGCCAAGCACGCACACACACGCACACCAACGCACACGCACGCACACGCACGCACACACACACACACACACACACACACACGACCTGCGTGCACACACACACCCGCTACCCAAACACAACGTAGGCTACGCCGCGTACAAACCCACCCCTGTCGTTTCTTTCATTTTTTTTCCTCCTTCTAAATTTCCCTCTTCGTCCGTTTCTCATTGGAACCATATGCTACTCCCCCCATGTTGTTTATGGTCCCGACGACTGTATATACACACAGCGATGATAATAATGAAGCTGAATGAGGTCTCTCTAACCAGGGGCTGATAGCAGCCACTGCCGTGACACTCTTGGGGACGCTGCGTTCCCTGGATGTTGTTCAGCGGAGTGGCAGTAAAGCCTAGCAGGAGTAATAACGGCGGCCGTATGACTAACACTTCACGGCAAATTGTAAAATAGCAGCTCTTCATCACCGCTCTCGAGCTGGATCAGGGTCTGCCGTACAGTATCCCCCCCCCCCCCCCCCCCCGGCCCCCCACCACTCCTCTGGCAGTACACGTAAAACCACAACGCTACGAGCACACACTGCATCTTGGCCTTGGTTGTGCGCAAACACACACCACACACACACACACACCACACACACACACACACACACACACACACACACACACACACACACACACATCATTCCA
>NC_140276.1:7752344-7839389 GCF_964030765.1 Micromesistius poutassou
ATGTCTTTCAAGTGTGATTCTGTGCGGCTATAAATATGTAGAGGAAACAAAGATCCTGGAGGAAGTTGCCGGGCTATAATAACGCCCCCTCCTCTCTCCCTGCCCCCCCCCCCCCCCACCATAAACACACACACTCTCACACACACACGACGGTGGGTGTGACACACCCGTACAATAAAGACCGGCAACGTAGGATGTAGTCGTTGTACCATGTGTACACAAAGGTGTGTGACATTGTTTGCACATGACCACACACACACACACACACACACACACACACAGACGTACAAATGCAGATTCAGTAGAAAGACATTTATTATGCCGTAATCACGTGTCACGTCAGGACAGTGACATACACACACACACACACACAAACAGACGATCACACACACACACACACAAACAAACACACACACACAAACAGACGATCACACACACACACACACACACAATCACACACACACACACAAACAAACACACAAACACACACACATACACACAGACAGAAAATCAAACACACACACACACACACACACACACACACACACACACACACACACAGACAGACAGAAAATCAAACACACACACACACACACATAAACACACACACACATACACACACACACACACACAGACAATCACACACACACAAACACCCACTGTAGGGGTGAGCGGGGGAGAACCAAACCTTTAAATACAGTTCTTCTTCGCTGTGAAGCCGTCGTAAACACGAGGGGGCCGCTGTGTCCCATCGATCTGCACCTCATCAGCAGGTCACCTGGTAACCACGGCGACCGAATAAGAGGCTACGCCTGCAGGAGAGAGAGAGAGAGAGAGGGGGGGGGGGGGGGGGGGGGGGCGCGGGGGCCTTGTTAGTAAGCAGCAGAGGATTCAGGAGGGCTCTCCGCCACATCATCAAAGCACCTGCAATTATTCCCTGGTCCGGCACTCGGGCGCAACTCTGCTCTTATCTGGGATATCAGCCTCCGTCTGCACCACACTACAACCCCCCACTGGCAGAGCACAGGGAAGGAACACGCCGTGGACATACGTCACCTTAAGAGAGGTCTGGGGGAGAGGGGGAGGGAGGGGGAGAGAGAGAGAGAGAGAGACAGAGAGAGAGAGAGAGTAAGGGGGACCATTGGGGAGACAGACATGCATACAGACAGACTGACGGACATACCGAGGTTTACGGACAGACGGACAGACCAGAACAGAAGGACGAATACACAGACAGACCAGCACACATGTTAACAGTTAGACAAACCAGACGACCAACAGACAGAAAGGCAGACCGACAGACAGACGGACTGACAGACGGACGGACAGACAGACATACAGACTGACAGACGAACAGACAGACAGACATGGAGACGGACAGACGGACGAGCGGGTCAGTTCCTGCTCTTCCTGTCCTGTTGGTTTTCAGCTTCAGGGCTATTTACTCTCTAATACACACACACACACACACACACACACACACACACACACACACACACACACACACACACACACACACACACACACACACACACACACACACACACACACACACACACATACACACACATCTGTCAATCTGTCGGTCACAAGCTCAGTGGACTCAAACAGACACCTTTCAGCACTCCACTGAACGCGGTGCCTGGCTCAGGGGCTGACAGCGGCCGGGCGGGCAGAGCAGAGACCTGAGCCTCCAGGGGACGCGTCCACGCAGCCAGGCAGCTAACGTCAACACACGGCGGTGGTTGGACCAGTAGGGTTTAGGACTTAAGGATTAAGATAGTTCAGCCTAGGTAAGGATTTAAAGGTCAGTGGTGTAGGGACGGGCGCAAAACATCTCCATATCCGTGGTGGCGGGTAGTTAGAGTTAAGGGCTGGTTATGGTCCCACGTCCACGCAAAGCAAGGGCGTTACGCACCGGGACCGCTCACGTCCTCGCGGAGCCTCCTTGCGTCCACCGCGACGGCCGGACGTGCGCCTCCCAAAAATTGTAAGGTTAGGGTAGTAGTGGTTAGGGTTAGGGTAGTAGTGGTTAGGGTTAGGGTAGTAGTGGTTAGTGTTAGGGTAGTAGTGGTTAGGGTTAGGGTAGTAGTGGTTAGGATTAGGGTAGTAGTGGTTAGGGTTAGGGTTAGTGTTAGGGTAGTAGTGTTTAGTGTTAGGGTAGTAGTGGTTAGTGTTAGGGTAGTAGTGGTAAGTGTTATGGTAGTAGTGGTTAGGGTAGTAGTGGTTAGGGTTAGGGTAGTAGTGGTTAGTGTTAGGGTAGTAGTGGTTAGTGTTAGGGTAGTAGTGGTTAGGGTTAGGGTAGTAGTGGTTAGGGTTAGGGTTACAGTCTTATCACTGTTGGCCGTGGAGGGATTACATTGTAATGAGTTGAAGTCCCCCTGCGTCGAATGCAGAAGCACAAGGCCACCCGTTGCGTCAGCAGTCAGCGCCAAAAGCCCTCTGACCGAGCGTCGACTTGTGACGAGCTCGGAGTGCGACTGCGCTGAACGTGGCCGCACAAACTCTGGAGCTGGAGTCAGAGCGGAGGTACGGAGAACCACCGGCCAGTGGTCCAATCCTTCGGCCGGCCGGCCGGCAGAAGACAACTCGTCCGGGTCACGGGGAGCTGGTATCCAGAGCGAGGTGGATCACACCTGGCCCGGGCTGACGGCAGGCGGTGGGGGGGGGGGGGTGGATGACAGATGATAGCAGCCGCAAACTATTCCTGGGGAGGATGTTTCGTTTCTTCACGGTCAGAATGAACCAACATCTCTCAAAGTGACCTCCTTATCACAGCTGTGACCTCCCTATACTCCTGTAACCCCCTCCCTCCCTCCCCACCCACCCACCCCCCCACCCACCCCCCCCCACCCCCACACACACGCCCTCCCTGCCTCACCCTCCTTATCGTTGTTCGCCTCCTCCACCTTTGCAGCTTTTACCCACTTCCTTCCTCTCCCCTTCCCGGTCTGAATCGGTCCACTCCCACCCATCAGCCAAAGTCAGCCCCATCCGCTCCGCCTGATTCACCCAACGTACTGCATGTTTATTCTGCGTGTGCGTGAGTGTGTGCGCGTACATGTGTCTGTGTGTGTGTTGGTGAGTTTATGTGGGAGAGTGAAAGAGAAAGAAAAGTGAGATAAAGAGGGAGCGACGACACACACTCAGGGACAGAGGGTGCGATTCGGGCTGTGATACGGGTTTGTTTATTGCCATCAGGTGCTGTTTACCGGACTGTGGTGTAATTTATGGCATGACCTTATCCCAACCGCTCAGCCCGCTGGTGATGAATTAACCATGGAGACGAAATGTAACACACCAATATCGCTGCGAGGAAATACCTCGTCTCCAGGTGCCGGTGGGGGTGGGGGTGTGGGGGGGGGGGTCAGGGGTGAAGGGTGAGGGGTGAGGGGTCACGAGGCAGGACCCCAGGCCCCTGGGACCCTGACCCCTGGCGACGGCGCTGATGAATAGCGCGCTAACAAGGACCAGCACTCACAGCCCGCGTCTGTACTCTCTCCCGCTTTCTTCTTTGACGAGGACAAATCGTGCCTCCTCTCTTCTTTCTCTCTCTGTGGCTCTGCTTTGCCCCGGCTTTACCTCTCTCTGTTTCATCTCCCCCGCCGCCCCCCCGCCCCCCCGCCCTCTCCGTCTCTGTCGCTTTTGGAGGACAGCAGGCTCAGGGCAAAACTGGTTCCCCGCTGTCCTTCTGAACCCTTAAAAATACCTTTCCCTCCCCCTGTGGGTTTATAATCATCCCTGTATTACGTTGTAACAAGCCGCTGTCACAGCCTTACATAATGGAGCTCATGCAGAACAACCACGGCTACCACTTAAGAATAGATTGAATAAATTATTATTGGGTGAGCTTTAAAAATCTTGGCACAGCGGCGGAGGTGATTGTGTTTCCCTAAGTCCCCGTGGGTGCGGACCGGATGTTTAAAAATTAAAAAAAAAGTTAACAACCCACACCCACTGATAAGGAGTATTAAAGCACATGCACACGCACACACAATGGACACCCACACATACAGTCACACACTCAGGGCTGACCACACACGCCCACTTATGAGAAGGAAAAAAGAAAATGCAAGCTCATGCACACACACACACACACACACACAGATACGTGCGTTCGCACACACCCACTTATAAGTGGGTAAAAGCTCATGCACACACACACTCACATGAACACACACCTACTGACGCACCCAGACACACTAAACACACACACACACACACACACACACCCAGGGGCACTGATACACATGCTGAGACACACACACACACACACACACACACACACACACACAGAGTCGTGAACACGCGTACAAATGCTGACACAGAGACACACACACAGAAGAACACACAGACACATGAGATCCACACACAGAGGGCAATTTGCGCACTCGGATTGTGGAGCCAATTAAAGAGATGAGTCTTATTAGCGGAGGTGGCCTGGCCCCCCGTTAATCTCCCGGTCTTCCTGGCACGGACGCGTGACACCGCTCATCTTAATGGGCCCCGTCTCATCATCCCCTTGTGAGACGCTCGTCCAAACTTCAGCCAGACTCCCATGATTCAGCCGTAGCGCCCGTGCCCCCCCATCTCCATCAGACATCCACAGGGTGGGGGGGGGGGGGGCGGTCACCTCTGAACGAGCCTAGGAGAATTGAAGGAGAGGAGGGGGCATTACGCTGTACGCCATTACCTCACTGGCTCGGACGCCCTCTCTCTCTCTCTCTCTCTCTCGCCCTCTCTCTCCCTCTCCCTCTCTGGCCCTCTCCCCTTATTGGATACCATAATAATTCTTCCTCTTCCTGCTGACAAAACCATTACGGTGCTGGGGGGCCACCCGGCAGGGCTCGGGGCCCGGCCCCCCCCACAGGGCCGCAGCGGTGCGAGGCGAGGACGACACGGGAGGGGAGGGGAGGGGAGGGGGGGAGAGGAGGAGGAGGAGGAGGAGGCGTGACTGAGAGCCTGATTGGCAATCCCACGGGTCGGAGTTATGCTGGAAAGCTTGTCCTGTCTTCACGCTCCCCCCCCCCCCCATCAAGGTCAACTGCCCTGACTCGACTCGACCCCCCCCCCCCCCGGACCACCTGCGGTTCAGCCGACGACAGATCCCCTCCTCAGCGTCGTGGAGATGACAGACTGATCCTCCTGCTCCTCCTCTCCGCCAGAAGCAGCAGCAGCAACATGCCCCGTCACTCGCTCTCTCGTTCCCGCACACCTTTCAGTTTTTCTTCCCTCCCTCCGTCTCTCTCTCTCTCTCTCTCTCTCTCTCTGCCCCACCTCCGTCGCCACGGCATTAAACCAACAGGAGCCCAGTCCGTGGTGGGTTCCCACGGCGACCTGTTCGTGGTTACCTGCAGGAATCTCTGACCTGTCCTGGCCTGTTCTGGAGCCCCCCCCCCCCCCACTGGATGAAGCAGCGCTCTGTGCCACGCGGAGCCATGGATCCCTGTGTTGTTTAAGGGTTATTTAAGGGACGGATCCAGAACCATAGACAACCGTGAGACCGTCATCTGATTGTTTGCGTCAAAGTGTCATTTACGACACTATTTTTTTTTCCGAGGATTTCAGGATTCTCAGGCAGCACAAGGCCTCATCCAGGAAGAGATGCCTTCCTCTTTTTGTTTGGAGCGCTGATGTTTTATTTGGACGAGGCACTATTTCGAGCAGGGTTATAAACGGCGAATGTCAAGTATCTTTTGTGTACTTTATTGAAGGGGTGTGCGCTGACAGGAAAGGGTTGTGGTTTCTGTATTCAAATGCAGGCTTAGAGTCCATAGAGCATTGTGGCTTGTTGCGCGTTCATCTTTGTGTGTGTGTGTGTGCATGCCTGTGTGTGTGTGTGTGTGTGCGCGTGTGCGCATGTGTGCGCATGTGTGTGTGTTGAATCCGAGGAGAAGAAGTCTCCTCGGGTAAATGATTTTCAGGGGTCAGCTGGTTTTCCTTGCCCTATGAGATTACAGCTGATGTGTTCATTAATGATTCAACTGAAGCGCTTCATCCCACAGACTGATATCCATCGGTTAAACAAAACATGGAGTGCAGGGAACGGGGCCAGTCCAGTGGCTGCGTCAACAACAGTCCTCATTGATTCCCAGAAATTATTTATATGAAGAAGTGACTGATTTAATTGCAACCCCTAAAAAACAAATCGATCATTTTTTAACGTCTTGAGAAATTGTTATACAAACAAACAAACAAACCGAAAGCCTGAGTTTGGATTAGGCCCACGTTGCACTGTCCCTTTCTTCTGAATAAATGTGTGTTCCTGTGACCCTCTCTCCCTGGTACGTCCCCTATAGGTTATCAGGAGGAGATATGAACCTAACCGTGTGTTCACATCAAAAGCCAAGACGCGGACGCAAAGTCAATGAAAAAAT
Source organism: Micromesistius poutassou (assembly GCF_964030765.1). Lineage (NCBI taxonomy): Eukaryota > Metazoa > Chordata > Actinopteri > Gadiformes > Gadidae > Micromesistius > Micromesistius poutassou. The sequence goes on from NC_140276.1 coordinate 7,758,722, forward strand.
GCAAAATAGATGCAAATTTTCCAACGCGCAGATGTGCCACTTACGAACTGGAAATTTGTGTGTTCGCTCGAGTTGAAATATTTGAATTTCGCTTAATGCTGAAACGCTTGTGTGAGAAAAGATCATTGGCCTCTATTCACGTCTTTGCATTGACTTTGTATGTATTCGCTGCAGTGCTTTGCTTTTGGTTTGAATAGCCTGGAATCAAGGCCATTCAAACCACCCCTGACCCGCCTTCAGCACAACTTAACCTGCGCTGGACCGCTGCTATGGCTTTAGAGAACAAAATAAACGCAAAATAAGAAATGCCTCGCCGTAGTAGAGGCCCAAAGTCCTTGACGGCAGTTATAAAACGTGGCAGTGTAATTGTGAAAGTGGAGCCTCATAAATTATTTACGCTTTACTTTAGTTCACCACCACCAGGATTTTGTGATTCCTACTTTCTTAGCAGTGCTGTTGAACGCCGAGAAGAAATCAGATAAGCAGCCACAGTAGTATTTTTCTTCAAGCCACTCAGCAGCCAGGTAGGAGGAATCACTGCTCCGAGAGAAGAAATCTAATTAGAGCAGCGCCGCCGACAGAAGAGCCTCTCCGTGTATCGCTGAGCTCCTCCAAGTCCCGTTTAATAAGCCCGCGTTGATCTCACCACCTTCTTATTATTCCTGCACTTAACGCTAGTCGGGTTGAGCCGTTCGTCACGTGTGCGATGCCATTTCCATTTGCGTTTCCATGACCCGGTTTCTCTCGACTCCCCACACAATGGGCCCTTTTGATCGCCAAAACAAATGGGTGTCAAATAGAGCAGGGTATGAGCAATTAAGTTACCGATTACGAGGTTGCACAGGCTTATTTTTTTCCTCTGTGGAATACAGAAACTATCACGTAGGTAGCCTTAAATAAACGTTTCGAAAGGAATGCCTACACGACGCCAGTTTAAAATGAATGGCTTTGTTTGCCAGTCCTTTCCTTAGACTCGAAGGCACAAGGGTAATGCGCAGTTATGTATCTATTCCTGGATTGCACCGCCCTCTAGTGCCAAATCCTTGCACTGACGGTTTCTAATGAGCCCTGAAACGTGTGGGGAAAAGACCGGATTCCGTCTCTTTATATTTTTCCAGTGAAAGCTCCGTGAGCTTCTTGCCCGGATATTGGGAAACCTGACCCACAAGAGCTCCACCAGTGTTGGCCGGCAGCGACGTGATGAGGTCACACCCGCATGAGCCGCCTTATGTGGAATGCTAAGTAGGGAGGACTAGTGGGGGGGAAGAGACTCAGGAAGCAGTGGAAACGCCGATGAAATGTGTAGATTTTTATTCAAAAGTCTCCAGACAAGTACAAATCAGAAACAGAGTGAGTGAAAGAGAATGGGATATAGACAAACCGAGCATGGAACTAAAAAGAGTGCAGAGGAAACTAAAACAAAATGTAAAACACAAGAAATGGTTTGAGAGGTAAAAGAAAAATAAAGCTTGAAATTTTGTATATATGTACACGTGATCCAATAAGAATTTATACCATTGTAGTGGTAGGTAAAGTAACAAACAATAAACAGTACTTTTCTTCCTTAAAAGATTTTTTTTTTTACTTACATAAAATAATTAGGCAAAACACACACACACACACACACGCACGCGCGCACACACACACACACACACATCATACACACACACACCTGGCTGTTCATCTACTTTATCACATTACGCCCAGCCACTTCACGTTTCATGTTATAAGAAGCCAATTATCCCCCCTTAAACATGAACATGATCCTCTGACATGGAATATTACGGTGAGAGAAGGTGATCTCCACTAGCATGTTTAAGGCTTAGGCATGGAATGACTACAAAGTAAAATATCTCAGTAGACAAACATCGCAATAAAACTTGTGTGTACGACAAGTAGTTGTCAAAATCTAAGCTTTGTCTAGCTGCCAGAGCACTGCTGAATAAACGTTCACCTTCAGGAGGGTCCCATTGACTAGCTTCGCTTTTAACATTTGAAATTAGAAGTATTTTGTGACAGGACTTTTTTTTTTTTTTTTTTCCCCACGTTGAGAAAAAACCTTAAAGCTGAATTTCACAAATCATCCCCCATTAGTTTTATCCAAACTATTTTACATGTAGGAAAAAAGGTAGAAACCCAAAGACATTATCAAGACAAACCATAAAAATACAAATTTAAAAATCTTTCGCGGCGCATGGACTCGCACATGCTCTTGATTTTTTTATTTTTTTCTTTACACATTTCTCAAACTTTGTGACCGTCGGTTGAAAATTTGAAAATAAGAAAAAAATAATAGCACATTTATAAAATCAGCACCAATTCATATATAACTTTATTTAAAATGTAGATACCCATTTCAACATTAATATGCTGGATTTCAAAAGAGAGGAAAAAAAAAAAAAAAAAAAAGAGGATATTTTCTTCAAATGCACTGTTTTTTCATACTCCACACAGTGGCACTACCAGGAAAGAAACCAGCTCACTTTGTGACGACGGGGGTGCGTTTCAGTGGGACGTAGGTGTAGGGAGTGATCCGAATCTTTGGGTGAGCGTCAAACGCTCACGGTTTAAACTGTAAAGGGGCGTTCAGCCGAGTCTCCGGGACGTTCACAGCACTAAAGGGGTCCTGACTCTACACTTACAACTCACCATGGGAACCACCACAGGCGACTGGGACCACACATCAGGTCCGACCATTAAGGGAGGGGGTTAGAAACTTAAAAACCAGAGGGGGCGAAATAAATGAAAAATATAAAATAAAAGACCTCCGTCCTTTTGGCTAACACATTACAAGCAAGCTACTACAGTCCGTTTATAAATTACTACTTCACACCTGGTTACTTACTACTATTATAAAAAGGGTTAGACATAAAAAAAAGTTTTTCTTAAGTTAACACACCAATCCATCCCCATTTGAGAAAAAAAAAAAAAAGCCAAAAAAAAGGAAGAAAAAAAGGACTAGTATGGATTTTTATTTAGACATGTCTGAGCTCTAATAGGTTTGGTAGTGGCCTGTCACTATGGATTCCGAGCAGGAAGAGCTTACCCAAGGTTATAAAAAGTAAATATTTGAAACAAAGTCCTCTCTGAGCAAGCAACACTGAGCGTGGGGGTCCTTGGTCCATGTGGAGCAACAGCCAGAAATGTTCTCTCTACAGGATACACACTTCTGCTTTCGCATCTAAAACTCTTTAAATACAAAGGTGCCTCCACTCTTCTCCCAGCTTCTTTAATATCTGTTTAAAACATCGACACTCCAAGGACCTGGGAAGTGTGTGAGAGAAGACTTCAATTAATCATCAGACGAGAGCAAATAGAGGCACTTGAGAGAAATCAATAGCCCATAGCAGTCTTTTAAATGGTGAGGAAGCGCCTCCTAATGGTTAATCTCCCAGTTCAACAGCGCTGCTGTCGCGGCTGCCGTCGCGGCTGCCGTTGAATACACATTTCTGTTTACGTCCAGACTGCCGGTTTTCCATCAACTTGCTTTAAATGTCAATAACTCATCCAAGAGAAGGTGTTTAGCAGTCGGCGTGTCTATGTGAATGAATATAGTAAAAGACAATAAATGCATAGGGATGTTTGATGGAGTTGCCTCCGGGCTGTCACTCAGGGGTATTACTGTCACCGTAACGGCTGCCAAGATTAAGAACAGTGAAGGCCTACAAAAAAAAAAAGAGTAAAAGCCAAGAGCTTCTGCTGTCGCGTCAGAATAAAACTTGGTAGAAACAAGACTGAGGAGGCTCTTGGCGGCTGCTGCACTCCATAAACCGTCCATGCGTACAAGCAGAAGCTATTTGATTCGGGTTTTGGTGGATTGCCTGTCTAATTTGTATCAAATGGGTGATGAGAGAAATGCAGAGAATATTATTATTTTACCAACCAGTAGAGCTGAATGCATTAATAGTAATTGGACGTGAGTGAAGGCAGTCAATTATAAGGACTGACGTGAGAAAATATCGACTTCCCCTTCAAGTATTTTAATGCGACAGAAGGCTCATTTGAATGCTGCTCAAAAAGAAGCATTGGTTATTGAACGCTAGTTTACCACTTGGTCGTTTGTGTTTGGGGTTGGCTGGTGCTCGAGAGAAGAGACTGCTTACCGATTCATCCATGATAGAAGCCGGGTCGAAGTAGTCTGGCTTCAGCTCGGACCGCTCACGGCGGTTCTTAGAAGGAGGCTAGAGGAGAACATTTACATTTAGGGTGTTTAGCAGACGCTTTTATCCAAAGTGACTTACAATAAGTACATTTGTCATAAGAAGTGAAGCAATATATCGCAGACGGTACAGTAAAGATGATCATAGAACCAAGTGCAAGTACTAACAGCGGAGATAGCTAGCTACTGCAGATGCTACACAACTAAGTACATGCTACACAACATGCATGCACAACATAATTAAGTACATGCTACACAATTAAGTACAATGAATGAATACAACCTGCATTAAGTGGAGAACACAAGGTTAGCACAAGGCGGATCCAATAGTACCAGTCAGTGTTCACACGCATCCAACCCAGAGTGGGGCCTTCCTCACTCTACTAAACCAAACGCTGAACCATTAGAATGACTAGAACCAGAAAGCTGTTCGTCTAGGTTGGGAAATCTTATCTTCACTTCTGGCCGCAGCGAGTGGCAGCCCGACACAGCAGCTCCCGACGACCCCCTTTTCCTATTTTCAAACTTTTTATAAATTTATTTGTATATATACTCTTGTTTCGCACTCTTTTCCCACTGTACTGCTGGTCACTTGTGAATTTCACCTAAGGGGGATTAATAAAGGACTATCTATCTATCTATCGAAATGCTTTCAAACTTCCGAAAGGGGCAATGAAAATGAAATAAAAACAACAACAACAACAACAACAGGTGCCTCATTCCGGAAGCCATTGCACTTGATAACTGAAGCGCGGACAAACATCTCACCAGATCTATGTCCATAGTATCAAAGTCCATGCCCTCGTTGAGGTCGTCCAGCCGTCCTTCAGAAGACATCATCACGTCCTCCACGATGGGCTCCTCGTCCTCCTCCATGAGGCCGGTACCACGGCGACTGTGGAACACAAACACAAAAACAACGGCTGTAGCGAACCGATGCCAGCGCAGCATGGCAGCCGGCCCCCCGCGGCTCGGTGGGAGTAGCGGGGCTCTTACATAGCGTGCTGCAGGTTGGTCCTGAGCTTGGCGTAATTCATGGCTCTCTCCTGCTGCTGGCGCGCCTCCTCCTGCTGCTGCCTCTGGGCCAGCATCCACGTCACCTGAGAACTACACACACACACGCACGCACACGTAGACACACAAACACACACGCACGCACGCACGCACGCAGAGACACACACACACACGCACGCACGCACACACACGCAGATAGAGACACACAGTTAGTAGTGCTCTGACTGCAGTCGTGCACTGAGTCCAGCATTAAGGATGGCCCACTGGTCCGTTGCCAGGGAGAGAAAATGAGGTCCTGTACGGCCGGAAGTAGGTTCGTCTCTGTCTCAACGGAGCCCAGGAGTTGGCAGGGAGCTCGCCGTATAATCTGTTCATTTTTATTATTTATTTTGCTGCTGAAACCAATGCCACACAAATAGGACATTACGCACCACTGTGGATGAATGCGTTTTGGCAGCGTTGCAGAATCTCTGACCCCCATGTACCGATCCGAAAGGAAAACATTATCATTAAAACGGAACCCGTATGCTCAGAGACTACAGAATCGTTCAATAACACCAGAGCAACACCGTGTTTGACAACAGACTCGCAGGCATTCTGACAAACTGCCTGGCAGGTAGGGAATGGTATTCAGTCATGGAGATACTCCATGACTGACCAACCCCGGGGTCAAGGTGAGGAATGTCCTTTATTTATTTATATCCGGTCGTGAGAGAGGCGGTTGTCGGGTTGGGGGGGGGGGTGGGTCTACTCACTTGTAGTCCATGGGGGTTTGGATGTGCTGTGGGGTCTGCTGTGGATGGTGCTGCGGCGTGTGCGGATGGGGGGTCTGCTGGTCGTGGGGCAGGGGGTACACCCCCATGTAGCTGTCGTCGCGGCCCCTCTTGGGCTCACGCATGGCGGTGGACGTGAGGTGGGGTGAGGGCATCATCACGGGCGTCTGCAGGCTCGGCCACACGTCACTGCTGCTGCTGCTCTCCTCTGGATGGGGCGGGTGGGGGGGCAAAGAGAAACACGGCAAAGAGTTGAGTTCATGGCCACCGGGCAACGATCTGAAGGAGACTCGCCATTTTCTCAATTCATCTCATATTTCCATCACACTGCACAGATGGTGCATAACGTTTAGGGCTAGGATGAGACTGGGGGGAAAAAATACAGCTGCGATGGTTTTGCGGCTACGACATGACACAGAAGTCGTTTTTTATTTAATTACAATATCCCGTTATCTCGACCGCCGAATAAGCCAATCCCAGAAAGATTGCTGGCAGACAGCCGTGAGCTCGAGGGACGATATGTTAAACATTGGGCACTTTCACTTGATGTGGATTTTGGTAGAGAAGGCAATGTACCAATTTTTTATTCCATGAATTGGTGTCTTTAAAGTGTGATTACTGAACCATGCATTTCTTTGATCGTTAAAACGTAGCTGCTCTCATCAGGGGGCAAAACGCCCCAGAAAATAAAATACAGGGGAGAACTTGGCCTCATGCAAGACTGCACACGCACACGCACACGCACACACACACACACACGGTTCCATTAACATTTGAAGTTCCACAAAACAAGCATGGCATGTTTCCATTTGTTAAAAAAAAATAATTTTCTCTTGACCCGGATGGTAATCTAAACGACCCCGCTTTAAGCGGTAAGACACAGCTCCATCTTGTGACCCTCCCACCATCTGCTCCGTAATCCCTTCCCCCAGCACAGGGGCTGGCAGAGCCCAACTGGGAGGAGGCGGGGGGGGGGGGGGGGGGGGGGGGGGGGGGAAGCTCATCTGGGTTAATCCAGGTCTCTGCGTTGCCTTCATGACATAGCAGTGGGGCAACATTACAGCTCTGTAAACGGGGCTTTTCCCTTTGAGCCAAGCTACTGCTGATGCTGATGGGCGAGATAACGGGACTCGCTGGGTCACAACCAGTGTTGGAAATGTTACTAGTTATAGATACTCACTACTTGTTCCAAAAAGAAACTGAGTTAGTAACTGATTTACTTTATAATAAAATTACTAGTTACCAGGGAAAAAACTATTTGCGTTACTGTAAAAAAAAAAGTTGCTATATGTCAATGAATAAGTAGTGCTTATATCTCCACCTTGAAAATGCCAACTTTTCATCGGATTGCTCCGGACTCGCCATCTCTGCCGCTTCTTCGAAGGTGTTTGGGTGTGCGTGTGTGTGGTGTGCGTGGCCTGGCTTGTGTGTAAAAACACTGGCTCCGATTGGCTACCATGAAACATGACTCTGCCTTAGCCAATCATAATCGCTTATCTCGTTGTTAACCCACCCGGTCTCCTCCCTATCAGTTTGTGTGTGGAGCCAGGGGTGCGTTCGGATTACGCAGTTTATTCAATCAATTCATAGTAACGCACCGCATTTAACTGTCAGTAACAGTAACGGGGTTGTAACGACGGAAACAGTAATTATTTCAATTATCCCGTTACTGAAAAAAATAACGGCGTTACTTAACGCCGTTATTTTAAACGGCCAGACCTCACAGCGGTAAAGAAGTAAAGAAGCAAAAAGACATTCGCTAAAACTAAGAACAGATAAAGCCTGAAAGTGCCTTAACACCGACGCCCACCCCAGAGACAATATGTAGTTCAACCAAGATAAACTTAGAAAAAAAAGTCTAAAAATAAAAGATGTATCATTCTGTTCATGGGGCCTCGGGGGGGGGGGGGGGGCCACCATAGCCTGGAAAAACCAAAACGTCTGGCGTGTGATTAATGTCCCCGTTCCATATAGGATACCTTCTGGAAGCTTCCGCTTGGCCGCGGTGGCGGCGGCGGCGGCGGCGGCAGCGGCGCTGGTGGCGGCGGCGGTGGGCTTGGCCTTCTTGGAGCGCACAGAGGAACCGCGGCTCGAGTAGCCGCTCATCACCGACATGGTGTCGTCGTCGCCGCCGGCCTGCAGGGAGTTGCGGTAGGAGATGAGGGGGAGCCAGCAGTCCTCGCGCTGCAGGGCCATCTGGAACGTCATGAAGCGCTCCAGGTACATGTGGCTGTGGAGGGGGGGGGGACGGGACGGGACGACAGGGACCATCAGTCAGGGGGCTGCTGGTTTTAGAGCCAGTTGTGTGCACACACGCACACGCACACGCACACGCACACACACAGGAAAGCACACACACCGCGGATAACAAATCAAACAGGCCCATGCACACAAAGCCAGGTGCACATTTCAACTGAAGAGGAAGAAGCAGGACGAGAGAGAGAGAGCTTGAGAGAGAGAGCAAGAGAGAGAGAGACACAGCCTTGAACCAAGCACTTGTGCAACACAAAACAGCCGTTGCGGCGGTTGTCACGGACACCTGTTGTTCCGAGGAACGAGAGGGAGACACTTCCCCTTGGCGAGCGGCTCAGACACGCAGACTTACACAGTCCTCTTGTCCTGTCTCATCAGCTTGGAGGAGAACTCGCTCAGGATGTCCAAGAAGGCCAGGTGAAGGGGCGGGTTGCCTTCTCCCTGGGGGCTCGGCTCCTTGAATGCAAACTCTATCCCGTCCCTGAAAAGAAAGACACGCGCACACACACACAGGCCAAACCATAAATCCAAGCGCGCCGTCATAATTTACTCCCCCCTCCCCCCACTGTTTGATGTCTGATTTCCGTGCGAAACCAATTTTGTCTTCTCATAATACACACATCTCAGGGATATAAACACAGGTGGCTTCCGACGCCTGGCCAATTCCCAACACTTCCATGCTTCCAAATGGAAGTGCCAGATTCACAGGGGGCAACCGCCCAGCAGGGCTCTACCGGCTAAGCCTCTGGAAAGGGCAGGACATAACACGGCTCATATACACCGTGGAAAAATAGCAACCCAGGGGTCATTTGTCTGCGGGATTTGACTGCGCCCTGGGCCAAGGGCGGTAATTCTAGATATGCGCAGTGCAACCAGATACGGTGTGGCGGCGGAGGGGGGTGGGGAGGTGGGGAGTTGGGGAGGTGAGATCTTACTTATGCAGCATGGCGATGGCATCCCTGGTCTTGACCTGGTCCAGGCCAAAGGTGAGCGAGAAGCGACGGGCCAGCTCTTTGATGCCGCAAAACGACGAGGAGGAGCGGTCGAAGCCGTGACCCAGCTCTGACAGCATCTCGTTGAAGAGCTGGAGGAATGAGGTGCGGAGGTTTAAATAAAGTCGAGCGTTCACACCTGTCCATCACGGTGCTCTCGTGTGTCATTCTGAGCGGCGGCGGCACTGACCTGCTGCAGACTGAGGATGAGCGTCTTGGCGCACTGGATCTTGTCGATCTGCCGAGTTTTACTCATCGTCTCCTTGATGATGTCGCCGTAGTCGTTGTAATACTGGAGACGGATGTGACAGTCAATGGAACAAATGGTAAATGGTCCTCATTTATAGAGCACTTTTGTCCAAAGCGCTTTACAGTGCTGACTGACATTCACCCATTCATGCACACATTCACACACCAACGGCGGAGTCGACCACGCAGGGCGACAGCCAGCTCGTCAGGAGCAATTAGGGTGAGGCGTCTCGCTCAGGGACACCACGACACTGAGCTAGTAGGAGCCGGGGATCGAACCAGCAACCTTGCGGTTACCAGCCAACCCGCTCTACCTCCTGAGCTAATGCCGCCCTTGTTCACTCACCAATCGGCCCCTTGTTTGTAAAAAAAGAAGTGGATCATCTAAACCCTAACCCTAACCCGAGAGCATCCCGCAGCGAGCCGCCGCATGCCTTACCCTCATGTACTGCTTGAAGATGTCGGCGCCGGTCTTCATCTCCACCACGCAGTAGATTATGAGCTTGCAGTAGGCGGCCAGGAGGTTCCTCCTCTTGTGCAGTGCTTCTATCTTTCCCGCCTCGTCGTCCTGCTGCCCATCTGTCGGTGCGATCGGAGCACAAACATCAGCCCACATCACGTCTCCGTTACACGCGTTAAGCTGCTGCCGTTTCTGATTAAATGGGCGCTCGCTGATTTAAAAAGTTGGGGCCGCAGAGGTCACAGCAGCGAGTCAACCAAGGGTTTAGAAAGTGGTGTCAGTCAAGAGAAAGTGTGAGTAACAGTGGCCTGACAGTTACTCGTCTGTTAGAGACATGCAAATACAAATAAATGTTTTGATTTTTAATCTATCGACTATTAAAATATTCATGACCATTGATTTATTAACATCCAAAAAATGAAAGTGACCATTGACGCACACAATCAACGTCGAAGCAACCCCAATTCTACCAGACATGACTATTTGGGGATTATATTATTATATGATTTAATAGCACTACCACAGTGCTACTAAATGAGCCGCTACCTGTGCTGTTGGTCTCCTCGTCCTGGTCGATGAAGACGTGGTTGAGGATGAAGGAGAGCAGCTCCACCTGCAACGAGTCTTCAGGGCAATAGACGAGGGGCTCGAGGTGCTCCCGGCCACCTGACACCATCTGGTGGCTGAAGATGAGCAGCACATCACACAGGATGGTGAAGGCCTGCAGATGGAAAGGATGGAAGAGAAAAAAAAAAAGAGGAGATGCTTGGCGCCTTGTTCGGAGAGAAAACGGCATCGGACATCAGAACACCTGGGAAACGGGCTTCATGAAGAGAGAGCCCCCCTTTGCTCCAACTTTGAGGGAACAAAACACAGACCTGACTGATCACATTCTAACAGAGGAGCGAAGAGGAAGAGGAAAAGGGAGGATTGCTCGGAGGCAGGGATGATACACTTAAACAGAGAGGGCCTGTTAATCTCATTTGGGCCAGATTACAGCCCGGGGTTTGGTGGTTCTCAATGAAAAGAAGATGGGATCAACATCAGCCTCAGGGGCTATTAATTGATGAGGAAGTAAGGCTAACGAAATGAACTCTGTATCATACAGAGGCACTGCTAATAGGTCGTTTTGCTGTGATCTTTAACCATTTTAACATTTTGTTGCAATGTTTTTCAGATTATTCCTTCCGTTCCTTATAATTTAATAAGTCTAAATTCTTACGTATGGCATTTTCAACATTACCAACTGTGCTTTCATTAAAAAAAAACAATATACCGCCCCCATTATTGTCCCTTTAATTGTCCCTGTATTGTTGTAGGTTCCACTGCCAGGCCTCCCATAACACCGTAGCGCCGAGCCCCTTGCTTTGCAAACCAGAGGGTTCAATACGCTTTGGTTGTTGTGGAGCCAACGACTGAGTGGGAGTCACTACTTGCACTTGAAATAAAAACAGAAGGAGATGAGGTAGCAAGCTCCATTGGCAACGAAATAAAAAAGGTGTAGTGAGCCAACCACAAAAAAACAAACGCATGAAAAGAAAAATAGTCTGGGGAAAAATAATATTACATTTGTTGGAAATGTATCTGGACGAGATCAATTTTCTTCTGGTAAGAACTCAAAAAAAATGGATGTAGAACTGTGCACAGATTCTCTTGGGATGTTATAATAATAATAATAATAATAATAATTGGTGGGATGGAGCTACATTCAAGCACAAGACCACATGGTGTTAACCCAACTGTGCGCCTAAAAGCTTCTTTGAGCTTTTTTCTCAAACAGCATATTTGTACTTAACAACTTAATAGCAACAGCTTGTACAACAGCATGAAACATGGGAGCCAAATTTAAACACAGCCTTACCTGCTCTTTGACCGTCGTGTTGACGTTGGTGAGATAGCGCTGGCACATCATGCAGAACGCTCTCATCTGCTTCCTCAGGGTGACCATATCCTCCTGAAATCCCCCAAAACAATCCACATTTATTAACATTATACCTCCATACCAAATGATTCAGCGTTGAAGCCAACCGACCCAACCCACTACCCATGGGGGCCGCAGCGTACCTTTCTGGAGCTGCCTTCGGAGAGCTTGGCCAGGTTCCACAGGATCACATAGTGGGTGCACTGCAGTGACTGGATCACAATCTGCTCACGCCAAAGACAACAACGTGGTGGTCAGATGAGCCGCAAAAGAACACGCATAAATCATCATGTGATGCCTTCGCGTGCCGGCAGGGGGCTTAGTGCTCACCTGCTCTGGCATGTCTCCGTTCTCGATGCCCGTGTTGAGCAGCTTGAAGTTGCTGGTGAAGAGGTCCCACTGGGAAAGGTCATGCGCACTGAGGGAGCAGAAGAGAACAGTAAGAGTCGGCTCATGTGAGCCACAGGCACGGCGGTGATTCATGGATGACAGTACAGAGGAGAATGAATGGGAGTGGGTTTGAAGAGAGGCAGGAGGAGATGTCAGGACCCCAGACTCCCACCAATTTGGAGTGACTCATTACCGTAAATCTGTCGTCTGCGACTTAAAAAATGTTCATGGCACTGCTGCCGCTTGACTTTCATCTGTGTTTTTGATTAATATCGTGCTATGTTAATAAAAATGCTCCTCCCTAAAATTGGCGTTGCAATCACTCCGTTTTTTGTGAAATGATTTGCTGCTGCCACTAACTGTAAAACGTAGTGCCTCCATTGTGAAAAGTTTGCCTGGAGCCCTTGATGTACATTAATGAATCCCGGGCGGGATGCTCGGGTGGCAGTAGAGGGAACTCAGCTCGAGTGTGATGTATACATAAAGAGGCGGTTGGGTCACACACTTGTGGAAAGCGGTGATCCTCTTCAGAGTGGAGAGAATCTGGTAGGTGTCGTCCTCATCCACCTCCTCACCCTGGGGAAGAGACACTCGACAGTTAACCACATCGTCACAGCAGTGCAACGCAAACCTATAACACCCCAATAACTCTCTCTCTCTCTTGCTGTGGAGTGACACTCCGTATCCTGCTCACCTCTTGCAGGAAGTCCTCCAGAAGCCGGTTGAACTTGTCCACCTGTTCGTCTAGGAGCTGGGAGCGAGCGATGTCTACCCGGTTGAAGATGGTGAACTCCTCGTTGCAGAGGGCGTGGTAGGTCTTGGAGCAGACCTCCAGGACCTCCGTGTCTGTGTGCTTCTCCACGATCTCTCTGACCTGACGCAGCAGAGCCTCCAGGTGCTGTGGGGGGGGCAGACCGGAGGGTGTAAAGTTAAAAGTGAGAGAGAGAGCAGATGCGTGATAGAACTTATAAATGAGCCCAGCAGGTTTGAGCTGCTGGTGCAATGACTTTAGATGACTTTGGTTAAAGCAGAAAAAAAAAAAAACACCACAGCAAGTTTGACTTTTTTTTTTAATTCCCTGATGGCTTTGTTTGTACCTTCTCCAGACGTCCTGTGGTGTATATCTCAAGGTCGAAGAACTGAGGGAGCTGTAACAGGTTAGTCACCTTCTCCGAATCCATTGCGTACTGCCAAACACAAGCAAACACACATGCATATTAAGTATACCGCTTTAAACCCCCACCCCCCCCCAAAAAAACATCATTGAGTCACTGAAGAAAAGACAACTGTAACTCACCTTGGCCAGTAGAGGGGGCAACGACACAGCGAAAAGCTCTGTTATTCTGGTTCTATCATCCAGCTGTGTTTTCTTCTCCTTAGCAGTCATAACCTGAGAACAGACAGCTTGTGTGTTCAGCTTGCAGGCTCATGCCATATGGTGGATAACTGACTCGCCCGATAACAGAGTCAATTACTGCTCAATTAGGGCCAAGGCTGTACAGTGGTGGCTCAGCGTCAGTTCGTGTCGTGTGGGTTACTGGATAGTGTTGTGGTCGTACCCTCTTCCCGGTGCCTCTGCCAACAGGGGGGTGGCACTCGGCCGCCTGACGAACCGTGCACAGCATGATCTCAATCAGCGCCGTCTCCTGCCTGTCCGTCAGAGCTTCAGCAAACACGCGGGGGGAAAGAGAGTTGTACACCTTGTAACAAAAATATTAACTTTTGGTATTGCTCTCATTGTTTATATATATATATATATATATATATATCTTTCTGAAATCTGTCAGATGCACAATCATAATATTGCCCATTCTGAAAATGAACAACAAACTGTGCAACATAATGGCACTTAACACTGAATTGCACGTCCATTAGCTCTACAGCAGCAGGCAGGGTCACAGGTAAAGGTTTTGTTTACATCAGCATGCTAGTGTTAGGACGGCAGCTTGGCTGTGATTGGAAATGTGCTTACAGCAGGCTTATTATCGTTGTACTTTATTTTATGTTAGTCTTTATCCTATTGTGCTTCTTTATCCTATTGTGCTTTGCACTTTGTTGCACTTTGTTACTTGTTTTATTTTCTTGTATTACTTCTCCACTTTTATATCGCAATTGTTGCACAGCAATTTCCCTCTGGATAAATAAAGCTTCTTGAAATCTTGAATCTATCCTGCACAGGATTTGAGTCTGCGCGCAATCTACCCAAACATTGTCCGCAAGTAGTTTTCCTTCAAGTGTGACATCAAGTAACCGCCACACTTCTCAATGCGTCGCGGCTGCATGCCTTTTCATAGTGTTATCGTCACTACACACAGACACGCGGGGGCCGCCCTGATTGGTACATCGGGACGTATGGCACCAGTTTGTCGGCCAATCAGAGTGCGTGTGTCGTACCTTCTTCTCCCGGCAGAGGGTCGTCTAGCAGTAGGCTGGTCATACACTCCCAGTCCTTGAGAAGCTCTGCGCCACACTCCCACAGGGAATCCACCAGGTAGGCAGCGTGCTCGTGGAGCTGAGGAGAGACATGAGAGTCCGTGTTCAGGAGGAGGGCTGTTTGGGGTGTCTGCACCACGGTCGACAGGCCGAACCGATGGGGGCGCGTGCGGTGGCTATCGTCATACCTCGCTCTCCAGGAAGAAGAAGACCGTCGTCTTGATGAGGTTTGCGTTGGGGCTTTGTCGTCCTCTCCTCTTGGGGGCGCCCTCCTCCTCTGGCTCCCGTTGGCTGAAAAGTCTGAAGGAGAGACACACACACACACAGTCAGTGTGTCTAATCTTGTCCAATAAATACACCCATGTCTTCCTGAAGGGGTCAAAACTTGCAACCTCCAGATTAATATCCACGCTGAATCTGATAACAGAGTAGTGGCGGTAGCCAGGTCCTTATTCCAGCAGAGACAATTATTAGACCTGCACAATCTCGCCCCGGGATCAGATTCCTCAGGACAGAATTGTAAGGGTCGACAAAAGCGTGTTTTTCTTAGCGCAATTAAAACATAGAATTCCGTCTTCATCCCTCCCCTGCTTCTCCCCCTCTCCTGACCTCTGCCTCACTCGGTTCAACACAAGCGTTGCATTAACAGTCCTCACACGCTGTGCTAACCTGGATGGGCTTCATTGTGTTACTCCTCCTACAGTACAGTAGAGACGGGGTTCGTCCCACAACATACTTTTTGAAGAGGAACTCCCCGGCTGCTATGGCGACAGGTCTGTGAGCAGAGTACACCAAGTGATAGACGCTCTCGCAGTCCTCGGGGCTCAGCACCTCATCGGTGCTACTGTGGACACAAACAGAACACACATGGTGGGGGGGATCAGCCAAACAGTGCTGACATTAACACGGAACGGTCCATTGCACAGAACACACATGCGGTTCCATCCACACTTGAAGTGCCTGATATGCCTATTTTTGGTTTGAAACATTAAACCATCTTCCACGATCTTGAACATTGTATACGCCATTTTCTTTCCCCGTTTTTACCATGTTCATATTTTTTGAGGAAAATGCTATGTTTTTGCCAACCAGGTTATTAGAAGTCGAATCGGAAGACGCGTACTTGCTTGTCGGTGCATGCATACATTCTGGAAGACAATCATGAGCGGCTGCTACTTACTGCAAGACAAGGGTGAGCAGTTTAATAGCTTGCACTGCGACGTCGTACTCCTTGTCAAGGGTCATCGAGACAATGCGGTCCTGTGCGTGTGACAGAAAAAGTCATCCTTTCAGCTCGGGTACGTGAAGCACATGTGTGTGTCATCGGTTAGTCACTGACTACATGTTTGACACAGGGTGGCATTATAAGCAATGTGTGAATCAAGTTTTATCCAGCAGGTGGCGCTGACCTTAAAGCGACTGGTGAACAGCTCCAGTCTCGTGTTGAGCTCTCTGTTGTAGTACAGACCCTGCAGCGCGGTCAGGCACTTCAAACGCACCTCTCCTTGCTGAAACGACAGGTGCACAGCGGTCAGGGGTGACCACCTCGGAGTTCATATCAGGATGTGTTAAAAGGGAAACTTTTAAAATGCGTTTTAGACGTAATCCTAACCAACCTTGTCGTGCATGGTCCATCCCACATACTTCAGATAGCTGTCGTTGAGGAAGGCGTCGCTGTATAGTTTCATCCACACCCCGATCTCTTCTATACAGATGGCTCGGATTTCTGCTATAGAATCGCTGTCGACACAATGCACACACAATGTAATAAGCACAGCGCAATGAGGCGTCAAATTCGGTACCGAGAGGTAAGCATGCGTAACAGAGATGACATATGTAAACTCTTACCGATATCGATGAACAAACACTCCTTTGAAGATGGCATTCATCATGTTCTCGATCTCGTCCTGATTTTCCTGGAGCTGGAAAATGAACAACAAAGCACTCGATTGAACACAATAGCAGACAGCTTTTGTTCAGTCAAACGGTACCAACTGATGAGAGAGAGAGAGAGCGAGAGAGAGAGAGCCTGAAAGGCATAGTTAGCATAACGAGGCAGCGTGTGACGGCCAACTATGCCACCCTGCCGTTGTGTGGCAGCAGAGTGTGCGCTAGCAGATGGATGCCCAGTGGGACCTGCTGTTGCATAACTGAATAAACTGCCAAAGCTTGCGGTATTACAGTCGGCACCAGCACCACTGTGACACCACAGTACCTACAGTGACGTTAAACTGAGAGGAGGGCCAGTGCAGTCCACATCAATGCTGGACCCGATCTCACACAACCCAATAAAAAGCCATTTGGTCTTGGGATTATTTTATTTGATGCACTTGGTGCTAAGCGGTCTGTATATATTTCATTACTTAACACTTTAACACAATGACCTGCCCAAGGGTGTAGCCCATAATTGAACCCATTGCATTAAAATGCAATAGGTCGGTAAAGATGAGCTATATAAAACTAGACTATGGTTTTTCTAGACATCGATACGTCACCGTTTAACTGCATAAGAAAATATAAATCCTGACCCCACTTATCAAGACAATTCCCCCCCATGGAAACCACAGATAGTATATGGGACAAATAAGTGCCATTAAACTAATTTCCATATATTTTAGATGCATGACAAGTATTGTAATTGCTAGCTGTACTGAACCAAGTCCCTGGAGGTAAACGTGAGTAGGAACCTTCCAATTAGTTGCATAGTTCTTCCATCATCCCGTTACGAGTTCACAAAGCAGCACCATTTGAAGCCAAACGTAAAATCTGTCTTTGGTTACCTCCTTGCGTTTCTGTAGGAGCAGCTCCAGGCGATCGTTGGCCCTCTTGGCCACAATCTTGTTCCTCTCTGACTCGTACTGGCGCTGGGTGTTGTCCATGTTGATGCTTAGGTTCAGCGCTACATTCACCAGAGCCGTCATCAGCTTCATGGCTAGGCAGAAGACATGACCGCAGTACAGTAAGAGCCAATGGTGAAACATCGCTAACTTCTCTTGGTCGGTTTGGTAGTGCAGCATGTTTACAATCGGTCAGGAGGTTACTACACCAACACACACGGCAGTTAATATTGGACTAGCAGATGGTAGCTCTGTATTACCTGCCAGTGTGGAGGTGTGTCTGAACGCACGGACTTGGGAGTCGGACAGTCCGGTAAGGAGGGAGATGACCGTGTCCATCATGTACTCGTCGTAGATGATGCTGTATTGACACTGGCGCACCAACACAGCAATGAACTCGCAGAAGCTGGTCTTGAACCTCTTCCACTGGGGCCCTGCTATAGTCAGGGGGTAATCCCCACTATCCTACAAAACACAAACAGGACATGGCGTGTTTACACAAGGACATATTTAACTCATTTACACATGTATCTATTTAATCAGACAATTAAAAGTCACAAAAATATCACTGACTTGTTCCTGCATCGATGTCAACAAATCATTTATATGCTGCACTTCATAAATTCACAACTTCCCAGGGAGTTAAACATCCCCAAGATATAGCTACCTCATCAAATTCCTCCGTCATTCGTCTGATGATTTCAGAGTTCTGCATGTTCCTGAACATCTCCCCACTGACCACACCTGAAAAGAGGGAGAAACGACATTGGACAGGGTCACTCCTCGGTTTAGTCACAGAAACTGGCTGTTTCACATATCCCGCCTGTTGAACGACTCTGTCCTTGTGTTCTCAGTCTCTCACACACACACACACACACACACACACACACACACACACACACACACACACACACACACACACACACACACACACACACACACACACACACACACACACACACACACACACACACACACACACACACCTTTACATCCCGAGCACTGTATGAAGAAATTGATGAGGTCCAGGAGGGCGACGTCTCGGTCTGTTTTATACGACTCGATCCAGTCATCAACAACCGACTGCAGGAAAATAAAAAAACATGTGTTGAGTTGAAACACCATCGGCCTCTCTTAAAAAAGGGAACCAGGATTCTTACTGGTACTAGAGGTTCAAAGAACAACAGGTTGTACCTGCATCGCACTCCGGCCCAGTTTGACCACCTCAAATAACATCATGTTCTCCATGCCGTTCTCCTGGTGGTGGCCGTTGAGCCGCCCCGTTCCCTTGGCTCCTTTTCCCTTCTCCCCGGCCGGCTTCTTCCCCTTCTTCCCTCCCTGGAGGGACGGGGGGGGAGGGGGGGGGGGGGGGGGGGGCGGTTAGTGGGGATACAACTTGTGTGTTGATTCTGGAGAAAGGGTACCAGGTGACCAGGAACCAGGTGACCCTTTTTCCAAGGGTTTTATAAAATAATGTTCTCAGTGATTTAGAATATTAGAATATTACCTCTCAGGCGTTGTTATTTTTTACATGCTATGTCCATATCAACAAAATAACATTCTGTGTTTTAGAGACTAGTTTTAACACAAAATTAGAGCACGTTAAAGTGTCGAATCCTGCTGCTTTAGAAACCTACACAGAAATGATAAAACCTACATTATAAAATCATCATTAGTACAAATTGGAAGTTGAAGAGTACAAGTTAAGGAGTATAAGTTGGACTTTACACACAAACGTGCAGTGGTGCTGGTGAAATGTGGCCATTACGTTATCAGAAAGTTACGCTGCCTCATAGTTAGACACCTTATTTGTAGGTTGGAAGTGGGTTAAGCGTACTGGCGCCTGTCCATATCAAGCTCCTCACACATATTTAAGGAAACGCTGCGGTAGCAAAAAAGTCTTTCATGTGAAGCCCCGGGGCAGTCAGGCAGTAGTACACACCTTTCCTTTGGCTGAGAGGGAGACTGTGACTGCAGTTCTTCCATCGGGATCCTCTGAGAAGTCTGTGTCTGAGGAGAAACGGGTGTCTGTGTCCCTGTTGAAGGGGGGGGGGGGGGGCAAGTGCAACAGACGTGTTCAGGTCAACCCAGACATCATTGTTAACGTAATGCGCACGGGGTCAAAAGGTTGCCACTTACTGAGGGAAGGGGAAGTCTGACGGTAATTCTGGTGCCGCTATCATTTCTGTAACATCTTCTGGACAACTGCAACTTATGACTGGCTGGAGACCCTCATAAAATTAAGGCCAGAAGTGGTTGCATGTGACCTGAAACAGGAAAACAATCCATTTAGAAAAAAAATAGACATTCACATGGTAGTTTGGAATAGATTAAAAACAAATGCAAAAAGACATTACATATCATACAATTGTTTATCTGGATATAAAGGGTTAGACAAATGTGATATATGATAATATGGCCATGATCCACTTGGAGAAAAAAAAAACGTTCACATGGTAACAGGGGGCGGGCACGAATGGGCCTGTCAAGTGAGGCCTCACTCCTATTGGTTCTTTCTCATTCTGATCCCCCCCTAGTTTACGACCAGTACAGCAGCCAGTGCAAAGGTTCTTCCTCATGGCCAAATATGGCAATGGCCTATCCGCCCTACACAAATCTGAACCAATCAGAGCAAGGCATCAACATCAACAAGAAACAGTTGGATTTAGTCGACTAAATGCACTGCTATACGCGATTCATAAAGATATTTAGGTCAATCAGGATACAAAGCTAAACGATGTGATTGCTCAAATCCACATGTTCTACAAAGTATAAATGATCCAAACATTGTCAATTATCTAATCGCCGACATTTGTATATATTAAATAAAACCACTCGACTGACAACAGATTAGTAGAGAAGGAAAACAAACTCCTCCCATTTGAGCAATGGTTCTGCTCTGGGTGTGCCTTTCTGTAGCGTTCTACTGCCATAGAAAGTATGTCATTCAAAATCAAAAGTAACCGATACACGCGGTGTACTTTAGACAAGGTCCGGGCATGTCCTCGCTGTTTACTACTTCTAAATATATCGCACGGCATTCACATGTTCTCCGGACACGCCACCATATTAAACAGACCCAGATAGAAAACGTGTCCACTCGCAACACGACACATCATGCATACAGTACAGTAGCACCGCTTAAAATGTACACTTTTAATCCACACCGTTCCTTTGAGAACCGGTGTCACCTCCTGCCCCCATTAGGTTATTAGGTTAGGCTTTGTTGACTGTCAAGTTTGGGGGATTCGGAGGGTGCTGAGTAGAGAGTGAGTATTAGAAAAAAAAAAAAAAAAAAAAAGTGGCGCCAAATCACAGAGCTATAAACTTCTCCCCCGATATGAGCGGAGCGGATACCGCGAAAAAAAACCCGCACACGACCCCCGGGAGCCGACGCCACAACAACTTCCCGGTGTGTTCCATCCGACAGCACCGACAAGGGCGACCCGTTTCCCCGGCGCCTGTCAAAATTGACACCGGTGCATCGGTGGTGGTGGTGGTGGTGGTGGTGGAGGTGGTGGTGGTGGTGGTGGAGGTGGTGCTGCTGCTAGCGCTAAAGCGGCTAACCCAGGCGACGGGTCCTCCTTGGTTGCCTCGTAGTAGCCTCGCAATAGCTCCGAATATACACAACACACAAGTGTCTCCTTTTACCCACACATCCACCACCGTTACACACACCCGTCTCACACGGTTCGTTCTCAAAGCACAAATGTATACGGTGCGTGGACACGACCGAGCCCCACCGCCGCGGACAAAAACAACAAAACAACGCATTCGGTGCGGCGGCACTGACGGGAGCTAACGGCGGAGCTAGCCGCGGAGCGGTCGCATATTGTCCCCGGGAACCGCGGTCGGGGGTGTCCGCGTTTTGGCTTTCCCGACCACGGGGGTTATATGGAACATTACAAACAGCCGTTAGGTATCAGTCGGGGTTTTTTAGTGTTTAAAACAACTCCCAGAACCACCACCATGTCCACCAGCAGCAGCTAGCGTTAGCGTTACCTAAAAAAAAAACATCCCGTCCTTGCGTCCTCCATCTTGCCTCGGGAGTTCAGATTGCATAAGCGGCAACCAACACTTTGTTTACATGGACGGACCCCGGGTCGCTCCGCTCGCATTCGCCCACACTTGTAATTTTTTCTCCCCGTGGCGAATAACTAACCGAACACACACACACGCGAAATCCCCAGTTTTGTGAGCCCCCCCACACAGGAAGCCCGAGCCGTTAGCGTGTGTGTGTGTGTGCGTCGCTGGCTAGCAGCTAGCAGCTAGCTGGCTCGGCTAATCTGATGCTAGCCCTGCTAGCGGGCTAACATGCTAACTAGCAGATATACCATTCAACTAACTTCCAGATTGCGCTCCGCCATTTTACAGCTAACTTACCTTGTTGTCAATCTTCGCTCCCCAGGAATACAAACTTTATATGTTCTCAAAAGGGACCCCCGTCGCAATTCCGAATTACAAATCGGGGAAAAGAGTTTGAAAGTCGCGGTCAGAGGCGGTTTCGGACGTTCTCTCGCCAGCTTGCTCCGTAGTTCGGTTTGTTGTTTCGACGACCCGGGGGTAAGAATCCTGGTGCAGAGCTACCACCTAGTGGCCACAGCGGGTAGGGCAGGGAAACGCGAGGGAAGAAGGCTGCAGGGTCACACGACATCTAGTGGACCGCAGTGGATTGCAACAAAAGACGAACTCCAAACCATTGCACGCTATCCAAACAGATCAAATGACGCTTTTTGTATCCCCATGTTTTACAAAATTAAAATTAAAAAAATACAGCTGCAGCAGAATTAAGAAGTAATGAATAAAGCAATGCAATGATAGCGTGGCACATTGTGAACTGTCTGAGTGAACCACATTCCTAATATAAGATAATCCACATATTAATTGACAATAGGGCTATATTTAGCCGAGCCGAGCCGAATATTCTATGGTTGGCCCCTCTACAGTAAATCAGCACATTTAAAGTCATAACGGCTAAATCCCTACCTTGCAATAAAATAAAAAATGGTTGATAAGATTAACAATCATTATTAAAATCAAAGTTTTATTTATTTTATAAATGTAATTAAAGATATGTATGTATATTGGTAAGGGTGTACATTAAAAAATGTGAAATTATGGTTCATAAAACGTCCCAATTCCAATTGATTCCAAGAATTAACATTTCAGACCAGATGATTTATTAGATTTCTTTAATTTGAAAACCACAGTTGCATGATGGGAGTTAACTGATTACATAAGACAAAACAAAGCCTTTATTTATTTATTACAAACCAAATTCTCTTTGTTTTAACATATTTAAGTCTACAGATATTGACAGATTTAAAAAAATAAACCCAGCGGAAGGCACATCAGGTAAAAAACATAAGGAAAGTGTCCTACTCCTAATTAGTGTCATCTCACGCATACATGGCATACCAAATCAAAGTTTGCCAATCAGCTATATAGTCTATATAGTCTATACATTATATAAATATATATAGAACAGAAGATTTTCATTATGAAAATATACTCTGCTAAGAAGCACAGTAGGCTACCCCTTACACACACACACACACACACACACACACACACACACACACACATTAAATATTAAATCTATATACATATAATTTTCAAGAATATATATTAAAAATATACAACGTTAACAGAACAGCATTAACATGGAGGGAGTCAGAGAGAAAGAGAGAATGGTTGCAGGGACTGGTTAGGCGATGTAGGTCTTTATCTTCTGAGTGATGGAGCCACAGCAGATTGGACACTTGCTGAGGGACTGGGAGCACTCACTGCAGCACACTAGGTGGCCACAAGGGATGAACACCATGCTGATGTCTCGGTCCATACAAACCTTGCACTGCTTCTCTCTCTGAAGCCGCTCGAGTACATCACTTGGGTCCTCTTGTGTAAAAAAAAGAAAATCAACAAAATCCTTATTCATAAATAATCACTTTCATTCTCTTGGGATGAATCGGATTTATATATTCAATTAAATCACAGCATAGATGCTATACCACAATCATACATTATTGGTCTTCCGCGTGATAACAAAGGAGTTCATTTTGAATGCTTCTTTGTTTACACTATGGACCTTGGACCACTGGTCACACCCTTGAAAGCACACACCTTCAGACGTGGCATCGTTCGCGGGGCTGCTGCTGTTCAGACAATCTTGGACAAGTGCTTCCACGCTGGGGTATTCCGATCCCGTCCTGCAGAGTTTATCAAGGATCGTCCTCTCCACGGTTACGGGGTCCAGACCCATGGCCAAAGCTGCCGCCGCCATCTCTGATTTGAGAACTTCTGGGGAGGGGGGGGGTTGACGATGAGAAAAGGGACGCTCTTCACTTCACCCGCACTTACAAATGCACCCAAGTGCCAAAGCCAACTGGAAAAGCTTTCATGGCAAAGATAACATTGCAAATGTATAAATAACATCTCAGTGAATCAGACGCGTTACCATTCTGTTGTCTTGAAAAGCCATTCTGCGATGAAGCCTGGAAATTGGATACAAACAAATAGTATATTGACACATCATTTTAAATATCAAATAGTCTTGTTAAACAGATGTTATGTCAGATGGTGATGCACAGAGAACCTGTCAAATCATCTAGATGACTGCAATTAATGGCTTACACAAACGAGAAACCGGAATGAAACGCTCTGGGTAAGCGGCCCGTCACACACTAAACAGATCCCTTATGGTTTTGACCTGAGGGTGGCCAATCTTTGAATGCATGAGTGTTTTTAGCTGCTTACAGCTCCATTCCGTCGCGGCTCCTGTAGCTGCACTTGATTGACAAAGTCCTGTCCCTTTTCTGACAGCAAGAAATGGCATCTGTTGGAATTTAAAAAAATAAGCTAAAGATTAGATATTAAAGAAAGATTTAAGAATATGACAAAATGATCTATGGATGAGTGGACATTGATGTTGATGTGTGTGTGTGTAAATATATATATATATATGTATTTATTTATTTATTACCCAGGGTAGTGTTTTGCGTGTTCCATCCAGGGGTCTTCGTCAGGTAGCCAGTTTTTGACCCCTCCCCCACATCGGAAACAGATGACCCGGTCTCCACCTCCTGCAACAGGGCACATTAATTACTCCTTACTTTGTCTTTTTTGTTCAGCCACATTCAAATACATGTAAGCACACACACACACACACACACACACACACACACACACACACACACACACACACACACACACACACACACACACACACACACACACACACACACACACACACACACACACACACACACACACACACATTTAATTCATCGATCAACAGTTAAGTCAAGTATTTCATTGCAGTGCCATTGGGCTGGTTACTATTTGGAATGGCCCTTCATAAGATGTACCTGTGCTGTAGAAGCCCGCTCTGGCCAGCATCCTAGAGTCGATAGGGTGCTGGGTCCCTGCGTAGCTCTCCAGTCTCTCCTGAAAGCTTCCCATTGGCATACCGGGGCTAGGCTGTGCTCCACCACCACCACCACCATCACCACCACCAACACTCGCCCCCAGCTCCACCCTTTCCTCCTCCACCTCGCCACCTCCCTGGGACGGCACGTTGCCCACATCGTGGCCGAGGATAAAGAAACAGTTGACAAAGTGTCTGGAGTGCTCCCCCCAGGCCGTGTCCCCGGCCTCCCAGCCCCCCAGCATGCCGCCGCAGCAGAAGCACTGCACCCGGTCGCTCTCCCCCAGGTAGAAGAGGCCCGCCTGGGCCAGCGTGCGGGGCCTCACGGGGGCGCTGGAGGGCCAGGTTTGGAACGTGTGCATGCGAGCGTCCTCGCTGCACATGTGCGGGACCTTGGGGTACGTGGTCTCGTCGACCACCTCTCCGGTCCTCAGGCGGTACTGCAGGTCTTCCTCCTCCTCGCTATAGGGGGCGCCGTTGCTGAACAGGCCGTGTGCACCGGACCGGTGGGTGCAGCTGAGGAACTGGCACGAGGGAGAAACCTTCAGGAAAAAAACAGAAAACGGTGATGAGAGGGTGATTCAGCATGAGAGAACATGAGACGGATCATATCAACCAACCAGACATGATGACCCCATTTCTTTTTTCATTGAAAGAATTCCTGCTTGTTGCATTGCTGGACAACAGATGTAAATTAGCCTTGTGTCTATAATCTGGCTCAATTATATATTGTGCATTGTCCCTGTCAAATAAACGTAAATTGCGAAAAACGGGCAAGATTAAATACATTCAAATATGATCTCTAGGGTTTGCTGTTCTGTAATTAGGTCCAATAAAATAGTTTTTGAATGAAAATCTATCTTCCATGTACAAGAAAGTATGAACTATATGGAATGGAAGCTTATTATCATCATCATCATCATCATCATGAAATCCATGATAACGACCAAGCACACGAAAGTTTGTTAAATTATTATGGTAAAGGCGCAGTTAGGGATAGGTGTTGCTTGTATTAATTACGTAAAAAAAACAACTCACTTAAACTCGCTATCGCCTACAAATTCTGGCCTATACTGGAAGTATTTTTCGCCATCTTCCAATTGAATAAGTTCACAAAGACTAATACATTTGCCCCTCAATTTCTATTACTATTGCTCCTAACCTTTGATTCAGCACCCCCAGACCCCGTGCATTACCTCTTTGTGTCTCTCTACCGGCCTGTCCCCTCTGCACCAGTTCTCCACGGTCTTGCTACAGCTGAAGCACTGGACCCGGTCGGCGGGGCCGGTGAAGTAGAACCCGGCCCGGGCCAGCTTCTCCGCAGACACCTGCTCGACCACCTCTGAGGACCGAAACGAGTCCACGCGGTGCTTCATGTGGGACCAGTCGAGGTAGCCGTCCGACTCCAGCTGGCTGTCGGGTGCAAGGTGAGCCATTTCTAGCTATTGAGATGATGACTGAGACAGAAGGTATCTGAATAGAGAATGGAGAAAAATGAAGGTACTTTTGGTTATCAGGACTAGAAAGTACCATCTGCATTGTTTGGTTTATTTAAATGACAGTGTTTTCCCCACATGCATCCAGCCATGGTGCCCTCTGGATTGTGACATTGTCATTACGAGAAATATTGACAGAAAGGTAGCGTTCTGCTATAGAAGAATAACAAACACATGCTACTGTAGTTGGCGCTCAGGATTGGCTTTATACTAAATGTAGGAAGCATAAAGAGAAAGTAACACAACAAGTGACTAAATAATGACAATATTTAGTATCCCACATATTTGATTGTGTAGACCAGAAGAAAAAATTATGAATCCAATCTCATAACTTCAAATAAAAAACTTTTGTCAGAATTCTTAGACAACCATTATGTTGATTCCGAAAAAAGGGCAAACTTTTTTTCTTGAAATACTTGAAAAAGTAACATTTAACTCATTTATTGTCTACTAAATGGATACATAACACATATATAATATACATAAATATAGCCAATAATATATAGACCAGTGGTTTAGGACTATATCTTTTAGTAGCCTGGACACCACCCTGATCACGTGGGCTACATTTTGTCAATCAAGTTTCAGTCTGGACCTCCGGCCGCCCACATGGATTTCCAAAAATCATCATCATCATCATCATCATGTGGTTGATGACCTGGCCGGGCGAATCAGGGTCTACGTCTGATGGTTGTTGATGTATCGAGTCGAGTAAACACAGCCATAGATAAAGTTATAACAGAAATAAGCTCAATGTCAACTATGAAACAATAACAACATTACTTTGCACTAGCGGAGTTCGGCCATTCTTTCGATGGGAATGGATAACTGAATCAATGGCTGAAGGAGTTTGAACTCCATCGATTTAAATGGAAGTGGGCGGCCAGAGGTCGACCGACCCGGCCGGGTGGCGAAACAGATTGGGAGGTCAGGTGATCAGGATGGTGTCAGGCTTCATAATGTGGAGGAAGCACTACTGTCTATCCACAGGCTGGTGTCTCTGTCCCTGTGGCTTTAAGAGGAACCGAGTCACATGGACGGGTCGACTAAATCCATGTGCAGGGCGGGATCGCGGTTGATGAAAGGAGGGTTGTTTGGTATGAGTGGGCACGCAAATACACGCCGCGCAAAAGGCATGCAAAAGGTGTAAATCATAATCGTAAAGAAATCCCAGATTTAAGAAGTTGGCTATATCACCTGGGCGCCAGCATATAATTAACTTAAGCCCTTCATAGGTTTGGAAATAGCACGCTGACGATACACCTCCCAACTGTCAGTCGTACATTTGCACAATTAGTCAAGTCTCTTCAAGTACACGGGGCGGGCCCGTTCTTTCACCTTCATACAACGTTCTTTTATAGGGAGTAACTGCTTGACTCATTTAATGTTATGATGCCGGATATGCAAGGTCGGGACATTGAACTGCACTTACTAATCTGTGGACTATGATCATAAACTCTGCCCATCCGTTTCAAAGACAAGTGAAATTCAAGATACATTGAGATCTAGTATGCAGTAGGTAAACAACGCAAATTAATAATTATTTTTCGTTTTGTTTAGAATTTATTTTCTAGTTATAAAGGTAACGCTAGTTCTAGAATAACAATGTAGCAGATGGTCAAATGAGATTAAGGGATCTTGATCAGTGTCTACATTTTTACTAACGTTAGTTGATCAGGTTATTTATCCACCTAAAGCGATCTAGTTCTGGACCGATCGGAAGATGTTTCATAATATATCACTGGACAGTGTGAGGTATGACCAGTGTCACCGACCCCCCTATTCTAGAAACGCTCACCGTGTATCTGAACAATGGTACAATAGCCAACCGCAATGTGCTTCTCAAGGTAATCAAACCGTATCCATGAAAACGGACGTTTGGACGGGAGGCTGTTTAAAGTAGTCATTATTACTAAAATAGAATAGCGCGGTACTACAATGTTACGACAAAATGCTTCTTGCGACTGACAATATCGTAGTCAAAGCGAAACCATAGCTGCGCTATGGCGGAAATGCCCTAGTAGGCTGCTGCTGCTGCTCCGCGGAGCAGAGCAGAGATAGCCTCCCCCAGCTCACTTACGGCAGGGCTAATGCTGGGGTTTTTAAGTCGCGGACCTACCTTCCGATTTTCAGGAAGCCAGCTGCAGAGTCAGACCTTATGTTCAGCTAAATGTTGTCTCAAAAGAGACTTTTTGGACAGCCCAGTCGAACTATGTACGTTACGCAAGGGACGTTCTAGTGACGGCGACAGACGTGGGAGGGGTCTGTGGTGGAGCTCCGGTGATTCCTGAGGTGAGGTGGAATTGGTGTTTCCACTGCGTGCATATTGATAATAAAAACCACTAGATCTTAAAAAAAAAAAAGATAGTGGGCGGCCTTATTAATCACAGACGGGAAATTACGATTTGTATCCTCAGCAACGTAAGTAAATCGACCCAATGCTCAATTACTAGAATTCATATTGTGGTATAAATAGTTGGACTGGACTTTTGGATGAAAAAAGTCATTGGTAACATTATCCAGTGAAAGCCAGGGGGCAAACAATTTATTAACAGGAGAATGTTCAAAGCAGGTTAATCAGTAGAAAAATAGAGTAGTCATGTAGCAAACATTACGCTATTGTATTAGAGATGCACAACTGAATCAAATAGGTATGCATTAAATGTAATGGCTATTGGAATAGTGATATCCCAAAGCAATTTGTATGCCTTTGACTTGATAAAAAATAAAATCAATATTTACAAATGTTTTCAGTTGCTTGTGGATTGACTGCTGTAGTAGGCTGTTCACAATTGTGATCTTAAATGTTAATGGTTCTTTCGAGCGAGCGAGTGATGAGTGAGTGAGTGAATGATGGCATACAGTTCCATTAAGCCTCTCTCATCACTGTGCTGGAAGTGAAATCCCGACTGTCTAATAGGAAGATGATGGCTGAGGTGGAGGCGTCATCCTTCAACCAGGCGCTGGAGCATGGAGCCCAGGCCACCCCTGGCTATCTGGACGGGCGTCTTCTCCTCCTTGTTCTCAATGTAAATACTGGCGCCGTGCCCCACCAGTAGCTTAGCAGCCTCAACGCGTTCTTCGTCACACGCCAAGTGGCTGGGCAATAAAAAGGGTAAAAAAGAGAGCAAATTATGATCAAATGAACAAACAAGTTTAGGAATCACATAGCGAAACACAGCTGTAAGTCTTCTCAAAAGGTACGGCACATTGGAGGAGGCATAGTTTAAAAAATAGTTTTAATTGCTGTTAATGATGGCTGCTTATGTTCAATTAAAGTGCACATGATGAAACTTAAGAAATATTTCATGTTCTACAACCACACAATGTCCACCACGCTCAGGTTCCCTTACAGCGGAGTGTTTCCCTCAATGTCCTGGATGTTTGTGGAGGCACTATGCTCTAGAAGCAGTGTGATGAGCCGGCAGGTGCCCTTAGAAGAGGCTCTGTGGAGTGGCGTGGAGTGCAGCTTGTCCGTGGCGTTGGGATCTGCTCCGTTCTCCAGCAGCACCAGGGCTATCTGGAAGGAATAGTAGAATATACATCTACTGATATACTAAGACACATCATCAGCCATGGAACCTGGGGTCATTGGGTGTTTCAGGTCTTCTCAAGCAGCACCAGGGCTGTCTGGAAGGAATGAGTGTCACCGGAAAGATCTACTTTAAGTCACAGCTACCGTACAACTAAATGGATTATTTAGGTTATAAGGTGACTGGAATATATGACTTGTAAATAACAAGCCATTTCTTTATCACACCTTGTGCCAAAATAATGTAAGGGTCGATCAACTGCTTGTTAACACAAGATTAACATTTATCGTCCAGACCTAGTTCCAAATTTCTAAGAAACGTGTCCCCTCAGTTTCGGTTTAGATTTCCTTCTAACGCCCCCGTGTATGGGCCACTGGCCCTGACATTCCATCCTGTGACGTAGCACAGTTCTTGGGTAGCCCCCTCTGTGTATCTAAACACACACTCTCGCTATTCATAAGTTCATGAATCCATTTGAATCAATTCTGCTTTTTGAATTATGGGGAAATCTGACTGTAGGAAGCGATACTATGGTTACTGTTGTACTGTTTAACTTGAGCTTTCAGCTTGCAGTAAATTCCAAAAAACTTAATTTATAACAAAAAATCCATCATGAAATATCCCCTTTCCATTCCACCCCACACAAAATGATGGGCCATCACTTCAGAAGAACATACCATTCAGGGGTGTGGCTTTCTTAGCTGACTAAATTTGAAGCATTATCACATTGAATGATATAACTGCGTATTTCCTACAGTCAGGTGTGTGAAATGCATCACTTCCTAAATAGTTAATATACGTCATTGGATTTTTTTGTTGGTGATACTCGACTGCATTGACAGGACAAAAGAGAGTTGTAATACTGTAACATGACTAAATCAAGATAAATATATCTTAACCTTGGCTAATGAAAACTTAGTTTGGCCCAGTCTTGCATGAAAATGAAAAATGCTTCGGTAGTTTCCCACCCAACGATGTGAAATGACATTGTCATTACGGGGAGACAACTCAACAATTACCAAAGAAAACATTACAACCAACATAATAACTAACATTACAATGGGCGGATGGAGCAGAGAGGGATATGCTCGGCGCAAAGAAAGTTAAATATTTTTATCTGTGTGTTCATTGTAGACCTACATCATTACCTTTTATTTTTCATTAATCAAATGGGATTTATAAATTATTTAAGTGTGTTACACTCCATGTAACACATGTACTCCATGTACTTGCCATGGCTTAATAATGTCCACTAGATGGCAAGTGATAAATATATTACATTATAGTATATTACAGACAAAATTAGTAGGTTGCCATGAAGTTCTCATGTGAATGTATAAAGCAATCAATATAAAACACTTGTGATATAAAAAGCTGGTAAAAATGCATCACAGGTTAGTAGAGAAGAAACTCGGAAAAGCAGCGTCTACAGTTTGTGGTATGCAGTTCCTCAATAGCAGTAGAGAATATTTTAAATACGTGTCATTTCCTAGAAGAGAAATATGAATGAGATTTGATCTGACCTCATATCTGTCTTTAGACGATGCGTAGTGCAAAGGGGTGCAGCCATTCTGATTGACCGGGTTCAGCTGAGCTCCTTTGGATATCAGGGCCTTCACAATGTCCTCTCTGCCTGCTGATGCTGCGATGTGGAGAGGCGTCCAAGAGGCCTACAAATGTGCATAAACTTCAACAACACCACACTGGTCTTACACTGTTGTATTTGACTAGTGTTTTTTATTAAGATGTTGTTTTGACAAGCGACAAATCCGTACTTCAAAAGCATGAGTTTTCTCCTTAGACGGGGTTCAATCCTACCAGTGTATAAAATCTAATTGCCGTTGACAGTGTTTGTTTTGATAGGGTTATGAGGTTGGATCGGGTTGGACCTTCCAAGAACAGCTCTATTCTACGGCTCAACACTGCCACCATTAGTCGAGTGAAAGACACGCATGCAATTTATTTTCTGGGGAACTTCTGGTGGAAAAAAAGATAACTAATAATTTAAAGTAGTAGTTTATTTGAGTGCGTGTCTGAAATGTAGACACTTTCTTGGAAACCATAGGTAAAAGCGAGCTCTTAAATTAATATGGTGTTGCCACTTTGAAAGGGCAACGAGATAGTATTATACCATGGTGGGTGGGACAGATGGCCGTTTAAGGAGAACAATCAAGCTTTGAAATTGCCTGAGAATTTTGTTCTAGAACTCACGGTTTGCAAAATACTGTCAGCCCTCTATAGAGCTAGGTCTCGCCTAGTGATGGCCATTATTATAAGAAGGTTAGCTGCTTAAATAGTAAATAAATACACTAACCATTAATAACATTGCAAATAATTTACCCAAAACGTATTAGTTTAAATAATATAAAATCATTCGCTTTAAGAATACACATTTTGCCCACTGAGAAATATCTGCAACATTACATCATCTGGTAGATTCACTTCCACTCCCAGATCAAGAAGAAACTGCACAATATCGTCGTGGCCCGCGGAACAAGCCCAGTGCAGGGCGGTCCTCTGGCCCTGAAAGGCACAACCACATGTGGATTACATTCAGAACTTTCGATATGACAAAGAACAAATAAATAGAAATCCATGTTATCGATGGGAGTCGAACGATGACTCGTACAACTACCTGGTCCGCTTTGCAGGCGAGTGTCCTGTCCGTTATAATGCATTGCCTCACTTTGTCCATGTGGCCTTCGTAGGCATGATTACAGATGTCCACGTTTGATACTGAACCTGCCATCTCCCAGTGTGCGTTTAATCAAACTATACCGATACTAAAACATAACGTGAACTACGTGAAGCATGAAATACGAGCGATGACTCTGGAAGAGAAACATTATGTTTCCGCTCAGGGTACACGACTTTTTTTTATGCCTTCAAAGTAAAACACCGTCACTTGCTTCGCCACCAGCCGAGCCACATTTCGACGCGTCTACGACTTTTAATTTGAAGACGAGATTGTGGTGCTCCGGGTGTAGTATGTTTTAACAGATTGTGGTTGTTGTTTCACAATTTAATGAAAAGAAAAGAAACAACTTATCTCCTGAAGAACAACATTCAAAGTCTGAACCCATGGCGTCCACACTGGTAACGTTACGTGTATTTCCTCGTGGTCGGAGTGCGTTTGGTTCCACATACGTCAAGCTACAAACATGTATTAATAAAACATGTATTAATAAAACACATGTTTCAAATCCTCAGGATTTCAAAACACATGCTGACCAGTCGTGCAGGTATGCAGAGGAATTCGTCAACATTTATTATGACTGCATGGACAAGAAAAGGAGGGTGAGTTGTGGGGTCTTTTCTATCTACGACGAGTCGAATACATCCATGAGCCGACTCGCCTTGGTGGTCGGAACGCTCATGTGATTGTGTGCATACATTAACTTTTTGGATTTGCTTTTGATTTAACACAGAATCTAACCCGCCTCTACCTGGACAAGTCCACCCTGGTGTGGAATGGGAATGCAGTTTCGGGCCAGGATGCGCTGAACGAGTTTTATGAGACGCTTCCATCGAGCGAGTTCCAGGTCCACACTCTGGACTGTCAGCCCGTCCATGGTGAGAAGAACCATTCGTTATTAGAACATTTCTGCTGAAATCAGTAGAACGTAGCCCACGTCATTTTAAGGAATATTCAACACATGTTGACTATTGTGTAAAGACGTTTATACCTTCGGTGAATGAACCGCAGTCGCTCACATCACAAGGACAGACTGGTCCCATCGATTATTTTCCCAACTTCATAACCCATTCTTAATTTTTCTTGACGGAACACTAATTGCTAATCTCATTGTAGGTCTAACCACATAAGGCTGCTGTTTTTCAGCTAACCAAAACAATGTTTTAAGTTTATACGTTTTCAACACTACAAATAAGTATAACAACTATAAATAAGTATTTATAGTTGGACATTTTCTTTTGTGTGTGAGATAAGTTCATTCATTTTGGGTAGTAGCTAGCTACACTAACATCTCAAATTGGCTTTAAAGTAATTGACGGACCAGGTATTTGCGTGGTCTAATTATCCATCAATTGACATCAAAATCTTGCAGTTGAGCAGACATATCCATAGACAGAGTACCGACCATATAGTAGTTATCCCTGCCTTACAGTTACTGGTAAACATTTACTCAGGCACTCATTTTGATCATTCTGCACTGATAGTGTATACAGAGTAAACAGCCTACAAATGTCTTTTTTGTCTTCTTTTTTTTGTTAACTGTTTTTACTGTTACTGTGTTTACTATTTACAGAACAAGCTACCCAGGGCCAGACAACGATACTGGTGGTGAGCTGTGGAGTTGTTAAATTTGAGGGGAACAAACAGCGTTTTTTCAACCAGAACTTTCTGCTAACGGCGCAGGCTACGCCGAATAGTGAGCAGCCCGTCTGGAAGATTGCCAGTGACTGTTTCCGTTTCCAGGACTGGCACAGCTAAGCTTTTCTTGGGACATTTTTTTATTTGCTTGGATACCTCTTTTCCCCCCCATCTGTAAGGCTCAACATACCGACATTGATTATGCCTTTTTATTTTAAATAAAATAAGCCACAAAACCGTTTACAAAATGACATTTATTTACCAAGTTTTGAACAAAGCATGGGCTCCTAATGATGGCATACGTTTAACAGCACAGAACAACCCATTTGAAAGTGACTGATTTAATGTACTAATTCGATAAAGACATTTAATGTCTTTATTGAATTGTTTACGATATTTGGCAGAATTTCTGAGACCAAAGTAGCCTTCTAATTGAGGTATAATCTGCATGAAGCTGTATTGTTATACCAGTAACCACCGTAGCTTATGCCAAAAACAAGAAACGCATGCTAATGGTTAACCTCAGAGTGCTTGTACTTAAATAAATAATTTTAAGAGCTTGGCAGAACAGTTAAACGGATGTACTTAATTCATAAATAGCCCACTATTGGCCAAGTTCAAATATTAAAACATTAATCTTCCTGAGTCCTGTTGAATCCTATACATTTGGTTGGACATTTCCAGTGTATTAGGACAAAAACAATGCTTAAAAAGCAACTTCATGGTTGGCAAGGGAAACACAACTGGAAAGCATGGAGAGGAGACATGAGTCTACCAGACCAATACTGAATTACTAACCCTACTTGACAGTAAGACGGTATCACTTGTAAACATGACATGTCTTTTGAGCCTTTCTTGTACCATGAGTACGATTGCAAAATTACATTTTTTGGTAACTTAGTGCAACCTACTTCTTCATGACTAAACATGGGCACTGCTGCAGACAAAAAAGGCACAGAAACGTCAACAATCCACCACAGCAAGAGCAATGGACACCTTGAAATTAAATGTAGGGATGGCGTGAATATCTAAATGGAATAAGTTAGAACGGTTAAGCAAAAAGCTACACACAAAAATGTAAATAACTTGACATGTTAGTTACAAAGATTTTCTTCAAAGGATGGCAGTTCAGCGCTGTCATCTGATATCCTTCGAATTGAACAAGTGGTTCTGTTGGGATCTAGTTTACCGGGGGTGGAACCTCTCGAAACTAGTTGATCTCAAATCACAACATCGAAGAGCAGCACTGCTTATCCAGCGACCACTACTACCTACAGAGTTTTTATTTATTTTTTTCAAATTGCTGAAGACCTGAAATGCTCTCTTGAAATATTATGTACATGAAATTAGTGGCATTATGGCATCAGAGTTGCTCTGCTGGAGATGAGGGCGAGAGTGGCACACCTATTTACCCCCGTACATTCTCTCTATCTGGTGGAGATAGTGGTTCTTCAGCTCTTTCCTCTTCAGCTTGAAGGCGTCTGTGACCAGACCCGTCTCTGGGGTCCATGGCTCGGGGCTCAGGTGGACCTTCATGGGGGTCTCGAACCTTTGCATTTTGACTAGATAGAGGAGAAGAGGGTATGTAGAGTGAGGGTTGGGTTCAGTGATGTTCATCTACACCTGTCACACAGGTGTAGATTGGCTTTGACATGTTGCATATTGTATCCAAAGCACTTCTGTTTCCCTTTATCAAAATGCAAAAATCAAGGCACATGCAAAGCTGTGTAGCTAAAACCGAACTTGTGAAAAAGGTACAAACGATGGAATGGCGTGACATAGAAGCAAAAAAAACCTCTGCAGCTAGGCAAGCATTATGCATCATCGGTCAATCTGCAACATGTAAACTATCCCTTACTGGAAGCAGCAACCTTCTTGATCTCATTCAGAACATGTCTCTCCATGTCTGGATGGGTACAGATCTCTTCCCAGTTCCCGACGATGCCTCTTTGCATGGCTAGTGCAGTCAGCTGCTTCTGGTTGGGCACCACAAAGCTGATGACGTAGTTCTGGTCACTGAAAATAAACAGATCATTTTTACATTTTACGTGATCATTTTCACATCAGTTTTACAGCTTATGAGTCATAGTTTTACATAGTCATGCCCCGGACTGGTAGACTCTGTCCAGCATGCATCCAGGTGGACACTCCCACTAGTCAAGTCCCAGAGCAGGAAGGATTTGAAACGGCTAATCACACCAACACCTGGTGGTACAATAGGGCCCCCTTTATAGTGGTATCCAGGATATCGGGAACCGATAAAATACAAAATATACAGTATTCCATTGTATATTGTTCACAATAAATAATCGACTCATATGAGACACACCAATATTAGGTGGATAATGAGTTTGAGTTGGAGAAGGATATTGAGTTGGACCTCTTTGCAGAACCAAGTACATAGTCGTATGAGGTGGTGGCAACACATTTGACAACACATCATGGCGGCAGGCTGTCACTGCATGGCAGTTCCTGGGACGCTCAAGAAGTTAACTGACCTGTTTGCGTAAGCACAGATGTTGTCTATGAGGTGACAGTTCTTCAACACCGACTCCACTTTGCCCAGAGATACGTACTCCCCGGCTTGCAGCTTCACCAAGTCCTTTTTACGGTCTACATGGAACAGCACAATTGCATTCATTGTACGTTAGCACTTACGGTGTACCCGAAAGCCGTATGCATGTCATGAGTATGAGTACTTGAAAACAGTTTTGGTGTTGAAAACCAAGCATCAATGGTTCTTTATGTGCCCGGTCATCTGAAAGGGCGAGTAAAGGGGGGGGGGGGGACGGTCATACACACCCACTATCTGGAGGCAGCCGTCAGGGTGAATTTCCCCCACATCCCCCGTGCAGAACCACCGCTGGCCACTCTCGTCCACGAAGAAGTCCTGATCGCCATTCTCGTGCCTGTAGTAACCCATGGTTACGTTGGGCCCACCGATCAGCACCTCCCCTCTGGGGTGCGGCATGTCCTGTTTGGTGTAGCCACCTGTTCAAAAACAGTTGATTAAGTGACTGGTATGTGGGCCTGGAATTCTATGCATGTGTGTAATGTAATTTAGTACTTCATTTAAGCAATCTTCTCTACTTGAAGCACAGGACTTCGGAACTCGGCGCAAGCGCCTCGTTCCTACGGCTGTGCTTCGCGTACCAATAATGACATTCAAGAACGCCATCTCGTGTAAGATTGTGATTCAATAACACAAGTCATCTTCATTATCAACAATATTGTAAAATATGTTCATATTGTGGGTTAATTTGCCCTCAAATTCAAGCTTTCTGCCCGAGTTCATCTCCATCAGAAAATAGTTCCTATAGTAACGATAGCCGACTCTTGGTCAGTTGAAGGTTGTTATGGAAACTAGGCTCATGAAAGTAGTTTCGGCTAGTTAGTGTAGCGATACTTTCTGTTATTAGGCACAATCTTTTTGTCCGTTCTTTCACCAGGCATTTAAACACGCTTGAGAATGGGAATTGACCAATCAGAGTGCTTGCTTAAACTTGCGTGTTATTGAATATATCATCATTATACGCATGCAGTGTGTGCGGTGATCATGTGACCCCTCATGTGACCCTTTGTGCGTCTTCTCAATACCTTCTGCCCAGTCTCGGAGTCGGATCTCACAGCATATGAGAGGGGAGCCCACTCGACCGGTGCTGATGTCTGCAACTATACAATGAAAAGAAAACACAGCATCTTGGGTGTTAGAAACTGTGCCACCACACTCATAATCTGCTGCTTGATTTACAACCGAAAGGTTCTTGGGTTCGAACCCCGATGTACCCGTTTGCATCCTTGAGCAAGGGGCCCCTAACCCCTACCATCTCCTTCATTACAGTATCACTTTGGTTGAAAGTGTATTCAGAGTGTTGTGGAGTGTTTGTTTGATAGATTGTTTAAGCAGCCTCACTTGGCCCAAGTCCGGTTGATTGGATTCTAGGGCTGGGTGAGCCTGTGGTGCATTCAGTAATAAAGACAGGTTAAACCAGCCAACACTCATGAACACGCATGAAACGCTCTAACCCTCGAATAAAAGGCTTTTATTAGCGCGTTGGCAGCAAGAGGTTATTAAATGCACCACAGGTATGCAGCCGCACCAAGCCCCAGATTCCAAATCACGCCGACTCAGTTCCAGGTAAGGCTTCTTGAACCAGCCCTCCCACACAGTCAACATTTCTGAACAACATTTTTTTTTTACCGAGATGTCCAAAAGGCTTACCTTCTGTGATGGTTCCTGCTCCACAGGTCTCGGTGAGGCCGTAGCCCTGTCCCACGGGACAGCAGAAACACACGTTCATGAAGCGCTGGGTGACCGGCGACAGCGGGGCGCCGCCCGAGAGCATCATGCGCACGCGGCCGCCGAGCAGCCCGCGCACTTTCTGGAACAGCAGCCTGCGGAGACGAGACGAGGGCCTGAGTGGCTGAGCGGCTCGGGAGCCCGAGAACAGGCTTCAACCGCTTCCTTTGTTTACACCAGGCACTGTGCGTTTGTGTGTGTTTGCATTAATGTATGCGCGGCTGGGGCATTTGTTTATATGTATGCACACAAGTCATTGGTAGGCCGACAGGCTGGACTTTACTGGCAGGGCAACAGTATAAATAGAGTCAAACAGAGATGTAGGTGTAGGTGCGTGTCTGGTGTGTACAGTAGAAACAGCGGAAAACCCATCTACTGAATGTAAATGGGAAAAATAATGGTTGGGTGCTTACGCATTGCAGAGGGGGGCGTCGTAGCCCCTCCTGATCTGCTCCAGTTTGTAGTTGTAGCCCAGCGTGAACAATGTGCGCTGAATGAAGCTCATCTCCTGCACTTTACTCATGACGTTCTTGTTGATGCGATCCATGATCTCCTAGTGAGGAGCAAAAGAAACCAAGATTAGAGATGATGGCCCCCCGAGTGAGGAGCACTCAGAGAGAAGCGCTCAGGAGGAGATGGTGAGAGGAGCACTGATGGATGGATGGTGTGGAT
This sequence comes from Micromesistius poutassou, assembly GCF_964030765.1. Taxonomy (NCBI): domain Eukaryota; kingdom Metazoa; phylum Chordata; class Actinopteri; order Gadiformes; family Gadidae; genus Micromesistius; species Micromesistius poutassou. Next base: position 7,797,963 of record NC_140276.1, read on the forward strand.
AACACAGACGGGGGGTCACGACGTGAGGGCTTCTTACTGGTACTGCAGCCATCAGGGTCGGCCTGAGGACGGATGAGTCTCCTTTGCTTCCCTTCTTTATCTTGGTGGACTAGATATGAAGAGGAGAAAACCCATCAAGATACGATTCTCACACACACACTTAAATGAGGATATGTATTGTACAGTTGTTGGGAAAAACAGTCTGTCTAGTTACTTGACCAGATAAAATGAGACGGAGAGGTAATAAAGTCTGTCAGAACACGGGCCTTGGATTTATTGAGTAAAGTAGCAAAGGTAATACTGATTCATAAAGCGTGAGAGATCGAATATCCTACGTCCCCTAACAGCGCTGAGGTCGTCTGGAGGTTCTGCTTCGGAAGAGCACGCGTGATCCGGTGCATGTGAAACTTATAGTTCTTTCCTAGCCAGGTGTGTGTGTTAGACTTTGTGTGGGTTATCGAGGGTTCTCTTGTTCTTGAGCCTCCGGGTTGTTGTATCACACAGTCTTTCAGTGTGATATGTGTGTCCCTTCTAACCAGCTGTGACTGACAGGAGGGCTCGAGGGTCATCTTGACCCTCTTGAATGTGTGGTGTGTTGTGTTCGTTAGGTTTGGACCCAGAGTTGACTATATTCGTAATGTAATGTATCCGTAATGTATCGGTTATTTTTGCCCATCACAGTCATGTCAAATATTGATAGCACTATTGATATAACCTTATATAACTTGTTATTTTTCCTGCTTTGGAATCATAACTTATAGTGTGTTTTGAAAAACATAACCAGGGATAGAGATCGAAAATGATCCTTGGCTAGAATAACCATGTCATGCACTGTTACGGTTCTCTGCCTTCTCCTTGACGAATAAACATCGCAAAATCTGCTTGTGATTATGAAGAATATAACCCATGCATCATTGGAGAAGTGGGACAGCAGGCTTACCTGATCGGATAGTGTCTGTGGGGAAGAGTAGCCGACTCTACACCCGTATGTCAGGCAGGAGATCTCCGCAGTTATTTCCAGAACATGAGCCAGGGGCAGGTAGGCGATGTAAGTATCCTTGGGCCTGGTAGGAAAACAACATAACTTGTTTTCCTTGTCAACAACAAAGCAAATGTACTTTTGCTTTGTTGTTACGCGCAATCAGTATTGTTGACAAATTGTAACGGTCATAAACACATTAGCCTTTCTAAGAACTGTTTGTGAAACATGTGATGTTTTGTTTGGTTTTTTTTGGGATAAAGCTGCGGGAATCAGTGAAAATAATCAAATTGTGAAAATAATCAAATTGCAAAAAATGTATGTTCCATTTCACAGAAGATTTGACATTTGGCAAAATCCTACTATTCTCACCCGAGCCCAGGGATGCGTTCGCACTGGCCAGTCATGCCGGCGATGATGTTGCGGTGGATGATCATCACGCCCTTGGGCCTTCCGGTGGAGCCGCTGGTGTACATCACCATGGCCAGGTCAGACGGCTGAGGCTGCACCACCGGCAGAATTACTGGAACACGGGGGTAGGACAGGAGCCTATTAGGTCAAGGGTGTCCAACTCCCCCCCCACCCTTGCAGTGCCACACCACACATTGCTACCTGGTCTGTGGGAAACACTGAGTATTATCTGTGTCTCTGGATATATGAAAAAAAACAAGCCACCCACAAGGTCGAAACCTTTGGTCAAATACTCACGGTTTTCAGGCTTTTCCCCCAACTGGCGGACACTCTGCATGCTGTGCATGGTGAGCCCTGCTGGGAAGCCTTCTGTGCTCACCATCTTTTGGTCCACGTAAATGATATGCTTCAGCTTTGGGATCTCTGATAGCACATTCTGGATGAAGAGAACAATGGGTTTTACAAATATATGCAAAAATGTGCTGTTTATCTATTCAGGTTTGAATGTAAATATCATCAAAACCTGATTGAAGATAAAGTCACTAAAGACACAATAAAGCACGCATGGCAAACTACACTGGGCTGTGGTCATAAAGAGGATCTAGTAAAAAGTATTTGTATCATGGTGGGATGCATCTATTTTCTGGCCTTGGAAGTCACATGTATTTGCTAGGGCTAGAAACCACTACTGAAAAATTTGATCAGTGGTACTTTCGCCAAAAAAACTACTACAATATTTTGTCCTCCAACCCACTCAAGTTTTTGTGAAAGTTGTAGTTTATCGAATTTGAAACATCATTCCTGTGCCGTCACTTCCATTGGTTTTACAAAAACCAAGTAACAAAACCAAGATAATATTTTAAGCTTCAGAGAATACAAATATTGCTTTTTACAGTTGACATTGTAATGGTTTTGCATTGGGTTGATTATTCTGTTGATTTAATCAATTTGGATTTAAAAAAACAACGGAAAACCTGGTTGGAGGGCCATTAAAAAATTAGCAGGATTTATTAAAAACCTGACAGAAACCAAGAAGAAATGTATTTGTTCATCTAAGATGGGAATTTAATTTGAAACATTGTTATCTCATGTACCCTGGTATAAAACTATAAACCCAAGTTGATACATGTCTTATTCATGTCTTTATCTATATAAAAAGGTTTCAAAGTGCTCCTTTGTACCGGCAGCCAATAGGCTGTACAACAGTGCCAACAATTTATATGGTCTATGCCGTGTGTTTTGTTTGCCCTGTTTGTTGTTGATTGTTCTGTTTTTTCTTGTGTTGTCCTTACTTTAGCATTTATCTTAGGGTCTATTTTTGTTTGCATTAGTACTTTTTTAATTTTAAATTGTATTGTCATTTTATCCTGTGTTAGTCCACTGCTGCTGGGCTGTTGCAACAATCTCATTTCTCCTATGGGGGATTAATAAAGTTGCATCTAATCTATTACCATTGTCATCATTATATAATGATATCTAAACCATATTTCTGGAGCTTGCTCTCCACTACCATGCTGGTGTTCCTAAATGTCATTCATTCTACATAGATATGAGGACATCATGATGATGTTCAGGTTTTCACGCCAAGTTGAGCATTAGATCTCGTTAACATCAACTGGTACATGGCTCACCTTGAGTTTATTCTCTAGTAAGTCAGCGCTGGTCACAAGATGTGTGACGCCGGTCTCGTTCAGGCCAAACGCCACTGCCTCCTCACCCAGGGTGGCGTAGAACGTCACCACTATAGAGTGAACCATACAACAACAGTAATCAGCTGTAAGGCCTCAATTATGCATACTGATTACACCATGACCCACAAGTTGCTGTAAAGTCCTTCCTCATGATTAAGCTGTTACCCCCATTATTGTTGGTCATCAATGTCACACTCAGCCCACTTTACGCCCATAGCCATTGTGGGAATGTCAATGTATTAACTTACCCGTGTATGTGCCCCACACAAGACTTGAATTAAAAACACTGATGCAGAGCAGTGTGACTTGGGGGGGGGGGGGTGTTTATGTGGTCACTTGAGGGGGATCATGAAGACCTGTATTGGTTTCAGCGCTACTTACGGGGGAAGTTATATCTGAAGCATGCCTGGGCTGTGATCATCCACTCGGCTCTGGTCTCGCAGAAAATAGCCACCGTGCTTTTGGGCTTCTGGCCCAGAGCAGCAAGCCCGCTTCCCAAATGACAGACCATGGTGTCCACTTCCTGGTACGAAAGCCAGCGATACTCGCCCAAGATAAGCTGAAAGGAATATAAATCATCATATTTCCTCCTTTCTTTTGTTTTGTTATACGAACAATCAACGCTTGATAAACAACAAATTGGAGACAAACAAACACAGAGGCATACCTTTTTAAACACTTTTCCACTGGGTTGGACCTCATTTTCTTTACTCAAAACATCCCTGGTGCCGAGGCAGTCGGCCTGCCCGTAGCGCTGAACGGCGTGCTCAAACAGCTTGGCCAGGGTGTCCTTGCCGGGCAAGTCTTCTCTGGCCAGGGAGTCGAAGCGATCCACGGAGCGGTACGGCCCCTCCCTGTTCCCCGAGGTAGTTCTGGCCTTGGTGCGCATGGACCGGGCCTTCTTCGTCCCAGCGTTGGTCATGTAGTACCATGGAAGGAAGGAGATGAGGGAATACAGCCACACCAGGAGATGAACGGGAAGCAGCAGGACGGAGTGCAAAGCAGAGTCCACGGACAGACCCATAGCGCTGGCTCAGATGGTCTGGGGGGGGGGGGGGGGGGGGTGGGGGATGTGGTGGAGGTGTGGAGCGGGAGGAAAAGGGAAGAAAAGGCCGCTGGCTGTCTAGTTTAAGAGGAACTAGTCTAGTTTAGGGTGGTCAAGGGGAAATAAATCCTGAGGGTGGAGCTGATTGAATAACGGTTGTCGTTGATGTTAAGTCATGTTAAGATCATCAGCTGGGATGAGAAGAGAAGATACGATGACCTGGAATCCCATTCACTCCTGAAGAAGCAAACAGACGAACATGTTAAGAAATCGAACTCTAGGACAGAACAAGCATTACTAGCACAGTTCCAGAAGGTGATCTGATGAGGAGATTAAATTAAAGGAGATAGATGTGAGTTTTGGCCTGCCTATCTCAGGCGAAATGGACTTGAGCTGCTATTTTTTAGTTTTCCATTCAAACTAATGGACTGGCTGACAGAGATATCTTTAAACTAGTGAGCCCAACTGACTCGCAAGAAGATATACTTAATGATCAGTAAATTATTGTATCTCTTAAATCTCTTAAGGGGTCACCCCCCACTGGATGGCCGGAGAAAGTACACTCAAACCTTAAAGCACAGGGTGACCTCAAGAGTTAAAATGGATTAGTTCCAATGAGAGCTTCAAATGAGTCCCCTGATAGCAAGCAATACTTATAATTATAAAAAAACTTACTTCCGAGCATACACTTATTCTTAAGAAGGACGATAGACTTGACCAAAAGGGATACCAGAATACATATATATATATATATATATATTATTTTTTTTTTTTTCAATAAAAGATCCGCACAAAATCGACCCGTTATCAAAAGGAATACTTTATCGTTTGTTGTTGGTCTTTATGGACGCGAATAACCGCTTGAATGGGAACGCTTGTTTAATGAATCCAATGAGTCACTTCCATCCAGCCTTTCGTGTCAATGTTCTCCACATTTTAGTCAGAAAACAAAATCCCAGAATTTGACGGCCTTGATAAACGACATATGTAACGTAAAAGCCCCTCATCCCGATGACAGTGGGGGGGTCATCACAACGCAGGTACACGTTGCTTTGGCACATAGCAGCTCCGCTAGCACCGAAACAATCACTCCACCATGTACACACTAGTGTTACTATTGCTCTTAAAGACAGGACCCCCCGGTGCGCATTTCACTTCAATGGTCCACCGTAGAAACACAGTTACAATACGAAACTAAACGGATACCCTGCTCGCTGCCCATGAGCACATCTTTACCTTAGGTAGCCTCTCCCGGTCCAAAGCCCCGTCCTGACAACGTCTCCGCTGAGTAGAGAAGAATGACCGAGAGTTACCTCTCCAGCGCCACTGGCAACACGGAACTACTACGTCATCTGATTCCATATTTCTGGACCAATGGGGGAGCGGAGCAGAGCCATCTTCGTGCGGCTGACGACACAGCCCCCCCCCCCCCCCGACCCCCCACCCGCTTTTTTTTTTTTTACGCTGCGTTACTATTGGACGCGATTTTTGCTTTGTAGGCTACACGCCGTGGATTAAATTATGTTTGAATTATGTATAAATTGGTGGACAACTAAAACGACATGCCTGTGTTTTTGCTCCAACAACATTTCGTTGTTATTCTGTAACAATGACACAATAAAACTGAACTGAACTGAACTGGAACTTATTGAAAAAGCAGAAGATTATTATACTTAATATTGGGCGAAGTCACAAACAGATAGCCTACTTGTGTGTCCACCCTCACCCGTGAATTAGTTTTAACCTTTGGTTGATAAACTCAGACAGATAAATCCTATATAACATATCGAATATATCCTAAACGTGCACATCCATTCAAATATTCGTGAGATTAAATGGGTCAGCATCTTCTTCTTTGTCCAGGGTTCCGCCAACATGCATACATTTGAGCAATGACACTGAAATAATTTAGAAATACAAGGGGGGTTAATTAGCATATAAATATATGAAGAGTTTTCAAGAAATATGATAAGAAACAAATATTTTACCTAGAAATTAAAACACAATGAATAGGTAAGCAATATCTGAACGCTGGTTCATTGCCATGTCAGATTCAGACACATTCAGTTATTCAGTAGGCTAGTGTAGTCTTTTCTAAACACGTATGGCTCAGATGGCATAGCTACTAATGGTTGGTTTGAAGACTGATTCAAACCAACCATTATTGACACTTAGGCTAGCCAAGATGAATAGCTATTACTAAGAATAACGTATAATGTATTTCAGGATAAACAATGATTATAACATTAAAGATAACCATGATTCATTTTATTATTTCGAGTAAATACGCATATCTTTGTATTGCCTGATGCCAATAATGGTATAATCATTCATGCCATTGCCAATTGTAGTTGTGCTTAATCAAAAAAAAAAACATCATTATGATTATTATGACGCTCATCATAATTGTGGTGCGGTGCCCGCTCCAGCGCTTGGTGCCCTACGCGCAGTGCGTGATGGACGGCTCTGGTGAAAGCCCAAAAGAAACGACAGTGGTCCGGATCCAAGTTTATGATCCGAATACATTACGCGTTTCTCGAGGAATCTTTTAGGAACGTATAGAGCGCGCTCTGGTGGTTGTGGAGGGGTTCCGTCTCTCGGTAAAGACTGACATGCAGTATGCACAGTGTTGGGATCGCATTGCATCTCCTGCAAATAATAATACATACGAGGTGTATTATTCATTATTTCCTATATATTTGTTCCTTTCTTGATCAATTATTTTTAAACTGTGTTTTATTAACTATTCAATTTGTAGCAGGCATATCTATGTTCAAATAAACATAAGCAGCAGACCACTAACAATGTTTGTATTTCCTTTCAGCAGAACGTACGAGTTTGTCAAGAAGGTTGAGTCAAAGTTCTATTCACACATTGTGGCCTGCAAACGTCGTTAAGAGGCTGTATTGTCGAACTGTGATCCTCTGTGTAACTTTCTGTCAATGGGTGACTTGTTTAACTCACTTGGCTATATTGGCTTAACGTTCATTGTTAGGATCTGTCACTAGATATGATCTATCATTTATGGAAATCGATGTCATAACACACACACACACACACACACACACACACACACACACACACACACACACACACACACACACACACACACACACACACACACACACACACACACACACGCACGCACCCCATCACACAATAATATAATAATCGCAATGTGACATCATCAAGTGCATTTTAGTGGAATATTCTATTCAATGCTGCATGCGGTCATCAATTGCTTTTAAATAAAGACAACTTACAATTCACAGATGCACAAATGCCTAACATTGGGCCTACAGTGAAGCGAATACATTTTCAGATCTATAATGCCTTAATATCAGGGGCGTATGAGTAATTTTGAATCTGGGGGGGGGGGTAGAGAAATGATTGGGGGTTCGGGGGCATGGTCCAACAAAAATATATATATTTGCACAATAAAGCACTTAAATTCTAATCATGTTGTCACCAACACGAGTCACATCTCCAAATGAATCCATTCCGTGTTCATTGAGCGAAAGTAGCCATCTCTCTGGAAATCCATACCAGGTTTTGCCTCAGTTCAAAAGTCACATCTCCAAATTAATCCATTCCGTTTTTATTCCTCGAGAGTAGCCACCTCTCTGATAATCCATACCGGGTTTTGCCGCTTGCTAACTTGGTACGAACGCTACAAGTAAACAGTTGAGCGAGCTCCCCTGACTCCACTCCGGTAACCTCACGTCGCCCAACTGTATGTGGCTACTACGCCCTTGCTTTATGTAGCAGATCGAGACCACCAATGAATGTCTGGCTCTATAGGTGTTTGGCCATTATATGATGGACATCGTGTTATTTTCAATGTGGATGAATAATCATCGATGAAACCTGAATTTTATTATACATTATTATACATCTCACTGCAGAGCAATTCGCGAAACCCCATCCAGGTTCTTGCATTCTGTCCAGAGGCACGTGGTGTTACATGAAGACACCGTGGCATGGACACTTCCATACCAGTTGCAACGACCAGCAGCTGTCATGGAAGCTACTCCCTCTTTCTTTGGCAAGGGGATGTGGATATAGGTCTACTAACGGCACATCCTGGAACAACACGAGACTATTTAACAAATAAAAGTTGGTTGAAATTGTGTTTCCCGCTGCCCAGACCAACAAACCTAGGCTAGGAACAATTTGTGTAGAGAGAGAGAGCATGATGTGAAACGGAAAAGTAGCAAACTGGAACGGCCTTAATGGAATGTAACTGTTGATATGTGTACATGTATAACATAACATGTATGACATGACACACACACACACACACACACACACACACACACACACACACACACACACACACACACACACACACACACACACACACACACACACTCTGTTTGACTCTATTTATACAGTTGCCCTGGTAATTAAGTCCGGTCTGTAGGCCTACCAATGTCTTCCAAGAGGGGGGGGGGGGGGGTTCAAAAATAGAACCTCTTTCTATGGCTGGGAGGCGATGGTGGCGAGCCAGGCTTGGGGGGGACGCTACAGAGGCCAGTCAGGGAACAACATTTTCCAAAACAGAACTACGAGTTGTCTGATGGCCGAACAAATCGCAGCTAAACAAGGGAAAGGGTGTCCATAAGCACGTGGTGCACACATTAAGCCTACAATCAATAGCACTTAGTGTCTCTCAGTGCATGCGCTTCACGCTTTGCATGTAGAACAATATTAAATGGAGGACGTGAAAGATAGGGATGGGAAGGCGTCATGTGTCTGTGGGATCGATGGAAACACGTCGGAAACCTAACCCATTAAACATAAAATGTAAGCATGACATTACAACTTATAGTCACAATGTATGCTCAACATGCAGCAAGTTTAGGTAGGTCAGCGTTATCAATGATGTTGTGACTTTTTAAGGAAATATTAACAATCAACCAGTGCATCACACAGAAAAATAAAAAGTTAGGTCGCTGCCCTTATGAGGGGTTTAGGTGGCCTATGTATTTTAATACCTGCGTATAAGCTTATGGGAAAAATAACAGGTGCCCATCAAGGTGTATTGTGTATACAATGAGTCTTTTCATTTGGCTGACACCTGTGTTGTTAGTTCTAAAATCACTTGCTACACTCAATTAGAATTGTGCATTTGTTACGACTACACAACAGAACAATTGTGCTGCACGTGTTCTTGTGAAATCGGCATTAGACAACTCGATATGATTTAAATTTGAGCACAAACTTGCAAGACAATTAAGCGGAGGACAAATTCCATAGATGTTCCTTGAAAGTGGACCAATTCCCATGATGCACTGCACATTGGCTGTCCATATCATCATCATCGGGGCTGGAACAGCCAAGCACTCTGACCCACATCCCACAGTGTATCTACAGAGAACCGTTTATCAGTTCACAGACAGACAGAGGCTTTCAGGGAATGAACGTTGAAACGATCCCAACAATCATGTTTTTCAAATCACCGGCTCAATGTGCATTTAGCACATGCAGCAAGGCATAAAAACATGTTTATGACAAATCTATGTTGTTCAGCCAGTGGCCAAAAGGCCGCATGTATTGAATCAGTTTTAAACTAACAAAGAAAATACGTTAATTAATTAATTCATTTATTTTATTTTTTTGTTTTCTGGATTTTGTAAATATTTTTGGGGTGTGGAAATCCCTGCAATCATTCTTTAAAAATAAGACAAAGGAGACAGGGTTGAAAGTTATAAAAAAAAATAAAAAAAGTAAATATTGCCAACCCTAACTACAAGTGGTCACTTGTCAATAGAGCTCTACAGACATGAGGCCGAGACACTCTAAATGTCATTCTCTAAATGTAAAGACTCTTAAATGGCGACCAGAAGGTCCTTACGCAACCCCTCAGTCACATGGCTTCAAATTTCAGATTTTACAACCCTGTTAATCTAATTCCAGATCCTTATCGAAAATATGACATGAACAGTTTTAACAAAACTGGTGGAAAGTCTTAAGGGTACATTTCAGGAGTTAAACCCATTTTTTTTCTGGGGTTAATAAAGCATCATAATGTAATTATCTTAAAATTGGCATTTTTGTAGATCATATGCTTTTTTTTTTATTAAATAAGGGTGTTTACCCAAGTTCTAGACATGCACACATGCAATTGGTGAAATGTGATACCCAAACTATAAATAAACACTGTATGTAAGAATATACCTAAAAGATTTATGGCTGGTAATGAAAGGTTATTCCTTGTCTTGTTTGCATGCAAGGGTTGACTAGGGAAGGACATGTGTCTCAAAGTTATGTCAACAAGTTCATCACTTCACCCAAAGGCATTTGATAAAAGAAGATACTTTTTTTTTTACTTCCTGCCAATCCAATTCCATTAAAAGCCAATCCAAACCGTTGTTTTGGACACAGCTGAGCCTGGAGCTAAGTAAGTTAGTCTGATGTAGAAATTCCTGTTGGGTTTCTTACTGTGGGTTGAACGGTTTTACAAACATAGAATGTATTGATACAACCCTGTAATGGTATGCACCATACAATAGAAAGCCACAACAGGAAAGACAGCCCTTAGGCATACAGAAAAACAGATTTTTTTTCCCCCCAGTCGCCACCATTTAGTTTACATTCATTTGAAAGAGCAACAGCTACAGTGCTCCAACAGATCCACCCATGGCCTCATCAACCCAGGGATTGTTTCCCTACTTAAATCAATATGCTCTATGGAGAAAACAAAAAGGATCAAAATCAAGTGAACCGGGCACTGCACCAAAAAGGTCACAGTACAGGTTCATCCAAAACAACGAAGAACGAATGACTTAACAGCACAACTTAAGATTTTTTCATTTTTTATTTTGAAATTAATTACAGCAGTTATCCCTCCCATCTTCAGCTAATCCTCCCGAATGGGGGACTAGGTGGACTGGGGGGGGGGAGGGGGGGGGGGGGGGGGGGGGGGAGGCATTGAGTGCGTCACTGCAGCCTTTGATGCCTTGTGATCTAGTAGGTGTTCTGCTGGGAAATCCTCCCACGAACCAGCCTCCCACTCGGAGGAAGAAGGGTGGGGAATAACTGCTGTGGGAATGAGCCGCTGCACGACATGCATTGTGTGATCGATCTAACATGAATGCATCTACGAGTGGCGTTCCCTCGCGTACAAAAAAACGCAACGTAGAACCGTGTTCTTATTTACAAAACGTTAAAAAATACCATCTCAAAAGAAGGGAAAAAAAAAAAAAAAAAAAGAACAGACTCCTTGGTACAACTTCCTGCTGCTGCTCTCGAGGAGTTAGCAACCAATCCGTTCATTTCAACAGGAATCGCGTGATTGGTTGGTTTTATTTTTTTGTTTGGGGTTAGTAGCACCCTAAGTTTATTCTTTTTCCATTATTTTAGTTTCCTTAAATTAGGAGATTTTCGTAAAAAAAAAAGAAACAAGTTGAAAAAAAGTTTACATATATATTTAAAAAATATATATGCATATATTTAACGCATGAGAGTCACTGGAGACCACAGAGGCGCTGGAACAAAAGCACTCTCTCCATGGGAGGTAGAATCGACTCAGATGTCCATCTCGAACTGGTTGTCATCTATAAGAGAAAATGATAAAAGGGGGGAAAATAAACAATGATCATTAGCATTCAAGTTTGGACGAGCATCCATTCCCAGGCAAATCACACTGGTTTCTATTTACCCAGTGACATTCTGGACTCAGGACATTCGGAAATCCAAGTGTTTAATTTTCCTATTGTGTTTTTTGCTCCTCATAACTTTTGAATTACATTACAACTTGTGTGTGGAGACTACTGTCTGCTCAACCTAACACCAACATTAATCCATGGCATTGTAAAATAAATGCTGGATGTTCCACACTGCCACAGGGAAGTGGGCATTGATCATAATCAAATGGTGCAGTACTTGAATGACACATTTAATCAAATTACTTTTACAATTTGCATATATAGGAGGACAACAAATATCAACAAATGATACAAAATGTATCATTGATGTACAACTGGTCATGACTTATAATCTTTAAATGTACATTTATATTTATAGTAATACGTGTTTATTTGGGTGGAATGTCTATTACTTTTAATATTTTCAGGGAACAAATTATCTTTTCCATTAGGGAACTATTAGCACTAAATCTGTGTTACATTGTTGTTCAAGATGGTCTTGCAGGATATTTCCGGACAAAAAAAATTATTTCAAGATTACCATGCTCGACTTTTCTTAGGTTTTTTAAAATGGAAAATGGACTACAATTATACAGTACTTTTCACACCTGTGACCACTCAAAGTGCTTCACAATAATTGCCTCACCTTCACCCATTCGTATACCCATTCATGCATGGCAACAGCCAGCCCGTCAAGGCTCGGTGTCTTCTCAGGGACCACACAGACACTAAGCTAGGGGGAGCTGTGTGTTTGAGTACGTAGGGCGTTCTGATTCATCGGGCGAAAAGAAGTGTACTGAAAGGACCCGGATGGTGTACTCACAACGATCAACCCGCAAAGTGTGGATCGATGCACACTTCTTGTACTCAATCGCAGCCATCTTAGCTACGTAGCGGAAGAGGGTGGAGCCAGGCTGAGCCAACGTCGGCGCATTTTCCACATAGCCCGCATTCATTTATTCATTTTGTAGCTTCTATAGCTTGTATAGCTACTATGCGTAAAGAGGTCACTGTTCAAAGCGGGATGTTTATTGCGGAGGAGTCGCGATCGTTCGATTTGGAACGACACTGACATCTGAAAATCAGCACACTTAGTGAAGGCGGATAGTGTACTACGTTTAAGTGTACTCATGGAAGTATGGATATTGGAACACAACACTGGGATCTAACCAACAACTCTCTGGTTGTCAGACAACCTGCTCAACCTCCTGAGCTACTGCCAAAAACGGCACCAGCAAGTATGAGCAAAACAAATCTCACCCCAGGAGGTATAGTTGAGTGAGAAGAGATGCATGGCGGGACAAAATCTAAATATTATTACTCAGCCTCGAGTTTAGATCTGTTACTTTAAATGCCAACATTACAATAGAAGGTAATAATTTAGCCAACAGACTCTACAGAGACAGCTCTGGCCTACTTTTGAAATTGTTGACAGCAACGTTAATCTCCTGAGGGTGGCAACCAGTGACTTTTGCCCCTTACTCAACCATACACACTGAGGCTAAGAGGCTAAGAGCTAAGAGACGCAACATAAGCCGAAGCGTATACGTCTTGACAGATGGACTGTCCACATACCTATAGACAAAAACATTAACTACCATGAACCCTTCAACCCTTTCTCAGGACAGTAGCAGTGATGTATGTCTATGTATATAAAAGGTAATTCACTGTTTACATGGCCCTCGCCTGACCTGACCAACAGGAAAGGCTCAATTGCAGGGTTTGAAATAATAACACAAAACATCAGAGACTTGACCCAGACCAAGGACATCGTTTCTCAATCGGGTGTCTGGCGTGTGTCTGTTTGCACACGTAAGCACGATGCTGAACACGATGCTGATCTAGGTCATTTTGCAATGAGGTCATTTTTCACTCCCTATACATGTAGGGTTCCCTTAAGACCACTGAACATATGAACAGTGCGTATGCGTATGTGTACGTATGTACCTGCGATGTCCTTCTCCTCCTCCTCCATCTCCTCTTTGAGGTCTTGCAGTTTTCCGATCGGGTGTGTAGCGGGTACTGTCACTCCTGGGATCTGGGGCAGGCAGCATGGGGGGGTCTTGGCGATGGGGGAATTTCGGCACTCAAGCAAAAACTTCCTGTCGTAGATGATGCGGGTTCCTGTTTTCAAAAAAGTGGGAGGAAGTCGTTTTTTTTACGCTAAAATTAAAAAGAGCCCCTAGCATTGAGATAGGAGGTGATGAAAGAGAGTGACATCGTTAGTGAGACCGTTCACCTTTTTGGTTGACACGGTTTTGTTTTGACTCAAGGTTTACTAAAAAGGGAAAGTCTAGAGAGCCCTGCGTCATGCTGGCCAGGGCCACTGGACCAATACCAAACACACCCCATGTTCCAAACTTCAGGATAGGACGAGGGGGGCAGCTGTACAGCGCTGCTGGAAGAAGGGGAGGAGGCAAACCGCTACCCTGAGTTCTAAGAAATCTGGGAACATGTTCCTTCGTTGCACCAGACAGAAACGAGATTCGCTCCACACGTGGCAGCTATAGCGTGCGGTGACACTGCTGCAATAATAACACGGACTCCAGCACCTTTTACCCATGTTCGCGTTTGTTGTTTTCATTTCATAAAAATCGACCACAGAAGCAGAGAGTTACACGGGCAAACGTTTCAGCTCCCAACAGAAGCTAACTAGCCCACTGAAAACACCACACTGCTTGGCTCAATGTTGTATTACAGTTTGTGTGTACCGTGGGTGTGGTATATACATATTGGAGTTTGAGCTACCGATGTGCAATGTACAGTATCAGTTCTCTATGCAGAAGGGAAAACATGTTATGCAATGGTGGCTTGGTGCGCTGCCTGCTCGGGACAAAGAGGGGCACAGAGGGGTGGGGGACAGATGGAATGTAAACTAGCATCAGAAAGCTAGCGGGTAGGAGCAGGCCTTTACAATGTGAAGTGACACACACAATACAGACAGACATATACCCTTATGGTCACTCCCTTATTGGGACGGTATGACGAAACTGCATACATGCATGCATGTCCTGTTAGTAACTTACATTGATTTGAAAACATAATAACGACAGCTCTGCTTTATCAACACGAGCTTATCTCGCTTGAACGTATGGATATATAGCGCTTCATGGTTTGGTTTAGCGTGCAATGCCATATCTGCGTTTCCTTGTCATTGTGTTCTGCTTGGTACATGGTGTTCTTTATCGTATCTATAAACACGAGGTGAAGGCAGCCTCTACGGACTACCGTCAAGGCCAATCACTCGCCTCCTCTTGACAGCTGAAGTACTGTGCTGCAGGTCACAGGGTGCCCGCTCGTGATCCATAGGGTGTTGTTTACATTACAGTGTCTGATCCGAATAAATAAGCGCTGGGATCACATGTACGCCACTTTGCATACTAACAGTGTTTAATATTTAGTTAAGCTGACCACTGTGGTTTTTTTAAGGCATGCCATACGTTTTGACACGTAGGGCAGACACGATCAAGAAACTTGAAGCCTGTACGTGACACCTTGCAAGGCACAAGACAGCCGTTAAGCAATCACCATAATCTGTGTATGTGAAGTTGCAATAATTTGCATTATTTGTACGATACGGATGGGTACAATGGTTTTCTTTATCCATAACACAACGTCACAGCCATAATAAACATATGACACAACATTGACGTTAGACTACATCACATTGAATATGTGCTGAGCTTGATTTTGTTTTCAAACTATGCCAAATGTGTGTTTGACCGAGCGTGATCGTGAAGTTGTGCAGCGCAGCGAGTTCAGCTGTTTTTTTGCACATGCGAGCAGGCACGTCACTCCCGAACCATGCACACACATTTGACCAGGACGAGTAATTCATATTCCAGAAATGCGGGTCATAGGCTATGCTATTGCTTACCTCCAGGCGTGGTAGAGAAAAGGGTCCCACCGGGCGTCTGGCTGTAACGGTCGGGCAGTTGAGACCAGTCGTTAAGGGTGAGGATCTTAGTGGGAATGGGGCAGCTTTTATTTGTGTTGGTCGACATTGCTATGAGCAGTTGACGGTCGAACCAAAAGTTTTTGAAGGAGAGAGAGAGAGAGAGAAAAAAAAAGGAACTGGTTTTATTAACCAGATTTGTTGAAATCCCCAGTGCGATGTACCACTCGCTAATTGAATTGCACACAAACTGCGCCAGACATAAACACCTTCAAATGCTGTCCAAAAATCGATTGGGAACTGGAGCACAGCCCTTCAACTAGCGAGCTAACACGACCATGTGCGAAGAAAAGCATCAGACATATTATAAAGAGGGCAGGGAGCGCCGCCAGGCTCCGCCCACTCTCCGCTTGTTTAGATTGGGGTAAAATGGCCGCGGATCGGTTCCAATGCGCCATACAACCGTACTTAAATATATAATTATATATTTATAAACCAGAGCTATTTAGAGAGAATTGGCGCTGGTATAAACTACACGAGGCTCAGGGATGTCATTACATCCATCATTATTTCCACGAGTGGAAGCTGTATGTATGAGCCCACGGCGAATTTGGACATGGCACTCGGTCCATTCAATGTACACAATAATTATGATGACGAATATTATTGCTTTATTTCTTATGTAAAGTAAAAACAATACCTGTTGAGAATATGAAATACTAAGAAATAACTAACGTGTTTACCAAATTGTCCCATTTGTTTTATATATCAATTCGATAATTGGTTTGTAGATAATAAGGGATAATGGATTGTAAGCACGATTACAAATAATAAAACGATACTTGAAATAATTGTGCAATATGCTGTTTGTTATGTTCTACATGCCCTCTCTTCATCGTAGGACGTATCCCCTCAAAAACTCGTGATGTTTTCGAATAGAATATGGGCGGTGGCAGTTGTTAGATGCGAATGATCATGTGGTCCGTTGGGGTGGGGCTACAGTAGGATACACATCAACAAGTGACAACAAAGGAATAAAACCAAATTCCACACTTGGATACTCATGCAATATCAGTAACCTATATGAGTCAGCCAATATATCCCTTGCAGTTCAGCCCTTGCTAAGTGCCCGACAAAGTTGTATTTCATGCACATAGGGTCCTGATGAACAAATAACCAATATATTGGCCTATATGTAAATATTGACCTATATATATAGAGGCTATTTATGTTTATTATATATTATTTTAATAATAATACAAAGTAAATAAAAAATATATATAGGCATAGGCTTATATATATGTTAATGTTTGTTAAATGTTAAATTGATATATATGTGTTGTTGTTGTTTTTTCATCAGGAACCGATAGGTGCATGATTGTGCCCTCTTGTGGTGTATTTTATTAGTGTCCATTTTATGTATATTATACATGGCCGTGGCTTCATGGATCCGAAACACTCGTGCTGTAGCGTGCTGGACGTGCAAACGCTCTTTTTTCGGTTTAGGCATAGGCGGTTTATCTATGAGTTCGTTATTATTACGTTTGATTGGTCTCACAAATCAGACTTTGACATAATAACCAATAACACAATCCAAAATAAACGATATTTTCTCGTATTAAGGTTTTATAATTAACTATGAAATTAGAATTACTTAATATCTGCAGGAATAAATTACTCCTCGTGATATGTAACGCTTTCCGTATGTGATAAAGGTGTACTTACTGTACATATAGTATGGATTGTCTTTTTACGTAGCCTATGCATGTACAAATGATTGGATGTGCACTGTATATATAGTTTCAACATGAAATTTGTTTCCTCTTCACTTTTGAAAAACAGATGAAAAACAAAGTCAAGAAATCCTTCTCAACTATAGTTGACGACGACTGAAAACTTACCACATTAACCGAAGGCGGTGTTCAAAATGTAGCCTATTTGAAAAATATCACACACTAAATCATTACACATTAAACAAGCGGGTCTAGTTCTTGGTCATCATTGTATAAGCGGTATAAAGAGTTGTATTGCTTTGGCAAATGGAGAAACTGTTCAGCCGAGAAGCCCATGAAATAAATGTACAGATCAAACAGTGTATGACGAAAAAGTATTTATTTTAGGACACTTCTTGACGACATTCTTTAATTTAAAGGAGCTTGAATGATCACGGTACAATGCACAATGGGAGCATTCACACTTCATCTTCCATGATGAGACAATGAGTAGGCTACCTGCTGTTTAGGAAAAACCCTTTTAAATTAACTGGTCTACCGTAATCTACTGAGAGGATTGTTTAACTGCAACTTTGTCATATTCAAACCGTAAGGGAACAAGTTACAGAGATGCTTTAGTGTCAAAAGCCTATATGTATCGTAACTTTGATTCGAAACATCCAAATTATATGTGTAGTTTAATATAGGCCCACGTAGTCATTGTGATTATACAAAGATTCACTTTGTAAGAATGTCATTATGATGCCCATGATATTCGCCTATTTGATTTGATATATCAACTCAGATCAAAAGGCAATAGGCCCACTCCAAATAACTTTGTGACATTGAATTTGATTCATATTGATTCACTGCAGCCAACCATATTTAAGCGATAGCAGCATGTCCCTGTTTCCAGTCGTTGATAATCTGACGACTGGACCCCTGGAACGGGATGCTACAAATGAGCGTTTTTACGCGAGAGGGCGGGACATACAGCTTCACGGGTTTAGCGACGAGAGAGCGGGAGGGGCTTCTGATAATGACATATTCGTTACATGTTTGTATATTGTTTTTGTTGATTCAAACAAATTCTCATGTATCCTCCTGGGCGTTGTTGTTGTGTATGTTATTTTTTTGTCACGCTATAATATTATTCTCGCTTCCAAAGCCCAACCGTTAACGGGAAGTACACAGTTTGAGGAAGTTAGAGGAAATAGAATTCGTTCCGGTAGATAACGCTGCAATTCATGTTCCTCTCCCAGCCTTCCCCCCCTCCCCCCCCCCCCCCCCCGCCATAAAACCTCGCCGTTGCGCTCCCATTCAAATGACGTCACGTACCACTCTACTGATACGTACTGGTTTTTGAGACGGCAGGGTCGCCAAATGCAGTAAAACAGAAGTAAACGCCAACGACACACAGAAGGATTGCAACAAAGGATCATTCGGTTGATACGAGATCGCTACATCTGTCCATTAAGGTGAGTGGCTTCATTGTCCGGTACCACCGTTCCGTGTTTTTTTTGTCCGTAGGCCTATTCGTGATGAACTTTGGGGCTAGGGAAATTGCAACTGGATCGCTATTAGGCTGTGGCCTGCAGGTGCGACTTGAAATCAGTTAGAATGAATGAATATGATGGTGGGTTAATAAACATCTTTAGACCGTTATCCAGACCCATGTTGGACTATAATGTTATTAAGCTTTGCTGAATATAAAAAATAATGTAAACATAATTGTCCTGTAGTTGGTTGTAATGATATGTGTTCTGTACAGATAGGCCTACATGTCACGTTCAACTGCGTTTTATTGGAACTGTTCAGATCTTATCTTCATGCAATGTGTTTTTGTTATATTCTTTGTTTTTAATATATTCATTTGGTTGTCTTAATATTATAGCCTAGATCTTACAGGGCTCTCCTTAATATCCCAATGAAGACTATGAAGAATGAAGAATATGTATTGGGATAAATGGGAAATTAAAATAGCCCTCTCCGAGGTTTTTTTTATCGATAGTTTTATCGTTTAGTTCCTGCCTTATTACTGTGCTATTCTGCTATTTTGGTAAACATACTATTATTTATTTATGATTGTACTAAATATGAATTATTTGGCTAGGCCTATTGAAAGTGTTGTCAGATCAGACAGATCGTCTATAAGTAAACATTCAAACCCCTTATAAACCGATGTATTTTGGCTGAAAATGTTTTGATGTAGGCGTACAGACGTACAGTCAAGTCTACTTTTTTTTTTTTGGTAAATCTAAACATCAACATACAACATACAAACATAACATCATGCTATAGCTTTCCAAGTATATTTATAGGTCCTGGTAAGAATTCAGAGTTGCAGATATATGACCACACTATGATCAGATGAAGGAGTCAAACAAGGCGAGACTAGGCCAGTTAGACTCATTAACAGGAAGGTGAACAAGAGTTTGTCATCATGGCTCCTCTTTCATTTTCATTTACGGCATTTAGCTGACGATTTTATCCAAAAACCAAAGGCACTTACAATAAGTACATTTGTCAGAAGATAGAGAAACAACAATACATCACTGTCGGTACAGTACGGCTGTTTACAGAACAAGTGCCAAGCAATTACAATTGCTAGGGTAGCCCATTCCCCGTATACAACAAAGATAGCTAGCATAAGATGGTAAGTACTAAGTGCCAGGACGTGCAACTTGATTCCTTGATTCCTTTCTTAAACGATGCATAAGGAAGGGTATATTTGTATGTGCAAATACAGCCATGAATACCCAATCACCCAGCGATCCCTATAGTAACCATGGCCACAGAGGGCGTGCCATCTGCCACGGGCTGAATGACTCTCAGGTGGTGCAATGTTTGGTTTTCATTTCATTGAGTTAGGACAAGAGATTAGGCCTAGGTAATGTCTAACGAAAGACATTAGCAGTAGCCTTTAGGCCTACGACCAATATAAAGACACACACACACACACACACACACACACACACACACACACACACACAGACTTTGTTTGTGTCTTTTATTTTCGCCATTGCTCTGGTGTATATCAGATCTGACACTCATTCTTGATAGGAAGTTGCCTAACCCTTAACACAGACAAAGCCAAATGTCCTGGTCCAATGAGAGCCTTCAAAAGAAGTAGTAATAAGTAGTAAAGTAATATATGTGTTTTTTCTTACATTAACGTTAGTACAAACTATACAGGTTTGGCTAATATATATCTCACTTACTAAATCTTACTTAAGACTATCTACCTTTTTGAGGAGAAGCCTATTGAAGCCAATATGGGGTCTAAAATAGTGGAGGGTGAGTGAGTGTACCCTGTGTGTTTTTTACATCAGAAAGGAGCCCATTCACTCTGTAAATGGGGCCTGTTTATATTTATACATTCAGGGACTCCACATATGAAACACTTCATTACTCTACCTGCCCTCATTTCCATTGCGGCTGTAAGTTAACCTGGGGATGTTGACTGAAGGCTAGGCAATATGTTTAAAATGTATGGACCTCAGCACAAACAACTCCCCAGATAGCCGGTACTGCTTGGGTTGGGAAATGTTCCTAACTCTGAGACGCAGAAGACTGAATACTAATCGTCCGATTGAGTTAATCACAAGGACATCTGTGTGATGGGAGAATTCTGCTTCACATTCTGTGTCTCTAACTGCCCTTTGTTGATTGAGTCTTTTCCCCCGACCCTTTGAGGAGGTCAAGGGTCAACTGAAAAGGCACTGCTACGTCTCCCCCTTTGTGGCAATTTCTTTAAGAGATATTGTGTCTAGTTCAGATGAGGCTTCACATTGCAATTGTCAATGATAATGATGATAACGTTTACCGGCTGTGTTCTCATCAAGTAGGAGAATGCATAAGGGGATCTCTGCTCCGCTTTGACTGGTTTACCAAAGGCACAAAGGTTAACGCCAGGATCAGGTAGACAGTGCAAGGAATAGGAGACAAAGCTTAGGGGAGCAGAGCTGTGCTCAGCATCTCTGAGGCCTCGGCCACTGTATAAGAAGTCCTTGCTTTGTCCAATGAATTGGACTGTGCCTCTTAAAAAAAGGCGCAGGGCGAACTCCCATCACTCCCATTATTGTGAGGCCTCGGATTATTGTATGTTTGTTATATGTTTGATGTTTGTTGTATGTTATTGTATGTTTATTACTGAAGTACATTAGCCTAATTGTTATAAATCCGGATGACTCTTTATTCTTAAACAGTTTATGCAGAAAGATTGGCATGGTGCAAAATTCCAACCACAAGCTGTCATGTTGCTGTTGAGGATATTAGAATGTTGGAATATTATTATGAATGAAATAGAAAATAAGACAAGGCAAATCTTAAAACTATGGCTATAGCATTAGTTTGTATTTTAAGTGAATATATTGTGGGTTCATATCCTTGCATATTATAAAATGTTTAAATCCTTGAGCCCTGGTTTGTATGTAGAGCGGGCAATTCCTTTCAAATACCCTTTGAACAGTAAAAGTCATATAAAAGTCATACCAACCACATTGGATGTTTATATTATAGTTAATGTGTAGTAAATGTGTTACAGCTAGGTACAGCTTTTTCCATTAAGACACATACATTGTATCTGTATCCGTGTATCAGAATGTCCTTTACGATAGAGCTGCTGGTATCTGGTGGCTGATATCTTTCCATGATCTCATTAGGACCATTCAAATAATAGTGTTTGGTTTACTTAGGAGGAAAGGTTACCGATAATCTGAAATATGGCTCATTGTGAACAATGCTACGGCCACATACTTCACCATGTTGGTGAATTGAATATGCTGTGGTCTCCAGAAGGGTAATTGGATCAATCTGGGGCCACAAACCGGTTTAATATGAGGTGCTGTCCTGGGCAACAATTGCATCACTTCTGTGGCCCCTTCAGGAACACAGAGTCTAATGTGACTCTAGAGACTGGATCCTTGCTGAACTGCACGCATGCTACACAAATACAAACAGACAGCGCAATAGCATCATCAACTCGGATCACTCAACAAACTGAGTAGATGGTAGATAGTAGACTGTATTAATTTGAGTCCTTTGAGTCTAGATGATCCATTCAGGCTATTGCCCATAGGTAGCATATAGAAGCAGTACTGCCTTCATATGAGCTCAGACACGTTCATTACTATCTTATCTTCACATGACTACCGTCTCAATCTGTGGTGTTTTGTATTGAAACGCTGCTCTCCTCCTCCCAGTCAGGTGACCGTCCGACCCCACAGATGAATTTTGAGCAGCCGCCTCCATACCCGGGCCAAGGGCCAACGGCCCCGGGCTACCCACCCCAAGGACACCCACCCCAAGGTTACCCGGCTGCCGGCTACCCCCCGCAGGGATACCCCGTCAACATGGAGCAGCCTAACCCCGCCTACCCCAACTACCCTCCTGGTGCAATGGGCCCCGGGGGCCCCTACCCTGGCCCCGGGCAGCCCCCCTACCAGGGATACCCACCACAACCACAGTTCGGTTGGCAGGGAGGGCCCGGGCCGGCCCAAGGCCCCATGTACGGAGAGGGACCCAAAAACACAGGTGAGACCTGCCGAGTCATGGTCGGATATCATTTAATTGAATTGACAATAGTCAAAATAAAGGATCGGCTTCTGCAGAGTAACAAAACACGGATATACAACTGAAAGGTTCTAAAGCCTGTAGGACCCACATCGCTGGCAATGCGTTGCATTGCAAATGAGAGTGGCCGATGGTGAAAATGCAAAGTGCAAGTCAAACGTCTGCTTCCAAAGGGCACATTCAGCATGCCTTCACTGGGCCTCGGTGACGAGGCTTTACTGCCTCCACGGCTGGACATCAGCACTTTCAGGGCTGATCAAAGTGAGTGGAAATGTAGGCTAATGATTGTCTGCCTTTTATTGTGTCAATATTAATACTATCAGTACGCAGGAGTGATAAGTAGTGAGCAAGCCTTTTTTGTGGTCAGACAACAGCCACAGTCACCTGGGTGATCTGCTCCCCCCTGCTGCATGACTCAAACAAGATGGCTGCTCAAAGCCAGGTCGCTGTTCCGTATACATTATTAATCACAAACACACAAAGAGGTGCGGTGTGTTGGCACATCGCACGGCTACTGTGGCCTCCCTTGTCAATGCGTGGGAGAGAGACGATACAAAAACGGACGATCCTGTTAACTTAATAATTTAAATAGCTTGGCTATCCTATGACCGGTTAGAAGATAGGAATAGAGGTGCTACCATACACGTCATTGAGCAACATTGTTTTCCGAAAAGACGCAACGCAATATCCAGAGTCAACATAGATATGGCGATAAAACTGCTACCATAATATTACAGTATTTCATTACATTAGCTGTCATTTCCCCTTTTTGCCAGATGTATATTTCACAATGTATGCAGTAAGTGAATTATAGTGAATATTAGAGGTTGTTGATATACAAGAGCTACGGTTGTAATCCAATTCAGTGGGAAAGATGTAGTATATCAGCATAGCATACGTCAGCTCTCCTTGGATACACAACAATGGCGCTATTTACTTCAAAACACATCCGTCATACACATTCACAACGGCCGCCCGTTGCTTTGATGCATCGTCCATCACACATTAACAAATACGGGAAGCATTACTCCAGGCTGTTGTTTATCCTATGGATCATCTACACCTCCTGTGATATTATGGAATCCGCTCGGTCACGGTCGGAGGACAATAGAATTCTCCCCGCTGAACATAACGAGAGGGGAGAGTAGCCACGACTGTATTGGAACAATGGACCATTCTCTCCCTCTCTCTCTGACACTGACGCTGTCCTCCTTTCTTTCTCTCGCTCATTTCTTCCATTTTCTTTATTTATCTCTACCTTTTCCTCCTATGTGCCTTCCTCTCTCTCTCTCTCTCTCTCTCTCTCTCTCTCTCTCTCTCTCTCTCTCTCTCTCTCTCTCTCTCTCTCTCTCTCTCTCTCTCTCTCTCCAGTGTACGTGGTGGAGGAGCGACGGAGAGACGACAGCGGGGACACATGTCTGACGGCCTGCTGGACGGCTCTGTGTTGCTGCTGCCTGTGGGACATGCTGACATAACCCCTCTCCCCCCCCCCCCCCCCCCACCTCATCAACACCACCTTCGCCTCCATCTCTCTGTGCCTGGAAACCAATCAGACCTTCTCTCGCTCTCTCTCGCTCTCTCTCTCTCTCTCTCTCTCAAACACACCTTGAAGTCACTCCACCTCCCTGAAGTATCCTCCATGAAGTAACCTTCGCTCGTCCACAAAATAAAGAAACCGTCACTCCGAACCACAATCTCCCAAGGATATCTGCTCCTCGTCTCTGCCCCAGGGAGCAGAGGCTCACCTGGGTGTGTGTGTGCGTGTGTGTGTGCGTGTGTGTGTGTGTGTGTGTGTGTGTGCGTGCGTGTTCAGCCGCGCCATCTTGTCCACATGGGGAAGCACCTTTTTGTGAACCAAGCTCAAGAGTACATGCTAGTCTGTCCAATCTCAGGCTCCGTTCTGTCATCACACCCACACTACATATTGCCACACGCACACATCATGACACACGCACATCACACCCCTGATAAATGAATGTGACACACACACACACACATGCACGAACACACACACACACACACACACACACACACACACACACACACATATATATATCTCAGGCTTGTTACGTGTGGAGCTCTCCTTTGCACTTTATGATGTTATAACCGTAAGAAACCCGCTCCTCCTCCTCCTCCCGCCCCGTCCCACAGCCTTATCGACCCCCCCCCCCCACGTCCCCCAATACCTCATATGCCTGGTCCCTCATGGCTAACGCAGCTAGCACGACTGCTGGATGCTAACAAGCTACTAGGGCCCTCTGCAGAAGCCGATGCTTGAAATGTATTCCTCCGTCTTATTTGCACAGACAGTCCGGTGGCCGATGTTTGTCTTCAGGTGAATCGTGTGATGAATAAAAGATACGCTTTTTTTTTTTCTTGGGAAAAAAAAAAAATGATGATTTATCTCTGATTGCATAACAATGTGCACCTGCTTCCCCGCTGAGCCTGATAAGAAGCTGATTTGAAAATATAACTTCCAACATGAACATTCCATAAAAAAAAAGTGAATAAAGAAAAATGCCCCCCAAAAAAAAAAATCTATAAATGATAAATGGTGAATAATAGTATATTACGTTGTCTTTTGCTTGGAAAATAAATAATCATGCATTAAAAAGTGATATACCCCAAAATAAGTCACTGACTTGTACTATGTGGTACGGTGTCGTGTGTCATATGCGTGTGAGTGAGAGTGGTGGGGTGTTGGAGTACAGAGGCCGTGGGGCCCAGTCGTCTTTCTAAAAGGTTACGGGAGTGAGCCCACAGCCAGAGCCCACGCTGGGCTTTACAAAATGGCTCCCATCTGCACGTCAAAAGAAAGCTGATGATCCTGCAATGTTGTCATTTCATACTGTTATACTGGTTTCCGATTGATACATGTGAAGTTATTTGATGCGTTTTTTTAACAGACCGGTTTACTTTCTGAAATGAACACGTATGTATTGAGTATTACCCCACCCCCGCCCGTTATGAGTGAGAAGAGGACTGCTTAAAATAAATGAAGCTTCTAGAGTTACAGATGTCGGTAAGCATGCTGGGTTCTATATTTAGAGCTGAGATATGTGCATGTGACTAATCTGCAGACACATGCGTGCTTGTAAACCTTTGCTCTTACTGGATATGGTGTTTTGGAACTCAACATGTTGGTCTGTTAGAATTATTCAATGGTTTTATTAACCATATAGGCCCCTTTAAGATTAATAATTAAAGGTTAGGGTTGGTTCACGAATGGCATGCTTTAAAATGTTTTAATTAATTGTTCTCTTGTGCTTGTTTTTTTACTTTAAGTGTAAGAAAACAACTAAATATGAATACAACTGGAAAGAAAATACAAACCTCTTTGCCATCAGAGGATTTTTAACAGCAGTTAGTTGGTAGAGGATTTTATTAATATTACCATATGTCGCCTATTGTTTGTGTCATTGTGCCTGGTTATGTTATTAAAAGCATCACAACTTCCAACATTGTAACGCCTGATGCATGTATACATTTATAAGAGTAACTTACTGTATTAGTACACAACACAGCCTTTTAAAGCAGGCGGAAATGGTTCCAGTATTCCCATAACATCTACCTGTATGCTTTTGGAGAAGGTCCAAATCAGATTACGATTGCAGGTGACAGTTGGCCTGTATTTTAATACAAAACAGAGGGATTTAATGGCATAACAGTGTGACTCTACGGGTCAAGAGTCCCTTAAAGACACAGGAGAGCTGAGGAAAACCAAAACTTGACATGGTTGAGGAAACAAGTACTTTTTATTGATAAGGTTCTCAGAAGAGTCTCGTTTCAGTGAGTGTATAAGAATCATCCTTAGATAATAATACTGATTTGGTACATTATGACATCCAGCACGAGTCTCTTCACAGTGAGAGGGATCCATTACTGCTACTGCTGTTGGGGTCTAGGACAGTAATATTTCTGCTTTCAAACTAAACCGAAAATAAAACAAACATTCAAAAACCAATGGGGGACTGATAATGTAGATATGGAATATTTGAGTGTCACAAAACTCTAGAGTAGTAAGACCAGCTAAAGATCCGCACATTACAAGCCACTCCTCTTAGAAATATAAAACTTGATATTCTGAACAATATTCTACTGTGCTGCATAAAGGTAGATCTATACACTGTACATTGAAATATATTAAAAAAAAAACAGATTTCACAGTTTTAAAGACTTTATTTAAAGTATAAACCGTTTTAAAACACTTTATTACATAAATTATTCTTTTTTTTAGCGAGACTATTATTGAAACTGAAATAATACAAAAAGCAAAATGAACATTTGTTACGTATTATACAAAATAAAATAAACTAATTCGCTAATGTTCATTTTGAATTCAACTGGTGACTCCCTTATGATTGTCATATAGTACTAAGAATAATAAATAATAATAAAAAAAAATAAATGAACAACGTAAGTAGATACCGACACTAGCTTGTATGTTCTCTGGACTCTGTGAAGGGTGTTTTTTGAACGCTCTGTACAGAAGTGCCTCGGTGAAAGTCTCACAATTCTATCGCGACTGAAACGTACAAAACTACGGCAGCTACAGTATACGCAACATCCTGAACTTTAGTGTAGTCTGAAAACACATGTAGTAGTAGTATACTTCTCCTCCTCCCACCATTCTGAAACAAAAACAATGCTAATGTGATTACCACTGTCCACAAATATAACCTTTTTGTTATTATTATTATTATTATTTTATTTTTTTTGAAGGGTATTTTATCATTTATTTCTCAGTAACTATTTTTCCTGTTTGTTCAAGCCAGTAGTTGGTGTTTTGCTCAGTGAGATATACACTCCAGCTCAGCAGGAGCATAGGTCCGTGGACATCGTGGGGCCTGAGTCGGGGAGATGACTTGTTGTTGTGGTGGTGTTGTTGTTGTTGTCGTCGTTGTCGTTGTGGTCGAACAGCCGTTTCACATTGTGATTCTGCTGTTTGTTTCGGCGCCATTGTGTGCTGTCCTCCTTGGATCCGTCGCTCTGATTGGTCGTACTCTGGGGAATGGCTTGGCCTCCCTTATTTGGTCCCTTGGCCTAGAGAGGTGTTTGTATTTTTTGAATGGAGACAAGCTCTCACCGCAGAACCCAGTGCAACGCTCACCCACCAGCAGCTGTCATGGCCACTCTCAGTGTTGATCCAAAAAATATGGGTAAAAATATCAATATCTTTTTTAAAAAGGGGAATTTTTTTCCTTATTCGTTAAGCAACAGGTTTGTTCTTTTTTATTTCCAAGTTCATCAGTGCTTTTTGAGTTGTTCAAAGTTTCTCAAAACAAAAGAAAAGAAACGCTGGAATAAACATTACATGTTTTTTGCCCGTGGCAGTAAAATCAACAATAACTTTTTATTTTCTCTGATAAGTTCTTCTTTTCAAAAGTCCCTGCAGCGTTCCGTGAGTTGGTTTTTTTATTCTCCGCGGGATTCGAGTGGCGCAAGAATGAGAAGGCTGGGTGGAAAGAACCAAAAGGAACGTGAATGTCGGCGAGACGGGACGGGAGGCGCGGCTCCGTCCAATCGGACAAGTCCCCGGGAATCTGTTACCTCCTGCCCATCTCGTTCTGTCTGAGGAACTGGATGTTGTTGCTGCTGTCGGCCAGCTCCGGGTACTGCTCCACGGGCAGTATATAGTACCCGTCGTAGCCCTGCACCCTGCCCGACTCCAGCAGCTGCTGTCTCTCCCCTTCCGTCCACAGACGGCTCCCCTCCTTCCCGTCTCGCACCCTCTGCTGCTCCCGGCTCCAGGCGCCGGACATGGCCCTCTGCCGCGCCTGCTCCAACAGTCTCACCTTCTCCTCGTCCACCACGTCCAGCGCCAGCCCGTAGCGCACGCTCAGCGCCAGCGACGGCGCGGCGAACTCCACGGTGGCGCCGCGCCTCGAGCGGCTGCTCACCGTCACGTTGACGCCGCTCTCCAGCGACTTGCGTCCGTTGGTGAGGCCCAGCGCCAGCAGGTCGCCGTCCGCCGCGCCCACCTTGACGAAGAAGTGGCAGTCGCGGCCGTCCTGCGTGTAGTGCGCGCCGTCCAGGTAGAGGGCGCCGTTGAGCACCAGGGCCACCTTGCGGCTGTCGTCGCTGGCCACCGACGACACGCCCGCCACCACGCGGCCCTCCTTCAGCGCCAGCATCACGCCGCGGCCCACGATGGGCGTGCTGGTGCCGAACCAGTGGCCCGGCTTGTCCCGCCGGCCCCGCCGCTCCTTGTTGAGCAGCCGTCCCTCCAGCGCCATGAAGGCCTGGTTGTGGCGTTCGGCCGCCTGCTGCACGCCGGTGATGAGCTGCAAGGGAGAGGACGGGAACGCGGTAAGGATCACTCCACCCCCCCCCCCCCCGCCCCTCGGGGATCGTGTCGGATGTCACTGGCTAAAGGTGCAGCCGTGGTTGGACGTGGACACAACGCAAGGACCCCGCTTCCACGCAGTCGTGAACCTGTTTTGGTTCTGGGTCGGGTTTTTCGTAAGTGGACCAATCACGGGCCTTGCTGCTGCTGCTGCACTAAAGTGAACATTTTTAGGAGGCGCACGTCAGGCCCTCGCGGTGGACGCAAGGAGGGTCCGCAAGGACGCACGGGGTCCGTAACGCCCTTGCGTTGCGTCGACGTCCAACCATAACTCCACCTTTACGCTCGCGCAAGCTAACCGCCGGGGACAGTTTGTATGAAAGCATGTTGAATCCAGACGGTTCACGGCCACAGCGATATCACTCATCTACTGACCGCCTCACAAACTATATCACTATATAACTATACTCATAAGCTACGAGAGCAACTCATTGAGCTGCACCTGACTGACTGAATGGCGTCATGCTGGACATGAGTTGTTGCTAAACCCGCCCGTGTACGTAATAGATTACTCACTATTTCCCTGGGAGTAAATATTTAGCCAGGTCTAAAAGTCTATCTGTCAAAGGACAGATATGGGATACAATTACATATTCATTCATTCAGGCATCAAAAGCACGTGCAAATTTGGAACTGTAAAAAAAATAGATTTGTACTGTTCATTATTTTATAAGGAGCGTGACTTAGGACCAAACACCTTGCCCCATTAAAGCCCTTTAGCGGACAGGAGCCAGGCTGCCAACACGCCGTCAGTGTCAGTGTGTCGTGGCGAGGCCTGGAGCGTACCTGTCCGTTCTCACAGTGCTGCGTCGCCTGCAGTTCATAGGGAGGCTCCACGAAGTAGAAGGAGTGTCGAGGGAAGCCGGGGATTATGTTACTCAGCTGGAAGCCAAACATCACCAGCCAGCTCTTCACATCTAGAGCAGCGGAGATAAGCAGGGGGAGATAAGCAGGGGGGCAACGAATACACAGAAAACCAGAAGTGAACCGTTCAGTTTGTTCAGGATTGCTGACTTGTTTAACCCTTTTGTAATCTCGTTACATGCTACTTTAGCATGACAGGACACTTGAAACCTAATTTGAAACGAGAAAAGTCTTTTAAGGCAGCATTTCTGAAACGTTAGGGTATCTCCCATTACATTTTGTTAATAGTAAAAAATAAAATATATATTCAACAATTATTCACCTCAGGCTCCGTGAATAGTGGAGCCTATTCACGGAGCCTGAGGTGAATAATTGTTTTAGTAAACACTACCAAAAATAAACAAGATGACACTTTTTGCCGGGATTTATTTGTTTTTATTAGCGGTTTTCTCACGGGGCATTTTGCGATGAAAACAATATCCCGAGTTTAAGATCTCAATCATGGGATATTGGCCAATATCCCGAGATAGCGAACCAATCAAATTGTGCGGTTCACGTCTAGCACATGCTAAATATAAACAGCATCCCTACGCAGCAGAACCAACCCGCTACGTCCCCTCTCCTCTGACCTGTGACGTAGTTCTTGATGTCCAGCATGTCGCTCAGCGGGTTGTTGTTCTTGAACATGTACAGGTTGAACGGGGCGGGGTCCTTGCCGATCTTGGGCCAGGTGGCGTAGTCGGGCGAGGTCCAGCGGCCCGCCAGCACGTCGTAGTCCCGCTGCGTGAAGTGCACCAGCTTGGTCAGCGAGTCGTAGAGACCGCCGTGGAAGCCCACCACCAGCTGGAACTCCGGGTTGGAGTCCAGGTAGACCTCTCCGTAGGACGTGTACTGCACCTGGAGGCAGGAGGCGCCACGGAGGGGAGGGTGGTTCATCAGGGAGGAAGGGTTAAGGGCTATCTGCCCGGGTACTCAATGCACATTAATGTCCGGAACAGCGTTATTTATTTAAAAGTTATTTTTTAAATTGCTTGCACTTTGAACTTTTTTTTTGTTATATATGAACATAAAAGAAGAAACAAGCAAACAGAAGAGGGCTAGGACATGACACTACATACATTTGAAAGTAGGTACAAATAAGAAAAGCATAGGTACAGTACACAATACAAATATATCCTCATTGGAATAGAATGAAATAGAATTAAGAGTCTTTAAGTTTGTAGCGATCCCATTTTTTCCAGTATTCCTCTCCTTTATCCTTTTGAAGCTGCAGCACAAAAGTAAAATTCTTCATTGCCTGGATAGAGTTTATAACGTTTGTTAAGAGTCTCATGGTAGGAGGATTCCTCTGAAGCCAGCATTTAGTAATTGCTTTTTTACTTGCAACCATGAAAATCTTCAGGAGGTATGTGTCTCCTTTACTGAGACCATCAGGGAACATTTTTGAAACAAATTGACACTGGAATAACGTGTCTGACATATGGATGCGTTCCTGAATTTCCATCTGGGGATCCATAAAGTGTGTTATTTTATATATATATATATATATATCTATACATAAGATCCTTTAATAATATCAACCATCATATCAGGTGTGCCGGCTGACGCGGGGCCCTTACCTGTTTGATCATCTGGCCGTTGCTGCTGAAGACGGCCAGGGGCGTGCCGGTGTTGTCAGAGGCGATGTAGTACTCCTCCCCACTGCTCACCTCCATGGCGAACAGGTGACCCTGACGGACAAACAGACAACAATACACTGCGGTCACCCCTCGGCATGGCTTTGATTTGATCGATATTGATAACTATTGATCATTTTAATGACCTAAAAAGACTAGGAATTACCATGCTGGATTTAAACACTTCTGTTCAATATTTAACATGACCTTCCACTGTTCTTCATTGATAAATACTCCAATGTCGATGCAACGATGAAAAACACTCAAATATTGTAGTATGGAACCGTGTTTGTGCAACAAACCCAGCTGCTAGACTCGGTGGTCCAGTCTCTTCTCGATATATATATAGAACATGTTTTATATTGATATTGATCAAAAGTCTATCCCGATACGATAACTTATCGTCTTATCGCCCAGGCCTAGTCTAAATAATCGCAATTCGATAAGATCCCCAAATGGTTCAGCCCCCCCCCCCCCCCCCCCCCCGCAGCCACCGACCGCCCCCAGCCTACCTGCAGGTCGTAGTAGAGGCAGGAGATCTCGGAGCTGGAGTGGTTGAAGATGTGTGTGACGCGGGCCGGGTGGTTGAGGTCGGCGTAGAAGAACTGCAGGTGCTGGCCCAGGCTGTTGCGCGTGGAGACGCGGCGGCCCAGCCCGTCGTAGTGGTACTGCACGCTCCAGCCGCCCGGCCCCCGGTTGTACGCCCGCAGCAGCTGGCCCTTGGAGTTGTAGTCAAAGACGTCGGAGCCGCGCTGGCTCAGGAAGCCGTCCTCGTCCAGGCGGTACTGCACGTCGCCCAGGCGCGTGATGCGGTCCCGCAGGTCGTAGCGCAGCGGCATGATGCGCGCACTGTTGCCCGGGTTCAGCAGGTGCAGGTTGCCGTTGAGGTCGTAGCTGTAGCGCCAGGTGGGCCAGTCGTTCACCTGGAGGGAGGGAGGGAGGGGGAGGGGAGGGGAGGGGAGATACACGGGCATTAGCTCAGGAGGTAGAGCGGGGTTGGCTGGTAGCCGCAAGGTTGCTGGTTCGATCCCCGGCTCCTCCTAGCGTGTCTAGAGTGTCGTGGTGTCCCTGAGCGAGACGCCCTCACCCTGACTGCTCCTTACCCGCTGGCTGTCGCCCTGCGTGGCTGACTCCGCCATCGGTGTGTGAATGTGTGCGTGAATGGGTGAATGTCAGTCAACACTGTAAAGCACTTTGGATAAAAGCGCTGTATAAACGAGGACCATTTAGCATTTATACACTCAGCATCTGACACACCTTGACGTCTCTAGAGGACGGTATGGATGCAAACTGGGCCAAATCAAACCAAGCGGCCTCAAAAGAACCATTGTTGATGGACGCTCCGATCCCACATGGTAAAGGTCTTTGCTTGTGAAACAATGACGCTCTTTCATTGTGGAACCAAGCGGTGCCATCACAATAAGAGGAACAGCACCATCTCTTGGGGAACATATAAGATTGCATTTTGTAATTGTAATTTGTAACTTGATTAACAATCATGTCCCAGCAGTTCTGTTTTTTAATATATTTTTTAATATAATTTTAACGGCAGTAGTTTAGTTTTTTTTGAATTGCACTGCAATTTTTTTGACACATGTCAGTAAGGAGCAGGGAGGGCTTTGGCGTCTTGCTCCAGGGCGCCTCCACAGGCAGACCGCAGGCAGTGCAGCGGATTGTGTCTTACTCATATTTATAGAAAAAAGCAAAAGACAAGGCATACTATACAACAACAACCCCCCCAAACACACACACACGCACACATACACACACACGTCAGAAACAAACACACACACACGTCACACACGTCACACACACACACACACACACACCCATCCACCCCCCCACCCACATACATACACACACACACACACACACACACCCACCCCCCACCCCCCCGACACACACGCGTGCGGTGCACCCACCTTGACTCCGCTGAGCTGCCCGTCCCCGTCGTACTCGTAGCGGTACTGGGTGGTGTTGGCGTAGGGGCCGATCTTCAGCTCGCGCTTCACCACGCGGCCCATGCTGTCGTACTGCACCGTCATCCAGTACATGAGCGAGCGGAAGATCTCGTACTGGACCTCCTTGATGCGGCCGTGCGTGTCAAAGTGCTTACTGAGAGTCATGACGGCCGTGGTGATGATCTGGTTAATGTCGTAGTAAATCACCCCGAACTTCCCAAAGTGCTCCACCTAAAGACAGCGGGGGGGAAGAAGCATGAGTGAGCGGAGGAGAGACGGTGATGGAGAGACGGTGATGGAGAGACGGTGATGGAGAAGAGACGTGATGGAGAGACGGTGATGGAGAAGAGACGGTGATGGAGAGACGGTGATGGAGAAGAGACGGTGATGGAGAGACGGTGATGGAGAGACGGTGGCGGTAGTTCAACCGGCAACTTTACTTTATTCATTTTGGATAGGCCGCCTTTGACGAAAACGTTTAAATTAGATTTTAATTGATGCTGTCGCCATGACAGCACATGAACCGCTTGCTGGCGGTTGGTCGGATGCGTCTGTGCTTTGATTATGCACGCCGTAATTAGGGACACCGTTAGACCTGCAAATGTCTTTCGCATTTCGGGATCTATAGCGGAAGCGTTTATGCAAAGTGACAAAGTACAGCGCATTCAGACAGCGATAAGCGGCAGCTGCTAAATGCTGCACACCGGTACATCTTGAACCCAGAAGCCTTTGGGCAGGAGTCAGACGGCCGAGTCACTACACTTACATCCCTGCACCTTCGACTGTAAACAGCACAATTATGTGCTTTACGAATGGCTTTGATTTCTGTTTCTTTTATTTGATCTCCTGTCTGGATGAATTGATTTTTGCCGTGGTGACGTCTGTCTCATTTAATGTTACGACCGCGGCTGAAAACCCGTTCCCCCGTTCCCCTGGAAGGTTAAAGGTTTTTTTTTATACGTTTTTTTTCATATTTGTCAACAGTCTCTTCACGACCTGATATCAATCAATAATTAAAATGCTCTGACAAGAAAAAAAAACTATCTGCAGCTGTTGCATATCTGGAATAAGTCTGTCCAATCATTTAATTTGGCCTAAATGAATTCTTTGGATAGCTTACCCATCTGCATACCTCCCCACTGGCTGCCTGCACACACCTGCCTTCAAACTCATTGTGCATGACTAGAGTCTCCCACAAGGCCAGGCCGACCTTTTGCTAAAGCGATCGAGGTAAGTCACATGTTTCGGGGGAGTGGCTTTGGCCTGAAGAGGGGGCGGGGTTTATCCAGTTTTAAACTCTCAAAGTCTAGCTGACTCCGGCTGGCGTCTCTGAATTGCATGCTGTCGTGGAAATATTAATCATAACTATAATACACAATTATAAACCCTTACATTAACCTTGTTTATATAATTACTAGTCAATCTAAAAGGAACTGTTTACATTCTCCTTGGACTTTAAGATACCACCCTTCCTCTCTCTAACTGAGAGAGGTCAAGGTAGTTCAGATTTGCATTCCCACTGGAGCCACTGAGTCTGATACTGAGGCCAGGCCAATCGACTGACTTCTTTGTTGTGTAGATTTGTTTAACTATTGCAGCCCTGTTTAACAGACTTGCAGACACGTCCACTTCCCCCATAGTGTTACAAATTAACTTGGCCTCTCCCGCCAATCCTAAATGCTCCAGAATGGTCCCTCCCACTTACCTGTGTTACCTGTGTATTCCCTACCCACAATGCAAACGTTTCCCTATGAGGATCTTGTTCACCCGTTGTCTCACTGAATGTATCCTTGGTAACGTCGCTACCTGTACTTTCCCACGATCATGCTCCAATATTAAATCAAACATTTCGCTGGCCGACGCGCCCTAAAAAGAAGCTTCTCTTCATCAACCTGCTCTACCTTTATTTAACGAAAGGCACACATAGACACAGAGGGCTTTAAAATAACAGAGCGACCATCTCAACAGTCTCTGACCTTGCCGGAGATCTCGTCGTAGCGGTACAGGTCGACGGGCAGCGGCGTCTCGCTGATGACGGGCTTCATGCTGGCGATGCGGAAGCTGTTGTCGTGGTAGGTGTAGTCGAAGCGGGCGTTCACCATGCCCTCCTCGCTGAAGCGGTAGATCTGCTTGTCGATCAGCGGGCCCATCTTGCGGTAGCGGATGGTGCAGGAGAAGCCGCCGCTCTGCAGGTTGACCATCTTCAGCACGCCGGCCGTCTCGTCGTAGCCGAAGGTGACGGCCGTGCTGTCGTACACGATCTCCGACAGCTTGGCCAGCTTGCCGTACTTGTAGAGGACGCGGCGGCCCGTGCCCAGGAAGTAGGTGGCCTGCGGGCGGCCGTCCTCGCTGAAGTCGTGGATGATGGAGGCGTTGCTCTCCGGCGGCGTGTAGGTGTTGCGGATGTAGCCCACCGACACGTGCGTGAACATGGTGTGGCGCGCCACGCTGGGCATGGTGACGGCCGTCACGCGGCCCGACCTGTCGAACTCGAAGACGTACTGCCGCTGGCTCTGCAGCAGCAGCACCATGGACTGGAGGGGGGAGGGGGGGGGAGAGGGAGAGGGAGGGGGAGGAGAGGGGAGGGAGGGGGGGAGAGAGGAGGAGAGGGGGGGAGAGGAGAGGAGGGGGGGGGGGGGGGCGAGGGAGGGAGGGGAGGGGCGAGGGAGGGAAGGAGGGGAAGGGAGGGAGGGGGGAGGGAAGAGAGGGGGAGAGAGGAGAAAGGTGAAGAAGGAAAGGAACAGAGGAGAGGTGAAGAGGAGAGAGGTGAACGGGGAGGGAAAGGAGAAATAAAAATGCAGATTAGGTTAATATCGTTACTACCACCTGGCCCCGTTAGTATTTTATATGGAAATGGATGATTTACCTTCTGTGAAATGGTACCAAGAGTCACTTTATCCCTCACCTGATTTACTGCGATCTTATCCCATTATCATAAAAAATCATTTCACCTCCGTTTACTACCGGCAAACGACCACACTCCCACCCCCTCCTTGGCCACCGGTGAACCTGGCATGCCCCCCCATCGCCCCATCCCCCCCAACCCCCCTCCCTCCCCCCACCTAAAGGCCCCGGCTCCGGGGGGGGGGGG
Organism: Micromesistius poutassou; assembly: GCF_964030765.1. NCBI lineage: Eukaryota > Metazoa > Chordata > Actinopteri > Gadiformes > Gadidae > Micromesistius > Micromesistius poutassou. The sequence goes on from NC_140276.1 coordinate 7,834,857, forward strand.
GGGGGGGGGGCGGCTACTCACTTTGTCCAGGTAGCTGTAGCTCCACACCTTGCCGTCCACGAAGGCGCGGGACACGACGCGCCCCTGGGGGTCGAACTCGGTGCGCTCGCTCATGCTGCCGCGCTGCAGGCCCACCAGCTGCCCGGAGGCCGAGTACGAGACGTTGACCACGGCCAGGCTGCTGCTGGGCAGCCACATGGCGGGCCGGCCCTGCGCGTCGTACATGATGCGCAGCGTGAACTTGCGGTGGTCGTCGTAGATCTTCTCCGTGCGCGTGTTGCGGTCGTAGTCGATGGACAGCAGGTTGCGCCCGTGCGCCTGGGGAGGGAAGGGGGGAGGGAGGGAGGGGGGGAGGGAGAGAGGGAGGGAGGGAGGGAGAGGAGTCAGTCAAGAAGGATGCGGAGGAGGAGGCAATCAAGAAGGGTGGTAGGGGGTGATTTAAGTAAAATTTCTATTTATAATGAATTGATTTAACCTTCACACATTAACGTTTGCGTTTATCCAAAGTGACCTCCAGCGGATTCAGATCCATCCTACTAAGGAGCGTCCAGGGTCAAGCCTCTGGATTAAGGATGCCTTAAGTGGTCGCCACCACTTAATCTCTGGCCAGCACCGCAACACATCTTCATTTTGTATTTCTAACTATTTCATTTGAATATAAAATGTTAGCTTGTCATGCTAATGTTATGCACGGCACGAAGTGCACTCCTAACCATCCTTAGAATCAGGGATCCCTCAGTTCTTTTAAAGGAAAATGTCCTTGCCCTGTGGGGGCCTGGGTCAGAGAATGTCATAGAAGACCCTTTGAGACAGTCAATGATTAAGGAATGGAAAACCAACCCTTGGCTACGGTGATCGGCTGAGAGTCGACCGTTTATTCACGGATGCGTACGGCGTATTACTAGCCTGGGTATGCCCATGCTGCCTTGCACGCAAATTCATTTCACTCTGCTAGGCAGCCTGGATTCCATGGATCCGATTGATCCTCAGAGGGAACCAATCACAGAACGGGGGGGGGGAGGGGGGGCAGCAAGACGATGACGACGTCTATGCAACACCGAACCTCGTCGTTTGTTTATATCTATGGATCCAACACGGCAGCAGACGAGAAGTCACCTTTCGATGCAGCCTTAGATAGTGTCCTAAGTGGTTTAGAACGCCACCTTATTTTGAATTTTATTGTTATTGTCTATGAGCGACGTACAGACGCACTTGATAGCACTAACAACAATCGTAGCGCCCGATAAACGGCTCTGGGGGCATTCGTAAACCACGCCTCAAATACGAGAAAACGAACGTGATGGTTCCCAGACTAAATCCTCTTGAGGATTTGGGGTCTGGCGTATGACAGGCGTCCGCAGACATGCTGAACGGCGTGGACGCGGCGACGGCGGCGGCGGCTCACCCTCAGCTTTCGTCCGAACACGGTGATGCGGCCCTTGGTCTGCTCCTTGCGGAGGCGCCACTCGATGGAGTTCAGGCCGTTGTCGGTGGGCAGCGTGATGTTCCTCCGGCCGATGGTGGGGCTGACGGAGCCGGCCAGGATGTGGGGCTCCGTGTGGAAGCTGATGCCCATGCCGTTGGCGTACATCACCCGCAGGGTTCCGTTGTTGCAGAGCTGGTAGCTGTTCCGCACCTGGTCTGTAGGGGGCAGTGGGGAGCACAGGTTGAGAAGACGAGGTGAACCACGGACCCGGCGGCGGGCGGCAGCGAGGGTGATACGCGGGCGTCACCTCTGCTTTAGCTCTGTTTCAACAGACTCGGCGGTAATGCGTTGGATGGAAGGGAATACAAAGTGCTGTCTGATGCGGCCTCAGGGCTGAACTCAGGGAGAGCTAAGAAAGAAGACATCCGACGTTAACGTCGATCCATCCCCGGTGTTACAAAAGCCGACGGCAAACAGACGCATCGCGCTCACGTGAGACAACACGAAACAACCGCGCGTCCATTTAGTTCTTCATCATTTCCTCAGAGGTACAAACGGAGCCTTTCTGAATAGCGGACGTCCTGTGACTCGTGTTGCGCAAACAGGACTCTCCATCGCCGACCAGATGAGCGCGTTCACTCCGGCCTTGGAAAAACGTCTGACAGATGCGGGAGAAGACGGAGGCTTTTATTTTGTTAACAAAAGGTAAGGGGATCAGATAGTGTGTCTGCCTTTGAAGCCCTCGCGCAAAAGACGGTAATCCATAAGGCCAATTTGTGATAAAGCTATGGGCGGCTATTTAACATCCCTCAAACAGACAGGAGAGGCATTCTCTTTTTATTGGACAGCACACAGCTGTTGGATAAATCTTATGTTCCTCCCTATCGGAACCATCTCCACGCAACCCAGAGAGAGAGAGAGAGAGGTAGAGATAAAGAGAGAGAGAGCGGGAGATCGCACGAGCGATACAGAGAGAAGAAAAGAGGAGATAGAGAGGGCTGATAGAAGCTCGGGGGCAACAAGGATTCACCGCATGGTAGAGTGATGAGAGAGAATTAGAGAGGGAGCGAGAGAGAGAGAGAGAGACACTCAGAGGGAGAGAGGGAGAGAGAGAGAGACACTCAGAGGGAGAGAGGGAGAGAGAGAGAGAGAGACACTCAGCAGGGGAGAGGGAGAGAGAGAGACACTCAGAGGGAGAGAGAGAGAGAGAGAGACACTCAGAGGGAGAGAGAGGGAGAGAGAGACACTCAGAGGGAGAGAGAGGGAGAGAGAGAGACACCTAGAGGGAGAGAGAGAGAGAGAGAGGGAGAGAGAGGGAGAGAGAGAGACACTCAGAGGGGGAGAGAGGGGGGCGAGACACAGAGAAAGAGAGAGAAAAGGGAGAGACAGAGTGAGCGAGAAAGAGTGAGAGAGAGATAGGGAAGATTGTTAAGCGAACCCAGTCAGCAGAGAGTATGAGTGTTCGTGCGTGCGTGCGCGCGTGTGTGTGTGCGTGCGTGCGTGCGAGAGAGTGTGTGCGCGTGCTTTGAACTGAATCACACACACACACACACACACACACAATGCTGCAGGGAGCCTTAAATGACTCACGGCACTCTGAGTAACTTAGTGGGCTTTCAGCAGCTCCTGCTCTGCTGCTGCCGAGCGCGTCTACACTTTATTATTATTCCGCCACCAGAACGCTGCTGCTGCTGTCGTCACGCAGACTGCGGGGGGGGACCAGTAGCCAATTATTCTTCCCTTTTCTTACTCTCTAAACACACAGAATAAGCTCAGGGATCATGGGAGCTCGGTCAGAGGCTACGTGTGTGTGTGTGTGTGTGTGTGTAGATGGGGGTGTGTTTAGGGGGTTTTGAGTGTGTGTGATGGTGTGTGACTGTGAGTGTGAGTGTGTGTTTTTAGGTGTGTGTGTGTGTGTGTGTGTGTGTGTGTGTGTGTGTGTGTGAGTGTGTGTGTCTCTCTGCAAGGAGAGGTTGTAGGAGTGCACTAGGGAAATATGGCGCATTCACTTACATCAGTTAATGAACTTAGTCTGAATGATATTTAAAAGGCAAAGACGCCTCACTGGGAATAACAATTATAGTGGACAAATGTGACTCCATGTCAGAAGAAAAGAGAGAGAGAGATAAAAGGAGATAGAGAAGAGGGAGTGAGAGAGAGGGAGTGATAGGAGGAGAGGGAGAGAGAGAAAGAAGGAGAGGGAGAGAGGTATAGAGAGAGAGCGAGAGGGGGGGAGAGAGAGAAAGAGAGAGAGGGGGGGGGGAGAGAGAAAGAGATTCCTCTGTTTAAAAACAACAACTTCCCCGAATCTTTGAACATAACTTCAACATTGGTCCTCGGTGATGAGGTTAAGTATTATGAACAGGATGCATGCTCTGCGCACGCGCGCGTGTGTTTATATGTGTGCGTGCGCGCGTGCGTCTGTGTGTCTCGTCGTGCGCACGTCTCAGCAGCGGGCCGTGGGGGCCCCGTGGCCCGGTCGGTCCCCCCCTCACCTTGCACTACGGTGTAGGACGCCTCCACCGACGACAGGTTGGTGACGATGGTCACGTCGTCGTCGCGGCTGGAGCTCTCCACGTCGATGTTGATGGAGCGCTCCATCTCGCGGTGCAGGCTGGTCACCATGCCCGTGGGGTACGTCACGTTGGTCAGCCGGCCCTCGCTGTCGTACCTGCGGTGAGAGATGAGTAGAAAAAGAACAAACGATCAAGCAGAAGAACTTTTTTTTCCACTTGGAACGGAACTGCCGAGAATCCGGCGCAGTTCTGAAACCGACCACCGGGGGGCAGCGGCGCGCTGGGAACAGCGGCGCAGAAGCGCAGTGCTGCAAGCTGAGTAAAATATGCGAGGCTCATACATTTTGTGTATCAGATTACTAGGAAAAGGGCCAGAGAGGCTAAGCTGTTAGATGTACACCTCGAAGACGAGACTCGGGATACTCCTCTATCACTAGCTGAAGCGTGCGAGCGCACACACAGGCAAACACACACACGCACACACACACGCACACAGGCAAACACACACACACACACACACAAACACACAGGCAAACACACATCCTCATACACACACACACACACACACACACACACACACCCACACACCCA
>NC_140276.1:7839589-7849589 GCF_964030765.1 Micromesistius poutassou
TGTGTGTGTGTGTGTGTGTGGTGGCGTGTATCAGAGTTTGGTTATTAATATATTAAATCACTTTAATTACAAAAAAGGGAAAAAAAATGCACTAGTTGGCCAAAAGCAATTAAGGGAACTTTATCTCCTCAGCAATTATGCTGAGGGGCATCCTTTACTCAGTCATTTTTTCCAGCTACATTTCCAGAAAGGTCAGTGGAAATTGCTTTGTGTTATTAGAACAAAGACTCGGCAATGAGCTCAGCCGGTTCCACGGGGTGATTTGTTCACTGCCGCCCTTCAACGTTCTCCGCGCCCACTGAAAGTATCTCTCGCCCGCTCCCCCATCGATGATAAAGTTTTGTAAAAATAACACTACATCACGGGAAGGACGTTTTTATGGCGTGAATGTAGCAGTGAATTAAAGGGTTTATGGGCAAACTCTGCCTGGCTTGTTTCTTGATTAATTTTCGGGTTGCAACAATTCAACCCGCGCCGGTGTGGTGTATACGATTGCAGGAGCGTGGTCACAGGTCGTTGTGTAAATCTTGGCCGACATCCTACCATGTACATTATGCTCGTTCCAGGACGGTGGTGATATTTCGTAGCCCCATGCGGCGTTGTCACTGTAATATTCAGGCATAATTCTGTCAGCTCACTTTTAAATGACCCTGCAGAGAAACGGCCTCCTGCAGCCTCCCTTCAATTCCCCCTCACTCGCCCATCCTGTATTATCCCTAAGATCGCTTCTCCTCTCCTTCCTCCTCTCACTCTCCTTATCCCAGTTCTCTCCTCTCTCCCGGCCTCACTCCCTTCCCCCTCTCTTCACCTCACCTCTCTCTCACGTACTCACACGGTCCCCCCCTCCTCTAACCTCCTTCCCCCTCCCTGTCTCCTCTCCTCATCCCTCCTTGGTCGTCCTCTCCTCTCCATCCCCACCTCCCCTCTCCCCTTCTCCCTCTCCTCTGCTCTTTAACCTCCCCCCCTCCTCCTCTCCTGCCCCAACCTGTCCGTCCCACTCCCCCCCGGGGTAACCACCACACCCTCTCCTCCTCCTTCTCCTCTGGTCTGTTCCCCTCCTGACGTCTCTCCTTTACCCGTCCTTGTATGTCTATTTCCGTCCTCCCTCCCCTCCCCTCCCCTCCTCTCCGCCTTGCGTTCTGTCCATCCATCTCGCCACCATCACCGCCGCCACCGCCACCTACACCACCAGCGCTTGCCGCCACCACCACCACCCACCGTCACCACCACCACCACCACCGCGCCGCCACCATCAGCGCCCGCCACCACCCATCTGGCGGAGGTGAGGAGTGGTCGGGCCGAGGAGGAGCGAAGCGGAGCGAGGGACGGAGCGACAGCTGGAGGCTCGTCAGACGGCGGGAGGACAAATTACCCCTCTAACGAGAGCCATTCATCATCACTCCATCCCTCTCTCCTCTCCCTACCTTCCTCCTCTCCTTCGCGTCTTCATCCCCACACACACAGACACACCTGCACACACACACACACACACACACACACACACACACACACACACACACACACACACACACACACACACACACACACACACACACACACACTTAGAATTGACACACAACGGACCGGGCCTGTTTCCGGATGCATCACGTTCACACTGACTGAATAAATGAAACAGGAAGGAGGGAGAAGGTGGGAAATAGAATCCACTGCTCAACTTCTACACAACAACACATCTACATCTCCTATGTCTGGTCACACAACACATCTACATCTCCTACGTCTGGTCACACAACAACACATCTACATCTCCTACGTCTGGTCACACAACAACACATCTACATCTCCTACGTCTGGTCACATGGCAGGAAGAGCACACGCTGACTCAAGGTTTATCAAACACAAACACCACACACACACACACACACACACAAGTGTATACACATGAGCTGAACTAAAAAATGGACCATACAGCAAGAAGAAGAAGAAGAAGAGGGAAACAGGAAGAAAGCCTGAAGGAGGAACACAAAGAGACGGAGCGATTCAGAAAAAGGGAGCGAGAACGAGATGAGAGGAAGAGATATAATGAGATAGAGAGATGGAGAGAGAGAGACAGAGACAGAGAGAGAGACACAGAGATGGAGAGAGAGAGAGAGAGAAGAGAGAGAGACACAGAGATGGAGAGACAGAGAGAGAGAGAGAGAGAGACACAGAGATGGAGAGACGGAGAGAGAGAGAGAGAGAGAGAGAGAGAGAGAGGAGAGAGAGAGAGAGAGAGAGAGAGAGGAAGAGCAATACAGTCAGGCTGGCCCACACAGAGACTCATTACCATGGCTGCTGTCAGCGCAGATGTTGAACTGAGGGGGAGCTGTCACTCAGTGTGTGTGTTACTGCGCGTGTGTGCGCATGGTCATGTGAAATGGTGTGTGTGTGTGTCTGTGTGTGGTGTGTGTGTGTGTGTGTGTGTGTGTGTATGTGCGGTGTGTGCGTTCCCTGTGTGTGTGTGCGTTATTGTCTGACAGGGATCTGAGGGCTATTTAGTGATGACAGCTGTTGACACCAATACGGCCTTTTCTCTCTTTATCTACCACAGCCGAGTCTGTCTCCTCCATCTTCATCTTCCTCCCCCTCTCCTCCGTCTCTCTCTCTCCCTCTCTATCACTTCCTTTCTCCCTCCAGTTGTAAAGACGTGGTTTCCCCCCCCCCCCCCCCCCCTCTCCCTCAACACATCGTTGATAACATTATGAGCACCAAGCCGAGCCCACACCTGTTTGTTCTGCGAGCCGTTAAGCGCGAAGCTTAGCACACACCTGCTAAGTGGACGATATGATTTCCATCCCGGAGAGGGAAAGGTCCAGGGTTCACGTGCTCACTACATGGAAGACGTTAATTTCCCTCCTTGTTTCCTCCTCCTTCGTTCTAGTGCAGCGGGGGCTCTGCTTGATATCAGAACAGAGTCAGAGCGGGAGGCTGGGGAGAGAGGAGGAAGCTATTCAGCAGATAGGGTTTAAATGAACCACTTGGGTTCGTCTCGGGGCTTAAGGAGGAGACGCCAATCGGCGGCCCTTTGTTGTCCCACCTTGATGTTTAACAGCCCATCTGGCTCCCCGCTCAGGCCCCCAGCTCCTCTCCATCTCCCTCCAGCTCTTCCTCCATCTCGCTCTATCTCTCCACCTCTCCTCTCCTCACTCGCTCTCGCTGCCACTCCCTCCCGTCTCTATCTACATCTCTTCTCCATCACTCTTCCCTGCTCCATCTCTCTCCACCTCCCCACCTCTCCCCATCCCTCTCCACCTCCCCACCTTTCCATCTATATCCCCCTCTCCCCATCTCTCTCCACCTCTCCCCATCCCTCTCCACCTCCCCACCTCTCCACCTCTCCATCTATATCCCCCTCTCCCCATCTCTCTCCACCCCTCCATCTCTCTCCAATTCACTCTCCATCTCCCTCCAACATCTTTCGTGCCTCTCCACCTCTTCCCCATCCCGAAACCTTTCTTCTCCATCTCTAAATGTATCCATCAAACATCAATCTATCTATCTCGCTATCTATCAATTATAATAGCTGTTATAATAGCTATCATAATCAAGATCCATTTAACAAGCTAACTAATTACCCAACTAAATATACCAATAACAATTACTTGAATAAATAAATAATGAAAAGATGTGGAGCAGATAAAGACTGAAATACATGTGTATCTAAGCAGAGGGATTTGTCGTCTCCGTTTCAATGGTGCACCAAAGCTGTCGCTGCTGATATGAGGACAAAGGCCGAGAGAAGAAGGGACTCGAAGCGGACGAGGCGGTCCAAGAGGCGAGAGGCGGCGCCTGACGGTTTCACTAACCCTGCAGTACAGGGGAACAGCACACAGCGAGGACGTCCTGTGAGCACGCACGCTTTCAGGGAGAGCAACGACACTGATTGTAATAACAATGATTTTCCTGTGTGTTTGCTCTGCGTTCGTTTCCGTGTCACCAGCCTCACAAGGCCTGGAAACGTAGACATGTCCAAACACTGTTATTATAGTAAAAATAAATAAATTCCACAACAGAGATAATAACAGAAAACCTCAGAGGAGGCAGGTCATAACAGGAAGTGACCTCGAGGCCACAAGCGACTTCAAAACCACCCCCCCGATGAAAACAACAACCATTTTCAGAGTAATTTCCGTGCATGAATGAAAGGGGTCATCCCTCACTCCTCCTCATTCTGAAGTGTGTTTTTCTTTTTATATTTATTTGGAGTAGAGAAACCGGCTGACATGGAAAACACTTAACCCCACCCGACACCCCCACACACCCCACACACCCCCACCCCACCCCCTCGCCCCCACCCCCTCGCCCCGACCGATGGCGTCTGACTCACAGAGGAGCGCGGCTGCCCTGATCTTCATCTGCTAATTGAAACACGCCTACGCCCGGTCTCCTGTGCGTGTGTGAGTGAGTGAACGTGCACGGGTCGGTGCATGCCCGTCTACTCCTCGACGCAGCATTAGGATTCCGGAGGACGACCGCACTGTCCATTGTCAGGGATGTCCAGCACGGCCCTGGGCCGGCCTGCAGGCTGCATTACCATATAAATTACATCCATGTTGTCCCTGCTGTTGTGGATTGATGCTATTGTTATGGATCCTACACGTTTGCCCTTCATTGAAAAGGACCAGGAATAAATAGGCTCTCCCCACATAGACGGATGAGAGAATGCACGCACACCTGCGCACGCACACAAACACACACACACACACACACACACACACACACGTGCATAGACACAAGCAGCATGCTTCACAGAGATACCTTACGGAAGACACGCATGCACATGCACAGGCACGCGGACACGCACGCACGCAGACACGCGCACACACGCGTGCCAAGTGCAGTGAGATTGGCTTTGATTCGCTATGCGACTCCTGAAATCACACGCAGAAGGGGAACATGTTTATGAGGGATTTTGTGTGTATGTGCTTGTTTGTGTGTGTGTGTGTGTGTGTGTGCGTGTGTGCGTGTGTTATTTCACATGAATGCAGCTGGTGTTCAAAATGAATGCATTGAAGATTGCTAAGCCGTCTTTACAAGAATCTATAAGCCTTTTTTTACGCTGTGTTCAGAAAGTGCTCTGATTTCGATTAAATGTGTGAATAACTTTGACAGCATGATACTGGTATCGAGGAAAGCCACTAAACAAAATGTATCTATAACATATCGGAAAACCAGCATGGATTGGAAAGCGCAAAAAAAACTAATCCAATCAAAATAATAGTGCTAAAACATTCCTCTTATTCCCTCCATGCACCGCCCTGAAACAGGCCAGTGTAGCAAAATAATTTTCACAGTTGCTACATCCATGGTGAAAAAAAACAATGATAGCAGCACTTGTAATAAGTGCCAGCACTCAATAAATACATTTACAGTCTAAGCGGGGGCTGGTTTCATTATAAAAAAAACAGAAAAGAGTTTCATGGTTGGCAGCAAATTTTATAGCGAGGCTGATTCCATATTTTTCAGTCTGTGATAAGGGTTGAGGAGCCCGGGGAATTTTGGCTGGATCGAATGAATCCAACGATGAGGACAGATTGACGATGGTCGAGACCACATACACACACTACACACCCACTGGCATAAAGCTGCACTTATACACACACACACACACACACACAAACAAAACACATGCACACACACATGCGTGCGTGCACGCGCACACACACGCACATACACACACACACACACACACACACACACACACACACAGGTGCTGTCACAAAATACTATTAAACAAAACAGGACTCTACAAAACCAATAGGCCCTTGCCAGTTGCTATGACAATATACCCACATTAATCATAAAAAACAAGAAAATTCTGTGGGATAAATAAAAGTAAAAAGAAATATTTGAAAAGAAGTATTAATGGATATAGGACCTGGAATAATAGGACAGCCAGACACAATCTGTGTAGCAAAAAGTTTGCAACCTTGCATCATAGTGAGTATATCTTACATACAGTGCATACACACAGACACACACACACACACACACCATTACACGTATCTCACACACATAGTATACATACAACATGTGCAGAGAGAGAGAGAGAGCTAGAGGCAGCGAACTGAACCAATGAGCTATAAGCTAGGACACGCACACACACACGCACACGCACACACACACACACACACACACACGCACGCACACACACACACACACAGGCAACGACATAGCGCTGTATTTTCCTGTAGATAATGACTGCATCGAGGCCTGTTGCTGTGTGTATCCCTCCCCTCGCTTTGATGGGTGGGAATGTTCGACAGCCCTTCACTCTAACACCCCACCCCACCAACAGCACCGAGAAAAACAGAATCACTGAGAAAAATTCCAGCAAGCAAAAACCTATTTCCTCAATCTATAATTTATAAAAAGCAGTGTTTCAAGGTGAACAATCTGGAGCCACTACATCTAACCCCCCCAGCCCTCGCATCCCTGGCCTCTGCTGGATGTGAGCGGTGTGTGTGTGTGTGTCTGAGTGTGTGTGTGTGTGTGTGTGTGTGTGTGTGTGTGTGTGTGTGTGTGTGTGTGTGTGTGTGTGTGTGCCTGTGTGTGTGCCTGTGTATGTGTGATGGCGGCAGAGTGGCAGATTACCGTGCACGTCTGAGCCCTTTGATGTGGCGACTGCTTTGGTCACAGGCGGCGCAGTGGATTTGCGGTTGTGTGTCTGGGTGTGTGTGTGTGTGTGTGTGTGTGTGTGTGTGTGTGTGTGTGTCCACGTGTCTTCAGGAGAATGAGTCTGTGCGACAAAAGGCGGTGACTCACGCGCCCCGCAGGTTTTCCACAGCGAAGGGCCTGTCTAATGCTGTTTATGCCTTGATGAATTACAAAACACAGACACACACACACACACACACACACCCCCACACTCACACACACATGCACACACTCACACACACAGGCACACACACACACACACCAGTTCAGTGTGAGCCACCTCCCCCACGACAGGCAGACAAACAGTGCATCGTCACACGGCCACACGATTAGCTCACCTTGCATCAGCTCCCCGCAGAGCGGAGGCCGCTCCCCCCGGGCACCCGGACCTCACCCGCACGCGCCACACATGAGCATGTGAGCGCGCACGTGGCAAGCGCGCGCGTGCCTGGGTTGCCTCTCTGTCTCTGTGTGTGTGTGTGTGTGTGTGTGTGTGTGTCACTGCGTATGTGTTTTTTTTTTTCGTTTGCATCAACACTCTCTTGCAAACGTGATGCAACTCTCCAAGGCCCAGCCCATGAAGTTATAAACAGTGGAGCACGGCCGAGCGATGCAACAGGCTGCAGACGACCCCTCCTCCACGGCCCCTCCTCCACGGCCGAGCGGCGGCGGGCCGCCCCGCCCATTAGCACCGCGGCAGACGAGAGGCGGAGAGAGGCAGGGTCCCGTCTACCAGGGCCGGGGACGGGAGGCGTTCACTTTAAACCGCGTGTGTGTGTGCGTGTGTGTGTGTGTGTGTGTGTCAGATGAGATTTTTAATTACATCATGACCTGGGGTATATTAGCGCATATTAATGAGGATCATTAACCCAGAGGTAACTAAGACCCCTCCTCCTTAACTATATCTGGTACCACCTCTGCTTCCCTTTTCCTTACTACAGCCACACGACTCTGTGTGTGTGTGTGTGTGTGTGTGTGTGTGTGTGTGTGTGTGTGTGTGTGTGTGTGTGTTTGTCTGTGTGGCTGGGGGTGGTGGGGATCTTGTATGTGTGTGTGTGTGTCCATGTGTGTTACTGTGTTAGTATACATGTGTGTATGTCTATGTGTGTGCATTTCTGTGTGTATTTCTGTGCGTGTTTGGCTGTGTGGCTGGGGGTGGGAGGGTAATGTCTGTGTGTGTGTGTGTGTGTGTGTGTGTGTTAGTCTTTGTGTGTGTATTACTGTGTGTGTTTGTCTGTGTGGCTGGGGGTGGTGGGGGTCTTGTATGTGTGTGTGTGTGTCCATGTGTGTTAGTGTGTTAGTATACATGTGTGTATGTCTATGTGTGTGTATTTCTGTGTGTATTTCTGTGCGTGTTTGGCTGTGTGGCTGGGGGTGGGAGGGTAATGTGTGTGTGTGTGTGTGTGTGTGTGTGTGTGTGTGTGTGTGTGTGTGTGTGTGTGTGTGTGTGTGTGTGTGTGTGTGTGTGTGTGTGTGTGTGTGTGTGTGCGTGCGTGCGCGCCGTGCGCGTGTGTGTGTTTGCATTCACCCATGAATTGAAAATATGCAGCTGTAGACCGCAGATGGCATTCTCTGTGTTTTGCCATCAACTCTTCTGTTCTTGGTAAAAGTCAATAACTGGAATCAATGTTGTTGGGTTTCTTATACATTTCTGGAATAAACATGCCAGAAAATGGTGAACTGCGGCCAAGGGAGGTTTTAGTGTACACAACCAAGCCTGGATTTGTGTGCTCGAAATATCGCTGCCCGTTTCTTAGGGAAATAAAAGATGACAACAGCCAGGAAAAAAAAAAACATTTTCTTTTGCGTTTGGGGAGAGCTGCTGGAGAACACAGAACAGCAGCCACCGCTTCAACTGGCAAGGGCAAGGTAGCTGGACTACACACATACACACACACACACACACACACACACACACACACACAGGCTCACGCATGAACGCACAAATGCCCGGGTGCGGTGCCTGAGACACCGGCTTCCTGCTCCGTCCGTGTCCATCCCATATCGCGAATATATTATAAATGTGCAATACGGCAACATGCGGCCTTCCGACAACAACAACAACAACAACAAGTTTCAGTCCGGCTACCAAACATCCGTTTCCTCCTTGCTTTCTGGATGAAAGCGGTGCCGCAAACCGTACACTCATCGCATCACAAAACGACACCCATTAACCCCGCGGGCTCCGCAGAGGGGGCTCTGCGCGCCGCGCCGTAGCGCTCCGGGGAACGGAGACACACGGGCCTGCTCGACAAGCCGCCCGTATCACCGACCCAACCACGGCCGCTGCCAACGTCTCTGCTGGGGGAGGAGGGACGGCGATATGGTGGAGAAGTGGGCCAACAGCAGACGATCAGGACGCGCAGCTGAGCGGATTGGGCCGCACAATATCTGGGTGAAAAGCCGACACTGCGTTTGGGGGGGGGGGGGGGGTGTGTGTGTGTGTGCGGGGGTGAGGGGAGACGGGGGGGGTGGGGGGTGGGGGGGGCTGGTTGGCTGTTGTACCCACAGTGTAGCCCAGACACTAGAGCGTTGTGGTTCTTTCTTTCAAACCCGGAGTACGGAGTAGCAGAATGTTATCTCTCTCTCTCTGTTGAAGCCTTGTTGTTCTATTATAGCGCGCCGGGGATCGACCGCTGGAGGTTTGGCACAGGCATGCACCTTGTATCACGGTGTTGAAATATAGGTTATGGCACGTGGGACTGCGGTGCTAGTTAAGAGTAGTGTGTGTTTGTGTGTGTGTGTGTGTGTGTGTGTGTTTATGTGCATGCCTGTGTATATACTGTATGTGTGCGCGTATATCAATCCATGTATAGAGTATGTAGGTGTATGTGTGTGTGTAGGTTTGCGTACACACACTGTGTCTGAATGTGTATGCGTAGATATATATATATATATATATATATATGTATATATACACACGTACATAGAGTATGTAGGTGTATGTGTATGTGTGTGTGTGTGTGTAAGTGTGTGCGTTCGTGTGCGTCTATACACAGTATGTGTGCGCAGATGTCTGAACGTGTACGTGTACATCTAATCACGTACACAGAGTATGTAGGTGTACGTGTGCGTGTGCGTGCGTGCGTGCGTGCGTGCGTGCGTGCGTGCGTGTGTGTGTGTGTGTGTGTGCCTGTTTCTGTCACACTGCATCGCTGGTACACATCTTCTGCCGGTGCAGCGCGTATTAATTGCCATTCCCTGCGGTCGTCAGGAGTACGAGCAGGAGTCCTGCGGGGCTTCTCCACCTTCATTAGGATCCACTGATCGTCGGGCGGCTGCGCCCGCTGAGGCGCTGCACTCCTCTTTCATCACTCTATCTCTAATCCATCTTCCCTGTTCC
>NC_140276.1:7854589-7867726 GCF_964030765.1 Micromesistius poutassou
CACACTCAAACACAAACAAACACACGTGGATCTACACGGGAATGCATGAAGCACACGAAGGGCCTCCCAGACATAATCAGCCATTTAGAAATGAGACTTTGGCTCAGACATCATAAATCTATGGCGGAACAATCTACCACCTCCTCCAGACATCATCAATCTAACCACAGATAATCTGCCTGCGCTGGTTCCCCCACATTAGGCTGCCGCGCTCGTGGCGGTAAACAAGGGTCACTTTGGCAGAACTTTGGGACTCGTCAGCTCGCGTCTGCGCGGGTCTGGGATCGGTTGGACCGCCTCGTCGTGGATCCTGAGTGACAGTGGACTGATCCTCGGGTCATCGCTGGAGCTCGTTTGCCGTGGCCTACAGTGGGAGCCGCGCGTCCCTACTGCTCGCAAACAGTGGTTTGGCTCAACCCCAATCAGCGCCCGCCACACGTCCTGCCTCGGGCCGTAGCTTCTGAGGTCAATGTCGATGATGTCATCCACAATATAGCGTGTATTTGTGTGTGCGTGTGCGTGTGTGTGTGTGTTACCCCCTCCCCCCCCCCCCCCGGGTTCTTGGTGGCCTGCTGATGTCATAACTGATCAGTGTCAAGCATCCGTCTAACAAACTCTGATGACCAATCACCTGCAGCATGACTGGTGGGTACGCAGGCTCACACACACACACACACACACACACACACACACACACACACACACACACACACACACACACACACACACACACAGACACACACACACACGTTAGACTATTAATATATGTTTGTGTCAATGTATATAAATGAGAGAGAGAGGCAGAGGCAGAGAGAAAGAGAGAGAGAGAGAGAGAGAGAGAGAGAGACGAGAGAGAGAGAGAGAGAGAGAGAGAGAGAGATGAGGCAGAGAGAGAGAGAGTGAGAGGCAGAGAGAGAGAGAGTGAGAGGCAGAGAGAGAGAGAGAGAAAGAGAGAGACAGAGAGAATCCATATGGGGCTGAATGTATGTGAAACCATGTGTGAACTCTCCCTCTGCACCAGCAGGATAACTGCAGGGAGGAGGGTTGTGGTGTAAGTGTGTGTGCGATGTGAAGGGTGTGCATGTCCTTATGAGTGTTTAAGTGGAGGACAAGAGATTATTCGCACACATCTCACAAGATGCAATGTCATACATTCAAACAAAGTGCAGCTCGTCGCCTCTCTCGTTAGGGTTGGAAATCGGAGCCTTCATGACGATTCGATACAATATCGATTTCTAAAGCCAACGATTTGATTATTTTCGATACTTCAGAATTCCCGACGATACGATTCGATTTGATTCAATACCATCCGATACTCAATATTTTTTTATATCTATTAATATAATATCTATCAAATAAATCAACCAAAAAATGAATCATTTGCCTTTTATTGAGAATACAGAAGCAGTATTCTATACACACTTTAGTGCTTACTGTGCATGTCTAGTATGGAAATTAGCCTATTCACTGTAAAAAAAAAAAAAAAAAAAAATATATATATATTTTTTTTTAATAATCAATACTGTTGTGGACGAATCGATGCATCGAATCGTCGGCTGTATAATCAATTCTATAAACAAATCGATTCATATTCACACCCCTATCTCTCGTCCACGTCCTCCAGACTGGAGGGCTGAAGTCACGAGTCAGGACGAGTTCCTTCTGAGTGGCGAGAAGAGAAGCTTCTCTCACAGAGAGAAGCTTTGTGGGTGCCGTGGGGTTTGAACAAAGTGAGGACGACTCTGTCGGACGCGGCGGAGGCTTCAGCTCTCCGCGCCCCCCCCCCCCCCCCCCCCCCCCTCGACTTCCTCCCTCTGTTCACCACCCTACGCTCTTTGTCCTCACCGCTGGACCCCGGCCCGCTCGCTCTGAAGGCTGAGACTGCACCGTCAGAGCCTGATCGCTACCGCGTCTGCACACACACACTCGCGCGCGCACAACTCACATGCGCACGCACGCACGCAAGCACGCACGCACAAACCGTTTCCATTGTGCTGCAGAAAAAGCTGCACTCTTAGAAGTCTGTCTGTCAAAATGAAATTGCGAGGCGCAATTTTCCGACATGACTATGGATGTATTGAAAAATTCACTTCTACAATCAGCCCACAAGCAGGTGAAATATTTGAAAGGGTGGTGTTTTGTGCAATCCGTCCCGAGTGTGTGTGTGTGTGTGTGTGTGTGTGTGTGTGTTTGTGTGTGTGTGTGTGCGTGTCGTGTGAGCGTAGGTGTGTGTGTGTGTTTGTGTATGAGAATGAGTGTGTGTGAGTGAGGGTAGGTGTTGTGTGTGTGTGTGTGCAGAGTGAAAGTAGGGTGTGTGTGTGTGTGTGTGTGTGTGTGTGTGTGTGTGTGTGTTTGTATGTGAGAATGAGTGTGTGCGAGTGAGCGTAGGTGTGTGTGTGAGTGTGTGTGTGTGTGTGTGTGTGTGTGTGTGAGTCTGTGTGTGTGTGTGTGAGTCTGTGTGTGTGTGTGTGTGTGTGTGTGTATGTGTGCGGGTGTCTGTTGCGTGTGGTAGAAAGCGGACAGTCTTTGGTCTTTTAATCAGTCGATCATTATCTCCATCCGACGGTTTGTCGCTGAGCCTGTTGTCGTGGTGGTCCCCCGCCGCCGGCCCTCCCTCCCAGAATACCCCCGTCCCTTTGTCTCCTCAGATACTCTGAGAACAGTCTCCTCTGGCTGTGACCCTACACCGCCATCCCCAACCGAGACCAAAAAGACATGCTTTCAAAGCCAGCCAAAACCGTGAGCAACACAAAGACTCTTTATCATAGCATGTGCAGAGACACACACACACACACGCACACACACACACACACACACACGCTTCATAAGTGTTTGTTGAAGGCACCAGGCCTTCAACACACCAACGGGGGGGGGGTTTCAATCATGCCATTTGCTCCCACCGGACTAACACGTCTGAAGCGTATATAGCCGATCGATGCATCCTTCCATACCATTGATGTATATTTGCTGAGAGCGGCAGCACATCAATATTTCTCCTGGCCTGAGTTGTCCTGAAATGTTTCCCTCACAGCGCTATGTTATTCCAGCACGAAGAGACGCTGCGGATCTATAATAAAATAGGAAATGAATGAGTTCTCGGTTGGCACCGAATGCACACACAGATGACACTGTCCTTTAACCTCGCAGGAAATGATGTTTCCCGCCTGCTCGTCGCCTCGTTCTACCGCGGCGAGCACATGGCTTGTAGCCCCGCTGTATCCGCCGGCTCTTTGAAAATCCACATATTTACCGTCTTTCATTTGTCATTTGCCTTGCGTCGCATTCGGGCGGCGATTGAACAATTACCTGGCGGCAACAACGGCCGACACCGCGCACCACATAATGGTCCCTTCTCACACAGATACAGAACAAATGTTTGGTGACAGTGCTTCAAATCACTTCAATCAACAGGAACCCTGATTGGGCCGCCACAGGGCGATGAACTGCCACTCTGGTGACCGGCGCGCAATGTAGGTGTTATAGAAAGCCAGACACACAAACACACACACACACACACACAAAGAGTGAGTGAATGACAGACGGACAGACGTGGTAGACGAGTGGCCCTCCATGTTAATTTAACTCGTAGAGCTGTAATCGGGCCATGCAGGTGTGCTGTTCTCTATGATGAAATGCTGCTTGTTGACCAGTCAGATTATGGCTGTTTTTGTTCCTCCGTTTTTTTTTTGATTCAGTCCGGGGGCGGATGTGCACCTCAAACAGCTCCCTCCATTAATTTTGCTCATCCTCCCTCCCCTCCCTCCCTCCCTCTCTCTTCTCACTCTCCTTCCATCACTCTGCATCCTCCCCGCCCTCTCTCCGTCTCTCTCTCTCTACCTACCTCCGCCTCTCGCTCTCACGGACTCTCCATCTCCTCTCTCACTTCCGCTCTCCCTCTATTAAACTTCGTCCATCCCTCCCTCTCTATCTGTCTCGCTCTCTCTCCAATCTCAATCTCGCCCTCTCTTTTTATGTCTCTCTCTCTCTCTCTCTCTCTCTCTCTCTGGCTCTTTTCTCCATCACTCTCTGCCATCCTCGCTCTCCCTCTCTCTCCTATCTCCATCTCTCGGGCGCTCTCTATAACATTTCCATTCCTCCTCCTTCCCCCTACCACCTATATTTCCTCCATTCTGCAGGAGCCCACCTGGTGGTGGTAGCACAGCAGCTGGAAGGACAGTGCAGACGTACCCCGCCAAACGGTTCCATCCTCCACCTCCTCCTCCTCCTCCTCTCCAACAACATCCCCCACGAGACACATATCTGGTGGAAGAGGATGCATCTGTCCCCTGGGACCATTTCCTTTGAGGCTCCTCTCCTCACTCCTCCCCGCCCCCACCCCCCCCCCCCCCCTCCTCCACACTGTGTCCTCCCCCCATCGGCACAGTCTACTGCGCTGCGTTTATGGTTTCAAACGGCCGTGCTGCAGCGTTCCCCATGCTTGTGTATTCCCATACATTTTGCATTTATTTTGTATTTCCAACGGTAAGTGAATAGCGTAGACTGACAATAACAAATCATCTTGTTAATATGTATGACAGTCAGGAGGTCTGTCTATCTATCCATCCCTCTCCCTCTCTCTCTCTTTCCTAGTTTCATATACCCAATATGTCTACGTATCTCTCTCTTGCTCACTTCTCTTATACTGCTCACTGCTTGCCCCTTCTCCCCTCTCGCTTTCTCTCCCTTTGTCTCGCTATACACTAACTCTCTCACTCTCACTCTCTCTCTCTCTCTCTCTCTCTCTCTCCTCTTCTCTCTCTCATCTCTCTCTCTCTCTCTCTTCTCTCTCTCTCTCTCTCTCTCTCTCTCTCTCTGGTGGGGCATAGTAATCCCATTAGGATCAATATTCCGGGCGAGTGAGCATCCTTTCACTGCAGCAATTACAAACCTTTAGAGACATAACAGAGAGCATTTCTTCACAGCTCTAGGCCATCAATCAACTATTTAGCTTCGGAGGCAGCGGACAGAATGTGTTTGCGTGCGTGCGTGCGTGCGTGTGCGTGCGTGCGTGCGTGCGTGCGTGCGTGCGTGCGCGTGCGTGCGTGCGTGCGTGCGTGCGTGCGTGCGTGCGTGCGTGCGTGCGTGCGTGCGTGCGTGCGTGCGTGCGTGCGTGTGTGTGTGTGTGTGTGTGTACGTGTGTGCCGGCGTGCGTACGTGCGTGCCTGTGTGTGTACGTGTTTGCATGCTGCCGTGTGCCCGCTCATTTGCTGAATGATGCAGTGTTGTACTTGTGTCTTGCCTGCTAAAATATTTTTTTTTGCCGGTATGGATCCTATCACGGGCCGTAGGACGCAGCAGAGAGCTTTCTAATGCAGGCTTTCCATCTTGGCCGGTGCAACAAGACGCTATCATCAGCCATAAGACGGTACGATTAGCATTGTCCACCGCGGGCTCCCGTACACACGGTGATCAGTTCAGCTAGGGGTTAATAACGCATGCCTTTAATATCTGCACCCCTTAACCCCGTGGACCGGCAGGCCCAGGACTACCGCCAATACATCTACAGATGGATCAGAAACACACGCAGTGTTCGGTGCAAACGCACACGCACGCACGCACGCACGCACACATGCACTGTGCCCGTGCACTGTGCCCGTGCACTGTGCCCGTGAAAACCCTGCCGGCCACATCTCCTGTGTGACTGAATTCATGTGTGTGGGTGCCATGCATATGTTACGCACATTTAGCCCTCTTTGATGTCGCTTTCTAATCAGCAACGAAGCTATTTGCTATAATTAACTATCATTTTGTTTTGCAGAATTCGGGGCTATGATCTAAATATGGCCATTTTATAATTTTAAAGAAGCAATAAGGAGGAGGTGTTGGCGTTCTCCCGTTCATCCATTCCTTTCCATTTTTTTTTAATCTACTTTCTCTGGCTCTGCTCCCCCCCCCCCTGCTCCTCTCGCTCAGCCTCTAATGAGGTGGCGTGACTGGCAGCGCTGGCGAGGGCAAATCACTTCTCATCTTGTCAGCTCTACGGCCACTCGTGGCCCCTCCATGTCACAGGGCTCCTCTTTGCCTGGAGGCCCCTTGACTTCCATCTACCCCCCCCCCCCCCCCCTCGTCAGACTCCAGACTCACGAACCCCCACAGATACACATTCACACTCACTCACACACACACACACACACACCATATCATCTGGCAGCCCTCAGCTTCCCGGACAGAGCCCGCCTGGGCTGGGTCTGGTCTGCAGACGCAGTGGGTGTCTTCTGGGCGATGCTGTGGCCACACACACCTCACGGGGGAGGCCTCGCGCAAAAAAAAAAAAAAAATTGTTATTCAATGTTCCAACGTGGGCAATGTGTGCGTTGGGGAATATACCGCAGAGTTGTTTAAATTAAATTGTGAGCCGGTATTAAGGGGGATGAATCAGTGCTCTAGTGTGAGGGGAAAGTACGGAGCAGCAACGTAGACTTGGCCTTGTGTGTGTGCAAAAAGTGTGTGTGTGTGTGTGTGTATTTGTGTGTTTGTCATCATATTGAGATGAGCCACACACACGTATATAGAGAGAGAGAGAGAGAGAGAGAGAGAGAGAGAGGCACACAGACACAGAGGGATTCTTATACACAGAAACACAACACAACTGTAGAGAAACACAGAGACAGAGATAGATAGAGAGACAGTAACACCGAGAGATGAATAGAGAGAGAGCGAGCAGGAGAGTTGAACCCATAAAGTGAGTAGATGTACGGCACAGGACGCATTTAGGCAGCGGAAATCATTGATAGAGGCGGGAAATAAGGCAGATCCAAACGCCGGGCTATATTTATTGATGATCCAGAGCTGCGCTGAGATAGCCGGTGGCTGTATCGTCAAAATGATTGTTCTAATTCTTTTGCCATGAAAGAAAATTCAATTAGACTATCATTAGGACAGCCCGATGATGAGGCTGTGTTTGTCGTTAACGGCGCATTATTTGATTCTTCATTTAACAGAGGCAGCGCCTCATTTACCGAAAATCCGTTTAACAAATGCTCGAAAAAAAAAAAAAGTTTCACTTAGTGGTGGGGGATCTGGGGCTACGGGTGGAATCAGAGTGCCGTCGTATCATCCTGTACCATGAGGAGCACTGAGGGCATATCATCCTGACCTGTACCATAAGGAGCATTGAGGGCGTATCATCCTGACCTGTACCATGAGGAGCACTGAGGGCGTATCATCCTGACCTGTACCATAAGGAGCATTGAGGGCTTCATCCCCGACGCTCTGGTCTGAGTTTCCCGAGGACGCTGCGCACACACACAGGAGCGGCGCACCGCGTGTACCTAAGAGGCGAGAACGAAAAGTCTCGTTCTGTCTGATCCTATTCCGATCACTGGGCGGGGGGGAAAAAAATCTCATAAAAAATGAATTTCAAGAGGTGATAAATATTACATGTTTTGCGTTAAAAGGGTAAAGGTTAGGAAAAGTGAGGCGAAAAAGCTAAGAGTAGGAACAGAACGAGGCGGGATCTTTCACCAGAGACGCATGTCTCGGGGAGAGAAGAGGCACGGACGGGGCTGGTTGGACTCACCGCCGCCGCACTGGATTAACTGCTACAGCCCTTTCAGGGAGTTGGTGCCATTAGGCCCCGAGCCTAAAGCCCTTCTCCGGATCCAAGAGGAATGTTTTTTTTTTTACCCACCACCAAGTTCCAGCGGGGGAACAGATTGCACCCTATCGGGCCAGGGACTGCATGTGCTGCCACTCATTCTTTAAAATCCCTCTAAATCTCTCTAAAACTCTGGCCGCCCCTTAAGAATGAACAAAGTATACCATGGTTCGCTATGGGATGCCACTGGGACCAGGGCTTGGCGTTGTATGCGTGTCCGCCCCCCCCCCCCCCCCCCCCTCTTCACCAGTCCCTGTACTGCTAGCTACACCAGATGCCATCACAGCAAGATTCCTCTCCGTTGTGTCTCCATTGTCCCCGATTTATGGTGCGCAATCTTACGCCCACGCACAACCAGGCGTAGCACACACACTAGCCCACACACACACACACACACACACACAAACAACAGACAGACAAACAGACACACTTCTGGTCCCCATGGTAATCACCCACTCGTGCCTCTCAGAACCCGAGAGAGACAGATCACAGGCTAACAAGGGACCCATACATGAAAACAGAATGTTGGAAGGAACATGGTGAGAAGAGAGAAGTGGCAGAGTAGAGGACACCGTCTCCCAGTCAGGATCCAACCGCACATATTTTCATATTTGCTCATAGTCTCGCTCCCAGAGGACTCGTGCACGCCAAAGCCCAAAGTCCTCCCGCGTCTGTTTGCTCAGAGTTACAAGACAGGAGACAGAATCAACCTCATTACAGTCAAGAGAAAAATTACCACCTCCTCTGACGGCTCACTGAGGGTAATTGCAAACATGCCAGAAATTTCTCTAGAATGCATCGCCTGATACTGACACAAAGTAAACTACCCGTGGCTTAATGGGGGTGCTTTTCATGCTGGCACTAACGACTCTTTTTCTACCCTTTCAACCATCAATAGTTGTATCGATTAATCTAAAATATGAGTTTCAAGACTAATACATTTCAGTGAGTCACCTTTGACTGAGATTTTCCATGAATTTTCCATGTGTTACTTCAAGCAATATTAGTAATATTAGTAATATTAGTAATATTAGTAATATTCCCTATGATCCTTTAACTGAAACTTGAATTACATTGATCCCAATAATTAGATGAGCACTGCGTCCCAACGAGGCCTCGTCAGTCAACGTAGAATAAACCCTGATTCTAGCCTAAACATTATCAATTCAACACTCATTCATTAGAAAATCGCAGGTCGCAGGCACACACGTGATTGCGACACGTTTTAATAATGAGTATATGTAGAAGCCGTCTTATAATAACGCGATTATAATTCATAAACATGAATAGACTTTAAGAATTAAGAATTAATAGCATTAAGGGACCGATCACGAGGAACCGCGTCTTCTCTTCTGTTGACGAGAAGCTCACGGCTCCCGGGCCCAGCACCCAAACTTGAAACACTTCAACTCGTGTTCGCTGCAACTTAGGTGAGGAGCATCGGAATAAAGAATCTCAGCCCAGGTGGGATGCGTAATTGGAAACAAGTGGGGAAGTGGGCGGCGCGCTTTCACAAGCGCTCTTTGTGATCGGCCCACAGACTTCTCTCCTGTTGTGGCCGTCCACCTTGCAGAATGCCACCTGTATGCTTTTAGTGCAGGTGTCCGCGAAACGGCGGGAGGCCTGCTGAGAAATGCTGTCGACATTTTGCTTGCTGAACAAAGGGCCGTTTTTAGTTGTTTTTCAAAATTTGAAGTGTTCCATACTTTTGAACATTGTGGTCAGGGGGGAGCTGCCACACACCACACTCTTTGGTAACAGATCG
Source organism: Micromesistius poutassou (assembly GCF_964030765.1). Classification (NCBI taxonomy): domain Eukaryota; kingdom Metazoa; phylum Chordata; class Actinopteri; order Gadiformes; family Gadidae; genus Micromesistius; species Micromesistius poutassou. The sequence goes on from NC_140276.1 coordinate 7,863,952, forward strand.
CCACGGCCGCAGTGTTAAGAAGAAGATGTGATACGTAGGTTGTTGAAAGGAGCCGTGATGACTAGAGCCCAAAGCGACTGACGTAAACAGCATTTATGAAGTGATGTTGAAGTAAGAATTGTATTATAATGAATGGCACTGAACAAATTGTGTTTTAAAACCAAATTAAAATATAAAAATTACGACATACCATGTCAGTATAAAATATTGACATTGATTATGATTATTGATTATTAGCAGGGGATGACACAAGTGCATATAAAAAAAGTATAATATTTAGATATATAAAAAAAAATGTTTGCGATAATTTAATATAATAAATTATAATAAATTATAAAACATTTTATAATTTATTTAGAGTGAATGAGTCTTTTAAAATGAATGTACACAGATGCTTGGAACATGACAAAGGACGTGCCAATACAAAGTGGCTACCGTAATGAGAGCACAATTTTTGCTTTCCCCCACTAACTTCCTTTATTAACATACATGCCCCAAACTGTCACTAGCAAACCTAAAGGTTTAGATTTTTTACTTCAACTGTTCCATCCCTACTACATCATCAATATTAAAATAGCTATTTTTATGATTTATCAGCTAGTGTCACCTAATATATTGTTTTTCTTCTCCTTTTGACAAAATGATAGGGGCCAAACACAAATGAATCCCACGGAGAGCCACCTCTTGTGTGGGCAGGCGGTCGACAAGGGGACAAACCACCGGACCCACGTCTGATGTGACCCCCACTGTGAGCCCATCTCAATAGCCAGAGGAGCGGCTTTCATGAAAATCTTCCTCTGGACTTTTTCCACAATTGTTTACAAGCGAGACGGGCAATAAGGGTCACAGGGGGTGGTCCCTGAGCAGACAGGCCAAAAGAGATGATATCAGATGGATAACATCCTCAATATCACAAAGAGACTGGGGCCTCAGCTGCACAGCAACAAGGAAATGGATTTAAGGACTGCTTATTCAACCCGATACACCTTCCCAATTATAGTGCCAAGAAAACCAGGCCAGCGTAACAAACAAAGTGCTTTATTATTTTTATATGACAAGGGCTCTAGTCGTATTTAGAGAAAGGCAGATGCATGGGGATTGTAACTCTTGCCATCTGAAACCGAGGGGAAATAAATGCCTTTGCCTCTCCTTGCGTTTCTACTTCACATTATTATTGTGTGGGTGGGTCTGTATGTGTGTGTGTGTGTGTGTGTGCATATTTATGTATGCATGTATGCATATGTGAAATGTGTGTGTGCGTGCATGTATGGGCATGCAGGTTTTTTCACAGAGGCGTGTATGTCTGTATGTGCGTGTAGGTTTGTGTGAATGAGTGTGTGTGCATGAATAAGTGTATGAATGTGTGTGTATATAAATGTAGCGGCATTTGTGTGTGTGAGCATCAATCCCTGTGTGTGTGTGTGTGTGTGTGTGTATTCACGTGCCTGTGTGTGTGTGTGTACATGCCTTTGACTGTGTGTGTGTGTGTGTGTGTGTGTGTGTGTGTGCATTTGTGTGGGCCTCTGTGTGAGTTCCTTGTGTGAGTGTGTGTGTAGGTGTGTGTGCATGCCTCTGTGTGCGTTCCTTTGGCATGTGTGGTTGTGTGTATGTGCATGTAGGTGTGTGTGTGTGTGTGTGTGTGTGTGTGTGTGTTAGATGCAAGCTGACAGGTTGCCAGGAGGCTCTGGCAGCCTCCATCAGATCTGTGAATCTCTGTCTGACAAACAGACGGAGCGATGGCCCCACTGATGGACCCACTGACTGACGGGAGGGAGGGAGGGAGGGAGGGAGGGAGGGAAGGAGGGAAGGAGAGGACGATGGAGGGTGAGAAGGAAGGCTGGAGGGAAGGAGGGAAGGCAGCGCAAAGGAGGAGGATGAAAGAGAAGGTGCAGAAGAGGAGAGGTGAGGTGGAGCAGCTGAGCGGAATTAGAGAAGGAGGTGCGGATGAGCGAGCATAGGCCAAGCATGAAGAAGGAGAGCCTGTGAGGGAAGGGTTGGGAGAGGAACTGGGGAGCGCTGCACACGGATGTGTGAGGAGGGAGAGAGAGAGAGAGAGAGAGAGAGAGAGAGAGAGAGAGAGAGAGAGAGAGAGAGAGAGAGAGAGAGAGAGAGAGAGAGAGAGAGAGAGAGAGAGAGAAGCTTCCATGTTGTTCAGGGAGGGAAGGCAGATGAAATGGTGGTGAGGTAGGAGGCTCTGTGTGTGTGGTCGGAGAATAATGACAGCGAAAAAGAAGATTCACACACACACACACACACACACACACACACACACACACACACACACTCACTCACTCACAGACACACATACACACACACACACACACACACACACACACAGTGACTAGGGTAGTCCGTAATAACAGCATTCAATACATTTATACATAAGGGCACATGTGTACAACGCCACACAGACACACACACACACACAGGCACAGGCACACACACATGCACACGCACACACACACACACACACACACACACACACACACGCTCTCCAGAGAGCAGTTCTATGGCCTATCAGTTGTGCTCCCCCCGGCTATGGTATATGAAAGGTAAAGGGGCCTGCGGGGAGGATGAAAGAGCGTGACCTTGAAGCCGGCCCTTCATGCTCTGTGAAGATAATAGTGATCACAACCTCTTCATGGACCCAGACACTCGTCCTCCCCCCTGCCTCTACAATCCCGTTCATTTGTCAGCTACAAAAAAGGAACGGCTAAAGTGCCAACGCTTTATTTTCGAACCACGGAGGGAGAGCGAGGACATCGATGTACGACGTGAAACTATGAACTCTGAAGGTTTATCAAATTGCATAGTAATTATTGATTGCAATCGCAAGAAAATATAGATTGCGAGTGTAAGTAAAGACGGGCCCCGTGGGAGCACACACACACGCAGAAATTGTACGATGTACAATTTTTTCGAATGGGCTTTTTAATTTATTTTTTTACTTACTCACATAACTTTAAGTAGCGAGCGTTCGTGTGCCCATATTTTTCTAGCGCTGCTTTAGTGAAAGCAAGCATGTGTGTTTGCGTGTGTAACACCGTGCACCTGCCACCGCCATCGCCGCTCCTGACAGCCAATCAGCTCAGAGCTCACAGCGGGCAAATGGAGGGATTAGGGGACTGAAGTGGAGGGCCCGTAGGCAGACCAAACAAGTCAAATGCCACGCCCCGGATTGATTAGTTGACCTGACCTAGACACCGGCATCAATAAAATGGATCATAAAACAGCATCAAAGGTAGAATGTTTGTGTGTGTGTGTGTGCATGCGTGCATGTTTGTGCGTTTGCTTGTGAGTGTGTGTGTCTATGACAAATTCATAATGCTTCTATGGAGGGGCTGTTAATAGCAGATCAATTGGCAGCCATCTATTTAATTATTGATGAGTGTGTTTGGTTTTCAGAGCAGACTGAAAGACAGGACGCGTCTGTATGTGCGTGTGTGTGGGTGTACATCCTCCAGTACCTTTTTGTAAATTCTTACAGATATCCAACTTATTTGGTATTTAATCATAACACCTGCCATCTCCATTTCTCTTTTTGACAGATTGTTTGTGGTAATTTGCAATATACTAGCATTACACTATGAATACATACCCTTTATATACTGTGTATATATATATAAATAAATGAATATATAAATAAATAAAGTAACCTTACATTTATTATGTTAATGGCAGTATTGCATTTCCAGGGCGGGGCCTGACTTGACGAGGCAGCGGGGCGAGACGAGAATACGCGATGAGAGGCCTGAGGTGTGAGTGAACACAGGCA
>NC_140276.1:7867926-7870426 GCF_964030765.1 Micromesistius poutassou
GGGAAGAGAAGAAAGGAATCGGGTGTGAAAGACAGGGAAAAAAAAGGAAAACGCAGAAGAGACAGAGAGAGGAGGGAGGGAGGGAGGGAGGGAGAGAGGGAGGGAGGGGGGAGGGAGGGAGGGAGGGAGGAGAGGAGAGGAAGGGCAGAGGACACTGCGGCGGTAGAGCCAGTGATATGTCAGATCTCACATGAGCGCGCTCAGATCGCCGCCACGCTGCCACATGGAATCAGAACAATGTCAAACGCTACATCCCCCCCCCATACCTCCCCAACGAGAGAGAGAGAGAGAGAGAGAGAGAGACAGAGGGAGAGAGAGAGAGGGAGGGAGAGAGAGAGACAGAGAGAGAGGGAGAGAGACAGAGAGGGAGAGGGAGAGGGAGAGAGAGACAGAGGGAGACAGAGGGAGAGAGAGGGGGAGAGAGAGAGAGAGAGCGAGAGAGAGAGAGAGAGAGAGAGAGAGAGAGAGAGAGAGAGAGAGAGAGAGGGAGAGAGAGAGAGAGAGGGAGAGAGAGAGACAGATGGAGAGAGAGGCTCTCTCTACACAAAGCTCTCCTCACACCATTTCATCTGACAAAGGACCAGCCCTGGAGCTTTATTCCATTATTATTTTTATCTCTCTCTGTCTTCCTGAACACCAGATCACAATAGACTACTACAGACTACATGATGGAGAACCATCGTCACCAGCCATCAAGGAGTGGACCCCCCCTTATATTAGCACCGAGAGGAGCTACACACGAGGAAATGGGACGATTCCAAATGGGAAACGTGGGAGAAGAGATATGAGATACACATATATATTATGTGTCATTGTGCACGGGCGTGTGTCTGTGTGTGTGTGTGTGTGTGTGTGTTTGTGTGTGTGTGATCCGTCTCCTCCCTTTTCCACTGGCAGTGTCGATGGCAGGTAGCCAGATGTGAGTTGACAACGGCGGCCAGTAGAGGGCAGACATCCTTACGGAGAGCGCCCTGGTGCAGTGGAGCATCGGGTTAGGGGTCAACAGCACGCCGCCGACGGCCGGACCGGTGGAACCGACCCACGCCTCAGTATGTCCATCGATGGCTGCCATTGATCAGCAACCAGTGTCCATTAATACACGTTTTAATCAGTTGCATTTATTTTGTTGTTAAGGTAACCCTGAAGCACAACAGAGCATTGATCATGCACGGACAAGCGTGCGTAGGCCCCGTATGTTATTCCCCGGAAGGGGACATGGAGTCGGTCATGTTAATGTTAACTTGTGACTACCGGGGATGGAAGCTGAGCTACGGAACAATGTGTTAAATGCAGGCCTGGGCGATATGGCTGAAAGACATATCACAATATAACTTGATCATATTCATCGATATCAATAGCTATTGATAATTGTAATGACCTAAAAAGACTAGGAATTACCGTGCTGGATTTAAACACTTCTGGTTAACACTTAATACGACCTTCCACTGTTCTTCATTGATAAATACTCCAATGTCGACACAACGATGAAAAACACTAAAATATTGTAAATAAGTATGGAACCGTGTTTGTGTAACAAACCCAGCTGCTAGATTCTGTGGTCCAGTCTCTTATCGATATATATATTGAACATGTTTTATATTGATATTGATGAAAAGTCTATCACAATATGATAATTTATTGTTTTATTTCCCAGGCCTAGTTAAATGTGTCTAAATGTTAACCAAGGACACGTTTCAATCTTAACCAGTGGACACTTAGCCGTTCTTCTCTAATGTGCTGGTGGAGAAGTAGAGAGATACAGAAACAGTCGGAAAGGGCCATAGACCGAGCGCTATTCGTTTGAGGGATGTATCGATATAGATAAATAAATAGATTGGGGTACGTAGATAGGGCTACATAGATAAATATATAGATGGATAGATTATAGAAAGAGAAATAGAGCCATAGACAGAGTGCTATTAGTATGTGAGATGTATAGATGTATAGATAGATATTTAGCGATATATATATGTATGTATAAGAGATATATAGATACAAATCGATAGAGAAAAGGAAGTTGATGTAGAGATAGAGAGACATAGAGCGATAGAGGGATACATGTTATTAATAGAAATAGATAGATAGATACATAGCTAGATAGACAGAGAGAGAAAGAGAGAGAGTGAGTGACACACACACACACCTAGGGATATACAGAGAGAAAGAAGAGGGACAGAAGAGAGGAACAGATACATAGAGTTCGAGAGAGACACACAGAGAAAGGGCGCAGGGAGAGAGGTAAAACGCTGACCCTCGTGCCGTAGCTCCAGAGGCCAGCTGTCAGTGTGGATCTCCAGCTCTCCAGGTGACAGCCGTGCACGGCGTCCATCACCCGCCACATCTCACACGTGCACGCTCGTCCCTTCACGCGCCGGCACCCCGCACAACCACATATAGGTCTGCGTGCGCACGGGCACACGTGGAACCCCATACTGTGTGCATGCAATGCAGCCCACACACACACACTCACACACACACATGCAAGCGCACTCTCTCTCTC
>NC_140276.1:7877926-7907604 GCF_964030765.1 Micromesistius poutassou
TCTGTGCCAGACATAAATGCTGTCTCTCTACCAAACTGAATAGATTACAATGCTTATGCTTCGCCGATCAATACTTGCAAGCAATGGCCAAATTAATTGCTTGTGACAACACAAGAAAGACCACAAGGCTCTTAGTGGTGGAACAGGGACTGTAGTACACCAACAGACGCAGTGTACATGTACTGTATATATTTGTTGGTGTGTGTGTGTGTGTGTGTGTGTGTGTGTGTGTGTGTGTGTGTGTGTGTGTGCGCACGCGTGTGGATGTAGAAGGAAATGAAAACAGTGATGAGTGGTGACCTGTAGGCTTTAGAAGTTACATTCTATTACACTCAAAGACGTTCAGTTCAATAGAAATAGGGAAGAAGAAATAGGATACAGTAGGTAACCACACATACATGAATATGAGAGAGAGAGAGGGAGGGGGAGAGAGAGAGAGGGATAGAAAGAGAGGATGGAAAACTAGAGAAAAAAAGGTAAATGCAAATGTAGAAAAGGTGAAGAAAAGTGAGAGAGGCTAAAAGGGGGGGAGAGAGATCCAGAGATGGAGAGAGAGAGACGGACAGAATGAGAGAGAGAGGTGAAGAGAAGGCGAGAGAGGGCTGGTGGGCGAGTGAGTCTGGGGGTTTACGTCAGGGTGATGGATGTAGAAAGAGAATCGGAGCTACCGGAAGGAGGAGTGTAAAAATAGAAGAAAGCCCCGCTCCCTCGACTGCGATGTGCCCAGTTAGCCAATCACAGCCTCCTCTCTGCTGTGTGCTCCACCTTCCTCGCTCCCCCTTCACCTTTGACCCCCTTTTTGTTTTCCTCCACAGTTCCATCTAAGGGTCCCTCATCTCCCACAAAGACCTCACTCTGTATGTATGTATGTATGTATGTATGTATGTATGTATGTATGTATGTATGTATGTATGTATGTATGTATGTAGTATGTATGTATGTATGTGTGAGTGAGTGAGTGAGTGAGTGAGTGAGTGAGTGAGTGAGTGAGTGAGTGAGTGGCAGAGTGAGTGTGTGTCGGAATGTATCCACCCATCCATCATCCACGGAGCCATCGATCCATCCACCCACTCACCGAGCCGCCCGTCTACCTCATCCACTCCGTCGTCCACACCTCTATCTAGAACCAGGCCGAGGGAGGGGGGGGGGGGGGGGGGGGGGGAGTTTGAGAGGACATTAAATAATACACGGCGCCTGAGCATCTCCTGATGAAAAATAAAAACAAAGCCCTCGCCTTGTGCGTACGTTTCCCTTGGAAGCTATCCTTCCCGCTCCCGCTCCTCTGCTGTAGCCAATTCTTTATTATTCTCATTAACCCCGCCCACTCAGGCCCTCCAGAGGGGAAAAACAAGCAGCTGTCAGGGTCAGGCTCGCCGCTGAATTCCAAATGACTTTGAAGGGCAGAGGGGCCGGGCAACTTTCTCTGGAGGAGAGGACGGGGACTAGTGCATATGCACGGAGACACACACACACACACACACACACACACACACACACACACACACACACACACACACACACACACACACACACACACACACACACACACACACACACACACACACACACAGAGGCATGACACTAGCACACATAACGCGTGGCCGCCAGAGTGTGGCTCCTCTTTGAATCAATACTGCATCTCATCTCTTTCAACCTGCATGGTGTCAAGGTGAGAGCTATCTTTGAGCGTGTGTGTGTGTGTGTGTGTGTGTGTGTGTGTGTGTGTGTGTGTGTGTGTGTGTGTGTGCCTGTGTATGCTGCTGCTTGTGTGTCGTTGTGACAAAGGTCCATAACGGTAAAAAAAAGCTTGACCTGCCCATTTGTAAAGCATGTTTAGTGATGAATCACGAAGCCATTGAAGAACACCGGCGTTTAGCCGACCTCCGGCGCCGTTTGACCCCGTATCGAAGTATCACAAGAAAGTGTTTGTGATTTTTGGGTCTTATTTGATGAAAGGAGCACCTCTTTTTTTTAATCCGTGCGGGCGTATCTCTTTTAACTAGGGGTGTAACGATACGCTAAAGTCACGGTTCGGTACGTACCTCGGTTTTTAAGTCACGGTTCGGTATGTTTTTCGGCACAGCGGTTTTTCTTTTTTGATTTGATTTTTTTGATTTGATTTTGATTTGATTTATTAAATTGTGTCAAACAAATGCCTTACACACATGAAATAGACATTGAATACAATTGAGGATAAAAACACAATAAAGTCCAGGACTTATTTCCATTGTGGTCCTCAACAAAAAACATCAGGACAAGACAAGATAATCAATAAAAAGTTTTTTCAAAAAAAGAAAAAAAACCATATATATATTTTTTTGTTTGTTTGTTTTTGGGTACGTACCGAAATGAAATGTGCATCGAACTGTTAGACCCGTACCGAAAGATTTCGGTACGAATATGCGTACTGTTACAGCCCTACTTTCAACACATTCTGTAACTTTCATGAGGTGAAGATGAAATCACTGAATCATCTGCGTCATATCAATCACATCGGTGTTTCTCCTCTGGTCTGCTGTCTTGGTTTACATTATGTAGCAGTTTGGCAACCGGAATCCATTACAAAAATGAAATAGACCTTTATAATACTCTGTCGCAGCGCAGAACGGCTACATTCATTACTAAAAGCTCCTTTCATTTCCTGAAGTAATTAAAAAAAGGTGTAGTGCAATCGTTTTGTTTTACTATCATAATGTGTGTATGTGATTGAGTGTGTGTGCTTCCATCAGGTTTTACATTTTAAGTGTTATACCGGAGGTACACTTGACAATTAAAGACATAAAGCTCATAGTTTGGCTTATAAAATGATATTTTTAAAAAGTGCTAACAGGATTTATAGCAATGCGTGTGTGAGAGTGTGTGTATGTGTTCTGTCTCGTGTGTGCGCGCACGTGCGCGCGCATGCGTGTGGTGTGCGTAGGCGTGTGCATGTGCTCCAGTCCTCGTAAGCCTTGTAAGAGTCTCGTTGGCAGCAAGATCAGAGGAAACGTGTGTTTTGGTGGATTTGTCTGTGTGTGTGTGTGTGTGTGTGTGCGCGCGTCTGTGTGCGTGCATGAGAGCGAGCGAGGACGAGGGAGAGACAGAAAGAGAGGAAAAGGAAAAAGAGAGAGAGAGAGCAAGAGGAGGCATGAAAGAGAGACTCTGCTCCAAGACGTTTGATGTGGGAGAACAGTGTCTCCTGTCTGTCTGCCAGCCCTCTGCCAGCCCTCTATCACCCTGCTAACACATGGCCTCCTCAACTAGTGCATGTACGCTCGCCCTGTGTCAGCTTGTAAGTGTGTTTGTGTGCACATGCGCCTGGCGGCTCGTGTTTGTATCTGTGTGTGTGCGCGCGCACGTGCGTGCGTGCGTGCGTGTGTGTGTGTATAGGAGAAATAGAAGGATTAAGTGTGTTTGTTTGTGTGCTTGGCGCCGATACAGCCTGTGTGACTATGTATGTGTGGTGGTACGTGCGTGAAAGAGAATACGAGTGTGATACAGCCTGTGTGTGTGTGTGTGTGTGTGTGTGTGTGTGTCTGACTATGTATAATGGTGTTTGTGATCGACCATTGTGCGTGTGTGTTCCCCTGTTGGGGCAAGATTGTGGCTGTTTAGCAGAAAGCAGTTTTTTGGCATTTTGGAAAATTCTGTTGAAGTTTGTTATTCTTAAATTGACCTTTAATTGCTTTTTTGGAGAAAGCTTTTAGGCATGTATCGTGTATTCTTTATTTTGGAATGAAATTAATTGTATAAATATCATGTACCTTTTGTTTGTTTTACTTCACTTCAACTTTGCATCCTTGTCCTTTATGAACATTACACAAATGCCGATTACTAGCGCTCTTTGGGGCGATTCTCTTTGATTATGATAATTCATCTGATCTAATCCTGTGTGTGAGTGTGCGTGGGTGTGTGTGTGTCTGTGTGTGTGCATGCGGGTATGGGTGTGTATCTATGTGTGTTAAGTGAACGGGTTGGTACGTTTCCACTTTACATAACTCTCATCCTACACTGGCTACATCTTTGGAGTGGGCCCTTCAACCACGAGTCAAGCACACTTTCACCCTAACTACCTTGCACTCACAGGCGTTGGTTCTTGTGAGTTTGGGAATATGGGATTCCCGCGTGTTTCTGTGCCGTTGTGAGCGAAAAGGTGTGTGTGTGTGTGTGTGCGCACGCGAGAGTGTGTAGATGTACGTATGGATTGTGCGCTTGCCGTGGCCTAAGGCCTGTTTCATCACAGTTCATTTCAAACGAGTGGTGTTCCATATCAACTGCCTTGTGCTCCTTCACAATCCCTCACACACACACACACACACACACACACACACCTCGCTACTCTCGCACCGTTGATACAAAACGATAAATAGAAATGTGGGTCAAACAGGAGCAGAGAAAGTAAGAAAAAACTCAAACTAAACTGTACAAGTGTGTGCGTTTTATACGGCCATCTTGAACCTCCTATTGTGCGTGTCGCCATGAGAAAGAAACATTTCAAATAAAAAGACAAGACATGAATAGATATAGAGATAGCTAGATGAATAGAACGATTTACAGGTAGAAAGATGAATGGATAGATCAAAACAGATGGAGAGGGAGAGAGAGAGAGAGAGAGAGAGAGAGAGAGAGAGAGCGAGAGATCAACCTAACTATGACGTCTTAAATCCGTCACCCGGTTGAGTCAAGCAGACGTGTTCACCCACACGGAGGTTAACACACACACAACCCACAGGAAGGTTAACACACACACAACCCACAGGAAGGTTAACACACACACAACCCACAGGAACACAAAAACCGGCAGAGGTGCTTTTAAGATGGCCTGAAAAAATCTAACGAAGAGCAGCGCCCACACTCAAATATGAGCTGGTGCCACAGACTGGAGGTAACTCTGTGTGTCGGGTGAGGTGAAAATGTCTTGTGACCAAAAAAATCCCAACTGAGTGCTAGTCTTTGGGAGGCTAGGCACTCCAGTGGGAGGAACACAAAACACACAACGCTGTCAAGAAGCTGGGCGACGGGGGAGAACACGAAGGGAGAGAGAGAGAGAGGAATCAGAAGTAAGTTAAATCAATATTTAGACCTGTGACAAGACACAGAGGGACACCAGGCTGAATAATTGATAACAGAGAACAGAAAGATGGGCGTGTGCATGTTGGTAGGAGATTCAACGTGTGTATCTGTTTGTGTGTGTGTGTGTGTGTGTGTGTGTGTGTGTGTCTGATTGTGTGTGTGTGTGTGTGTGTGTGTGTGTGTGTGTGTGTGTGTGTGTGTGTGTGTGTGTGTGTGTGTGTGTGTGTGCATGTGTCTGGGCCTGTGTGCGTGTGTGAAAGTAAATGTGTATGTGTGTGTGTGTGTGTGTGTGTGTGTGTGTGTGTGTGTGTGTGTGTGTGCATGTGTGTGGGCGTGTGGGCGTGTGTGAAAGTAAATGTGTATGTGTGTGTGTGTGTGTGTGTGTGTGTATGTGTGAATGTGCGTGGGAGTGAGTGTGCCATTGCGCGTCTGTGTTGGCGTGTTCAAAGTTTTTTGTGCGCCGCGCGTTTGGGACTGCGCCACAGCGGGCCACAGCGGGTCACGTGGGTCTGCAGACTGAACACACCACCAGCAGTGCAGTAGCACTTCCACCTCGGACTGCTCCATTCATCCTGAATGGGTTCAGAGGGCTGGGGAGCATTAATTAAGCCTAGAGGTGACTGGAGCAGAGTATCGATTGCGGGGCCCGGCCCGGCCCCGCTAGGAGCCCTGCAGACCGGGGGTCCGATGCGTCTGGGGCCCGAGGTAACTATGATAAATGCGCCGCGGAAAAAAAGAGGAAGACTGTCAGATAAAAATCTAGCGATAAGCCAACGTATTCAGAGGAGGAGGGGAGGGGACGGGCCGGACGACAGAGTGGCTTTCAGGTGAAGGAATGTACGTTGGCTGTAACGCTGATTAGAAGGCCGACTGCTTTAGGGTCTTGTCTCTCTGCCAGCATAAATTGTGATGACTTTGCAAATGAACGGCGGACGGGACAATGGGCCGTGTCAGACCTGCAGCGCGGCCATTGATCACGCCCGAGGGTGGCGAGGTCATGCTATCGATTCTAAGGATTGTCCCGGGCTGCGTGTGTTCGAGTGTGTGTGTGCGCGCGTGTTCGAGTGTGTGTGCGTGTGTGTGTGTGTGTGTGTGTGCGGGGAAGAAGGCCAGGCCAGCGTAGATAGCAAGGCGCTCTGGGCGTGGAGAATAGAGGAAAGAAAACACTGAGCAGGGGAATGGGAGCTCAGGGCCGGTCAACACCGGAGCCTCCGAGAGTCTGAGACGTCTGGGGGGGGGGGGGGGGGGGGGTGTGGGGAGTAAAAAGATGTTTGATGAAGCACCGACAACACCCTCGTCCTCCCGGTGCCCCCCCCCCCCCCCCCTGCCCCCGCCCCTGTCTGCAAGATCAATATTAGTGTACGCGTTAAGAGGAAGAGGGGTATTTGGGGCGGGGTGGGGGTTTGTAGGAGGGACCGGACTCGGGGGGCCTGCCGACCCCCTGTCTCTCAGCGAGCGGTGTAATAAAGACGGAGGACGCGGGGCCCCGGGGGGGCCCCTGGGGTGATTAGCGGGGCCCCGAGTATTAAGTGACACGGAGTGAGGACTTGCTCAATCAGAAGGTTAGAGGCTCTAATATAGATCCATTCATCTGTGCGCTCCCTTCCCTCTCCGCCCCGCTTCCGACGCCACAAAGCGCTGCCTATTAGAGGACGTATTGAGTGGGACAGAAACTGTTTAAACACGAGTATTGACATCGCTGCGGCTGTGGCTCGGGGGTTCTTCTTCTCTGTTTTTTTTGTTTTTTTTCTTCCGTTCCCTCGGCTGAACAATGTACTTTTGATCCGCCTTCGAGGGTCGAAGGCACAGGGAGCAGGTCGGGTTTGTGTGTTTCGACATCTTGAAATCGCTTATATAAGCGTTATATAACGCACGCCTGGTCCTGGCATGGATCGAGACGCGCACGCACACACACGCACGCACGCGTATATACACACACACGTATACACACACACACACACATACACACACACAAACAGACACAGAGACACACACACACACACACACACACACACACACGCACGCAAACACACACTTGTGCACACCTCAGAAATGTCATATTTAGCTGGAGGTCAATTTGGAATCTCCAAAGAAAAAGAGTTACAGTAATCGCTGTATATAATTGGATTTGCTCATCGTGGCTTCAAAGCATCAGAACTTTAGCCTGGCAAAGGGTGTTGTTTGCAGTTTTGGAGTCTTAGTGAGTGTGTGTGTGTGTGTGTGTGTGTGTGTGTGTGTGTGTGTGTGTGTGTGTGTGTGTGTGTGTGTGTCTTTGTAACTTGGCAAAGGACGGTGTTTGCGGTTATGGAGAGTGTGTGTACGCATGTGTGTGTGTGTGCGCGCGTTTGTGTGTGTGCGTGTGTGCGTGGGTGTGTGAGCGCGTATGTGCGCCCATCTGCCTGCGTGTTCGTGTTTGTGACTGATGCCGCGCGCCACCGAGGGCACGTCCCATGTCCTCGACGGCGAAAAAAAAAAAAAAAAAACTTAAAGGGCCTGATGCAATCTTTGTTCATCCCCGGTGAATTTTAAAAACTTGTTCTCTCCCTCTCCCTCTCTCTCCCTCTCTTTGTTCCTTGGGGCCAGTGGGGAGGGCAGGCCGAGACATGCCAGGTGCCGTTATGCCTTTGCAACTTAGCGCTGTGCCCCCCCCCCCCCCCCCCCCCCCAAGCGCCCCCCCCCCCGCTGTGCCGTGCTCCTATCGGAACAGCATGAAGCACCAATCAATGTGGATTAGAAATCTGCGAGAAAAGCCTCTGTACCCCTAACCCCCCCCCGCCCCCCCGCCCCCTTATCACACACAGACAGAAAGTGTGTGTTCTTTTTTTTGCCCGCACACACACACGCGTTACCCCGTGCGTTTTTTCGTCATTGGGCACCCCACCGTAAAATTGCAGATCTTTATCCGCCCTCACACGCACACACACACACACACACACACACACACACACACACACACACAGACACAGACACAGACACAGATACAGACACACAGACACACAGACACACAGACACACAGACACACACAGTGTAATTTGAATAAATGGAACTTCAAGGTATTGTGTTGCGTGTCGTATTGTGACCGGGGAAGGAGGGGAGGGTGTAAGGGAGGGGGGGGGAGATGGGAGAGGGGGGGAGGTGGGGGGACCTCAGCCACCTTCACCCCTTCCCGCCTCCCACTGAGCCCATCCTCCGCCCCGCCGTGAGCGCCACAGGGTGGTGGGGGGGAGAGCCAGCCTCTCCACCTGCTTCACCGTGTTTTGCACGTCACACACGCATGCATGCCACCAACAACATTTACACACACACACACACACGTTAAGTGACAGATCTGGTGGGGCTGGGCTTCCTACGGCGCTCTGCAGAGAGAGAGAGAGAGAGAGAGGGAGAGAGGGAGAGAGAGAGAGAGAGAGAGCGAGAGAAGGAGAGAGAGAGAGAGAAAGGGATAGAGAGAGAGAGAGAAAGGGATAGAGAGAGAGAGAACGAGAGAGAGAAAGAGAAAGAGAAAGAGAGAAACGGATAGAGAGAGATAGAGAGAGAGAGATAGAGAGAGAGGGCAACCAAACTAAGAACCAGGCTCCTGCCACGAGAGAGAGAAAGGGATAGAGAGAGAGAGAGAGCGAGAGAGAGAGAGCGAGAGAAAGAACGAGAGAGAGAGAGAGCGAGAGAGAGAGAGGGATATAGAGAGAGAGAGAGAGCGAGAGAGAAAGAACGAGAGCGAGAGCGAGAGAGAGATATAGAGAGAGAGAGAGTGAGAGAGAAAGAATGAGAGAGAGAGCGAGAGAGAGATATAGATAGAGAGTAACCAACCACAGACCCTGACAGAACGTGAGACCTCGGCCGTGTATTCCGCTAGAGAGGGACGTCTCCTGGGGTCACCGTCTCCTCCTCGTCCACCTATCTCCTTCCTCTTCTACTTGACCCGCTTCATCACGCCCCTCTCTCATTGCGGCCGCACCCGCCTGTCACCACCTCACTGTCTAGAGCGAAGGGTGCGTAATTATCCCACACGGAGGTCTGGGTGAAAAGGCGCCTTTAGCTTGCAAAGGATTCCAAACATCAAACCTGCATTTTGATTTGTCTGCTGGAGGTGTTTTCACCACAAGCATATTGCTGGTGTTTTAGTAAGCAGGAATGCAAACAGGCGTTCTCCTGACCCCTGCGTGACAAAGGTACTGGCTGTAGCGTGGTGGCGCCTATTTTACAGCTTCCCGATGTTGACTGGTTTGAACCGCAAACAAAAAAAAATAGGCACCACAGCCCCTAGCTTCATCTAATTGTGTTGTTTTGACTGAGCTCAGCCCACAACACTGCATCAAACTCTCTCTCTCTCTCTCTCTTCAATCAGTCAGCATAGAGAAGCTGTTGATATATTTTTCATAACATTTTCAGACTGTGAGTGGCTTGCCTGTAAAAATGATTTGCAAAGTACTTCAGCAGTGGATGAAAGAAAATGTGGAAACATTGCATTTTTAAGTACCTGAACCAGTCCAAATATACTTTTTTTTTTCTCTATTTCACATATAGCAATATAATCGTATAGGATTGTTCAATTTGTGGAAACTAAATATGATATAAAGATGGAACAATGTGTTTATTGTATTTGATACTTGCATCTTATTAACAGTTTTTCTAGAAATGTGTAGTTTTTACTAATGATTGTCTCTAAGGTACACAGGAATAATTAACTATGGGATATTATATTCGATAATGTGTTTTTTATATCTTTGTTGTTTGGTTTCAACAAGTCCAATAACAGAGAGAGCCAAACAGTGCCTATGGGGACAGACAGAGCCTGAAGGTAGATAGATACTGTTAAACAATATTCAGATATCAATAATAGATAACAAGTTAACATATTCTCAAAGTCAACCAAGGTCACATTTCCCTTGAATAGTAATTTATAAAAATGATACGCACCTATGTGGGCCTTTTTCCGTTGCAGAGAGCCTGCCCATATTAACTGTGTGCCATTCTGCCAAGCATACATCTGATTCAAGTGCATCTTATCTATGGGACTAAGTACATAATTAAAACAAGATCTAATTAAGATTTAGCATTTCAGCATTTCAAATGGATTTGTTCAGAGCTCAACCGCTATTGAAAATAATGTTTTGACACAAACTATAATCAAACAACTTTTTTTCTTTCGGAATCAGAATATTGATTTGCTACACAAGCACTAAAGCCGATACTACATAGGATATACAATCATAAAAAAAAAAAACTATAGTAAACTGTATCGCTGTGAAGAGGATCTCGGGGAGAGATTACTCATTATCAGTGGAAAAACAATGTGAGCGGTAAAAATGGTATGCGACAGTAGCCATTAGCCTAGCATAAAAACACTGTTCCCCACTGATTATGAAAACAGTGACTTGGGTGAAGACGCTAAGCTTGGCTAGCTTAATCCATCCTTCCATAAACTAGTTCCGTGATAACAGTGGTACTCAAAAAAACAAACAAACACTTTCATGTTTTTTTTTAGCAGTATTTAATAATCCAAAACAACTCTGGCTCTGATTCTAACGGGACATTATTTGTTTGGCCTTGTTTACTGCGTTTTTTCAAAGATATAAAGACACAATCGCTTGCGTCACGCACGCACACGCACGCACACACGCACGCACACACACACACACACACACACACACACCTTTCCTGTCTACAAGGCCTCATCTGTCATTCTGGTGATTAGGAGATGAAAACGTTTGCGTTTTGAATCAAACATTGCCACGAATACACGCGCACACAAGGCATACGCTCTCTGAGACACAATTAACCAGTTGAGATTGAGATTACAACAGAGGCAAGTAAATACAAACGGTGCGGCGGGCCAGACATAAGGCAACGCCCCGTTGGGAAATTTTCTCTGATCGAGTGTGAAGAGATTAGGGGGGTGAACGTGAGCTTATAATAAAGGAGGCTAAAACTGGCCGATAAGGCATATGTAGGGAACAATGGCCACCCAATACCGCACTCTGATAGCATCGTACACGGCTCAACGTATAATCCTGATTGTTCTCACAGATCTATTTTGGGCGTGTGTACATTGTAGAATGCAAATATGTACGTTGTGTCCCTGAAGCTGGCAGACACAATGTTTTTGCTGCTCAATTCACATGGACATGGATTTGGCGTCGTCTATTCATAACGTCAAAGAAAATGTTGGATCATAAGAGGAACGACGGGAATTGAACATTATTCAGGAACTGATATTTACAAATAAAATAAAACAGAAAACTATGCAAAGATTTATCAACAATGGACATCAGCGTTTGTTAAAGACTTTAAAACCTACCATGTGGCAGTTTTTTTTTCCATTTTTTGTAGTAATATGGTTAGACGGCCTAGTGAGAACAAAAGGATAGTATGTATAAGAAAGTATTGGGTATAACTACTTTTTCATTTACTGAACAGGGAAACAAAAATCATGACATTATCGACAATTACAGTAATTAAGTTGCCTTAATTTGAAATGAAACTTCTGCCCATCTCTGAGATTACGGTTTTGGGCTGAAGCCCAGCTGGATGCATTATGTGCATGTGTGTGTTGTTCTGCATTGGTACTGGAGAAACACACACACACACACACACAGGTGCACTTGTCATACAGACACACAGCGACACACACACACACACACCAACACACACACACACACACACACACACACACACACACACACACACACACACACACACACACACACACACACACACACACACACACACACACACACACACGTGCACTTTGCACACTCACAGACACACTCTCAAAACTTTATGTTTTAGATTGTGGATAGTGTAATCAAAGAATGGACCAAAAAAAAAAAAGATTAGCCAATCACAGCACAAGCTACACAAGGACAACTACGCAGTCATACGCACAGTAACGCTTTACTGAATTCTACAAAGTGGAGGAGTCAAATAAGACTTACTGAACACATAGTCACCAAACGGGTCCTCATCATCCTCATCATCCAGGTAAACTGGAAAAGGTTTAGAACAGAAAAGAAAAGGGGAAAAAACAAGCAATGACAAATCAAAAAGAAGCATGCACTAAGCAAGGAACAAAATTCATGAATCAACCATAATAAATAAAAAATGCATATGAAATTACAATGAAAGACACGTATATCTGAAATATTAACAGATAATCAAAGAGACAAAAAGAGAAAAAAAAGTGACAAAGGAGAAAAACATAACCATGAACTATAAAAACAATACTATTAAAAGGCTTCAAAGAGAACGCCGTTGGGGGAGCACACATGGAGCTCATGCATGCTCCCAGCTCTTCTCGTGGTTTCTCCGGTCCACATTTAATACTAAGGCACTCGCCACTAAACTATAAATGCCATATCAGTTTCATGTTATGGGAAAATGTAATCAGTCATAATTGGCCTCTCTCTCTCTCTCTCTCTCCTTACCAATCCCTCTCTTCATTCCCCTATCTCTTACACATCTCTCTCCCTCTTTTCACCCTTTCTCTCTCCCTTCTGCTCTCTCTCTCCCTTTCCCATCTCTAAGCTCTCTCATCGCTATCTCCATTTTCTCAAGCCCTGATCTCTCCCTCTCTCCGTCTCTCTCTCACCCCTCTCTTTCTCCCTCTCTCTCTCTCTTCCCATCTCTAAGCTTTGTCATCGCCATCTCCATTTGTTCAAGCACTGATCTCTCCCTCTCTCTCCCCCTCCCTCTCTCTCCCTCCCTCTCTCTCCCCCTCCCTCCCTCTCCCGCCCTCTCTCTCCCTCCCTCCCTCTCCCTCCCTCTCTCTCCCTCCCTCCCTCTCTCTCTCCCTCTCCCCCTCTCTCCCACTCTTCCTCTCTCTCCCTCCCCCCCTCTCTCTCTCTCCCTCTCTATCCCCCCCTCTCTCCCTCTCTCTCTCCCCCCCCATTCCTCGCCTCTTGCTCGCCCCATTCTCCAGGACATATGGAGCTGTAACAGAGCCGATGTGTGTGAGGCGATTACAGCTCCCTAAACTCCCCTTATTAGGGCGGCGGTGTAATCGTCAGCAGGATGGGGTGCCAGGGATGTTTCGCTGTTGCCGTCGACTTCTCGTATTTAAAAGCTAAGCACGCCGGGAGACGGCGGGAGACGACGGGAGACGGCGGGAGACGGGGCAAAACAATGGCTTCGTCTCACAGGTGGGGTGGGGGGAAAACATCACTGTTCATAAGGGGGGCGAGTCATACTGATCTGCCACCAAATAAGGCGCCACTGTCCCCCGTTTCGGTGACATTTTAGGAGCATAAAGGATTATTGGATGTGCACAGTTAAGGAAATAACAAGAGCGTCAACAGGCAGCAGAAAAACCGCCTAGCAATTATGCTAATTTGGTTCTGGGCGACTGAGCAACCTGCACACACAAACACACTCACCCAGGCCCACGCCGCACACACACACACACACACACACACACACACACACACACTCACGCACAGACAAGCATACACACACACACACACACACACACACACACACACACACACACACACACACACACACACACACACTCACGCACAGACAAGCATACACACACACACACACACACACACACACACACACACACACACTCACGCACAGACAAGCATACACACACACACACACACACACACACACACACACACACACACACACACACACACACACACACACACACACACACACACACACACACACACACACACACACACACACACACACACACACACACACACACGACACACACCAGTGGCGGCTGCTGGGCTTTCAAAGAGGGGAAGCTCATTTTCAGCCTACATCATATCAAATTGTCAATTTATTGAATGTAAATGATCCTCTCTGTTCCTTTTCAAGGAAATGCTCAGTCATGCCAACTAGCTGTCTTTTCCAGTGACTTGACTAGTGTCCTCTCAATGGCCAGCAGAGCTAGGTGGCTTAAACGGCCTTGGCCCATTGTGTTACAGGTGTAGGACTTGAGCCGCTTTAAAGAGGAGAAGCTCCTTTATACACCTGCAGATGTAGTTCCAATTGTTGCCACTAATGAGAACAGTTTGTAAAGCTGAGGCATTGCACTGTCCAACTCCATGTCTTTAAGGAACACCAAGAAATCACACAGCTTTCCCCTGTCACCCTGATAGTCCTGATCTGAATACAGGACTTGAATCAATCCCTGAATCAAAGTGATGGCCAACTACCAAAACGATATTAAACTTGAACAAGGAAATGTGGGAATTATGTTAAACTGAAGCAAGGAATTGTGTGTATAAGTGTATGAAATGTACGATGAAAAAAACCAAGCAAATATCAAGAAATAGGTTGCAGTTCGTCTTTCGATTCACTTGCAAAATCCGCGATGGGACTGAGGAGTGAGGACTGAAGAGAGCTCCGGCGACGTTTTATAGTTCAAAATCGCTGTCAAACGGCAACTTAGTCTATTGCAGACCCTCCAATCATCACGCAGAAGCCCAGCATCCAGGCCAGCCCACTCCTCCATTCACCCCCAGAGACGCTGAGTGTCCGTGGGAGGGACATAATCACAGCATTATCCAATGACCGTCGACTTTCGACGCACTAAAAAAAGCTGTTCTATCTATCTAGTCAGTCGACCTGCGATAAGCAGCTGATTCTGAACGAACTCGTCTTCGAGATGGACGTGTTCTAACGCATTTTTAGTCAATGAAAACAGTATATATGACCATTTAATTTGAGGAATTTTAGGGGAAGCTGAGCTTCCCTTGCAGTCTTAGAGAAATCGCCACTGACGCACACACATACACACACACACACGCACAAACATGACACACAGACGTATTAAAAGAAAGGTTGGAAAGCTTTTCATCAGAAATTTTCTGCCACAAACATCCTCCAGCTGCTGTTTTGTCTTGATTTCTATTGATCTTCATTCCATCCCATATGTCTTCCTTTTCCTCCGCTGTCCCTTGTTGGCCTTCCCTTGCCGCAGGTTCCCTCCCTCCAACCTTCCAGTGTGAGTCAGCATCCGTCTGCGGCACCGGATCGATTCCTCCACCTCTCCTTTTATTAAACACTTTTCCCATTCAACTCCATGCATTTGCTTATACGAGCGGGCTATAGTGTGGCGTGGGGGGGGCCCTCTCTCTGGATAGGGGCCATGGCTAGCCAAATGGAGCCTTTTTATCGCGGTGCGGAACTGGAGCGAAGGCTTTTGAATGTTTATCGTCGTATTTATTGTCAACATTTGTTGACTAGACTCATTTATTGATTCTGACTACCGAGTAGTTTTTTTTTTCCTCTTCCCAGACCTTGCCTTTTGTGTGTGCCTGTGTGTGTGTGTGTGTGTGTGTGTGTGTGTGTGTGTGTGTGTGTGTGTGTGTGTGTGTGTGTGTGTGTGTGTGTGTGTGTGTGTGTGTGCGTTTGAGTGAGGGGTTGGGTGACGGAGTGTTTGCCGCATATCACTACTTTTCTTAATCTAGTTTGATGTAGCTTTGACTTCATGGACAAAAAAGTCCTTGAACCAGTGAACAGATAAAACACACACACTCTCACACACACATCAACACACACACACACACTCACATCCAGTAATGTGTGAGTGTGCTTTTGAAAGCAAAAGCCTGTCAGAGCTGCTCTCCCACACCATTCATCACAAGCTACTAATTCTGTTAGACCATTGTCGAGCTTTTTGCACCCTACATTGCTCCCTGAAAACTCAATCAGAGGCTAATGCCCCCCACCCAATGCGCGTGCCTAAACACACACACACACACACACACACACACACACACACTCAAAATATTCACACACATGGTGAACACATTCTCATACACACACACACACACACACACACACACACACATACAGGGTTGAAACACTCAACACAATCACACACACACTCAAAGTGGAAAAAGCAACACTAACTAACAGCGTCTGAACGGACAGCCCTGGCCTTGTGGGACCCCACTTGTCTTCCCGCTGCAGTCCGCCACCGCTTTGATCACCACAGGCGTTGTGGGGACTTCTGATATGACCGGCGGCGACGTTCCTGAGAAACGTCGTCGAGAATAACAGTATTTAAACGGCGGGGAGCGTTATTTATTTGATTTCCGTTATCTATTCCATGTGGTGAGGTGCAAGAGGCATTTGGGTTCCAATTGTGATGGAAAATGAATCATAATTAGACATTTCCTCTTTATCTACCTTGATTGCAATGTAGTCCATGTTCAAACGCTACTCCAAATGCCATGGGCGTCTCTGACGGGGCTTATCTTCCTTGGCGGTTTCTAGGAATGTCATGTTGATCTGTACAGAGAAGCTCTGGGGGTGGGGGGGGGGGGGTTGGTTGATTTGATTACGCAATCAAAATGTGTTTTGGATGCGCCACCAACACTTTTCTTTAATATGTGTAATTATAACTTTTTTAACAAAGCTCCGCCCATCTCATGCCCCCCCCCCCCTACCCCCCGCCCCCAAACAAAGAACTGAACCCTGCAGATGTTGACGCGGAGACAACGTGAAGCTTCATAGATCAGGGGAACGTTTTTGAGACAAAGGATTCAGTGAGAATCAGAGAGAGATGTTGTATCAATGAGAGAGAAAGGGGTCGGGGGGGGGGGGTTAGTTATAAAGAGTGAGGGTGTTAGAGAGAGAGGGAGCCAGAGCAAGGATGGAGATTGTGAGAGAGAGAGAGAGAGAGAGAGAGAGAGAGAGAGAGAGAGAGAGAGTGAGAGAGATTGTGAGAGAGCCATGGAGATTGTGAGAGTGAGAGCCAGAGATTGTGTGTGTGAGAGAGAGAGAGAGAGAGAGAGAGAGAGAGAGAGAGAGAGAGAGAGAGAGAGAGAGAGAGAGATAGAGAGAGAGAGATTGTGAGAGAGAGAGCCATGGAGATTGTGAGAGAGAGTGAGAGCCAGAGATTGTGTGTGAGAGAGAGAGAGAGAGAGAGA
Organism: Micromesistius poutassou; assembly: GCF_964030765.1. Lineage (NCBI taxonomy): Eukaryota > Metazoa > Chordata > Actinopteri > Gadiformes > Gadidae > Micromesistius > Micromesistius poutassou. Next base: position 7,894,873 of record NC_140276.1, read on the forward strand.
GAGAGAGAGAGAGAGAGAGAGAGAGAGAGAGAGAGAGAGAGAGAGAGAGAGAGAGAGATTGTGAGAGAGAGAGCCATGGAGATTGTGAGAGAGAGTGAGAGCCAGAGGGAGAGAGAGAGAGAGAGGGAGGCAAAGAAAGCGAGATTGCAGGGCGGCCACACGGACGAACAAGCACGGGCGGGGTTAGACAGAAAAGGCCGGGCTAATTTTAGCGCTACCTTTTCACTTTCTAATTAAGAGATTAATACATCCTGTCACGTCTGTCACAATATGAACCTGTGATTTATTATCAGGCCAAACGGGGACGGAGCAACCGAAGACGAAGGAATAATCAGCCAATCGCTGTGCATGTGTGATCAGCGCGGAGGCTGGCCGTGTGCGCAGCGGGGAGATTGGGTTTGTATCTGTGGATTTCTCCAAAGTTACTCTGTGAGTACTCCACCGCGGCGTTGTTGATGAAAGAATAATTGCTGTTGGTTTTCATTTTGGCCGTTTTAATTAAGTAGCAGCGGTGTTTACTGACAGAGAATGACCGTTAACCGCCAAGAGGTGACGCACACAAGAGGGGCCTATGGCCACCTGCGAAGAGGCACACGCACACACACACACACACACACACACACACACACACACACACACACACACACACACACACACACACACACACACACACACACACACCAATATGCACACACACACACACACATCAATATGCACGCACATACCACACACACACACACCAATATGCACGCACATACCACACATACACACACCAATATGCACGCAAGCACGCACACACCACACACATAAATATGCACGCACGCACGCACGCACACACACACACACACACACACACATCAATATGCACGCACACACACACACCAATATGCACGCACGCACACACACTACCACACACACACACACCAATATGCACGCACACACCACACACACACACCAATATGCACGCACGCACACACACACATACCACACACACACATTAATATGCATGCACACACATACACACACACCAATATGCACACACGCGCACACACACATACCACACACACACACACCAATATGCACGCATGCACGCACACACATACCACACACACACACACACACACACACACACACACACACCAATAATGCACGCACACCAATATGCACGCACGCACGCACACACATACCACACACACACACACACACACACACACACACACACACCAATAATGCACGCACACCAATATGCACGCACGCACGCACACACACACACACACACACACACACACACACACACACACACACACACACACACACACACACACACACACACACACACACACACACACACACACACACACACACACACACACAAGGCGCAGCAGGCCATAGATTGTGACCATAAAATCTATGCTAGGCTTCAGGTTTAAATCAATGTCCATGGTGATCTTATTTCATCTAATGTATGTTTTAATCATTCCCTCTCCTGATCAATGCAGTTTGGATTCAGGCGCTGGGCACTGCACTAGGAATTTACAAGCTCTTCAGTTTATTCTTTTTTTTTTCTCCATGCTTGTGTTTCCGGAGGGACGTTTTATGAGACAGCGCACAGCGCGACATTAAATCTCTTCCCCGCTTTGGTCGAATGAAAGCTCCCATTGCTGCTCCCAATTCCAAATTTTTTTTTTCTGTGGGATTGTTTGTGCAAACTAAACTTCTCCTGGATTTGCCAAATCAATGTAATAGTCATTTTATTTTAATGGAACTTGGGATGAGCTGTAAAAACTGCTTCCTTCTATTCCGGATTCCTTCTAAAAATGGATGAGCGCACACATTAAACGCCCACGTCGCATTTATGGTGCTTGATGCTAATGAGTGTTTGAGATTACATTCATGCCACAGGTTGGCTATGGACACCCTGCTATTCTTTGAAAAATCATAAAGTGCACACACACACACACACACACACACACACACACACTGGCCTTTTCCTGTCGAATGAGGATTTATTTACCCAGCTGTTTTTTGAGCTACAGCTGAGAAAGTGTATTGTGCGAAAAACAAATGGTTTCTTTGTGAAAACTGTATTGTTGCGCAAAGCTGCTTATGTGCTGGTCGCTCCATATGCAAGTGTGTGTGTGTGTGCGTGTGTGTGCGTGTGTGCGTGTGTGTGTGTGTGTGTGTGTGTGTGACTGTGTTAGAGTCCACCCCATCTGTGTGTAGCGGACAGAAACAGAGAATCATGCTAATCCAGGAGACTTGCGGTGGGTTCGCTTGAAAACATGGAGTGTTAATACAATACCACAAAGAACGACCTCTCCCTGATCAAAGCAAACACATCTGCACATACACACACACACACACACACACACACACACACACACACACGCTCGCATGTGCGCATGCACGACACTCACCTTGTCAAACGAGTTATGTCAAGCCAATATGTGGTGCTGCTAATTGTGTTGAGACTAGCAACGGCACAAGGTGGCTCACCTAAAGATTGTATCCATCTGGAAGATCACAGTCTTTAAGGTGTATTCGATTCAATGCTTTGTGCTGTTAGTTTCCGGTCTTTTTAGCCCAGCAAGAATCCGATGTTTAAAATAGTTTCTGATGTCTGGTTCTCACCTGCAGCACCAGTAGTCGGCCAGAAGTTTGTTGTGTTGAGTCATTTTTCAAAATGACAAGTTTTGTTAGGGGGATTTTTGTGTGTGTGTGTGTGTGTGTGTGTGTGTGTGTGTGGTTGTGTGCATATGTGTGTGCCTGTTAATGTGTGTGTGTGTGTGTGTGTGTGTGTGTGTGTGTGTGTGTGTGTGTGTGTGTGTGTGTGTGTGTGTGTATGTGTCACCTGAAGGATTCATGACCACTGGGGCCATTACTTCTTTACAATGAAATGTGTATCTCACACAGGTCCGGAGACCACACACATCCTCACACAACCTCATGAACACAAACATAAACACAGACACATGCACAAACACACTCTCTCTCTCTCTTTCCCAAACACACCAACATTCTCTCCACGCACAATCACACACACACATGCGAGACTCCCCCCACCCACACATGCCCTCCCCCCACCCCCAACCCCCCCCTCCCCTCCCCATCCCACCCACCCACACACACACACACACACACACACACACACACACACTGGTGAATCCCAAAGTCCCCGATACTGACACCCGTCAATCAGGCAGGCGCACTCCTCCGACAACAAGCATAACAAGACTGGGTATCACAGAGGGGGGGCTACAACAGGCGTGAAGCCGCGGCGGAGAAGAAAGCAGGCAAAGGGAGAGGTAGATGAGGGGGGGGAGGAGGAAGGTGGAGGTGAGACCTGAGATGCTTGTTAAGAGAGGCACAGCGGTATGGGAGCGGAGCGGCGTGCTGCTCCGCGTTTTAGCACATCACAGTCCTTCTTTGATTCGGTTAGCATGTGCTTATGATGTTGCTTCTTGTGTCTCTCTGCCGCCGCCGTCTATCTCTATTATTAGACGCTCAGATCCTCCTCCTGCTGCTCTGACACCCCCGTCGCTCCCACTTCTTTTTTTTTTTTTGGGGTTGTTGCTTGCTCTTGCTCTTGTTTCTTCAGGCGCACATGTGCCGACACACGTACACACAAGCTCGCACGCACGCACGCACGCACGCACAGCGCTGGCACACGCCGCTACACATGTAAGGAAATGCTCAGGTTCACTGACACACAAACACACTTATAAACATGTACATAAATGATGCATCTGCGCACACACACACGCACACTAACGTGTACGCACACTGCTACACACTGCTACACATAGAGAGAGCCGGAAGTTCGCTGTTCTCGGCACACCATCATTAATGCGTTATTGCAGATGTGCACATAGTCACATGCACACACTCACGATAATAGTCGGATAAACAGTTTTTACACAAGGGCGCTTCCAACATACACAGGCGCAGACGTGGTATACCGCATACACATAAACTACATACGCGTGCATATCATCTCTCTCACACAGACACACACACAGACACACAGACACACACACACACACACAGAGACAGAGACGCACACACAAGCTACATTCAAACATGACACACAATGGTGGGGTCATTAAGTCTGATTCGAGTTAAACGGTTCCGCCGTACTTGCGGACGTGTGATTTAGCACCCAGACACGAAAGCCACGTGCCAGATGCATAAGCATTCAGCGCTCCCCCTTTGGGGGAGTAATCGACTGGTGAATTGACTTGATCAGGCACACATGCACACGACCCGCTCCCTTCTTTTATCAGCCAGCACCTGTGTGTCTTAGATGTGATCGCTCCTGACAGGCGAGGGCGCCCGGGCTGGGAATCGCATGCAAAGTGTAGATTTGAGAAGCTCTGCGCGGGCGGAGCGTGGAAGCAGGCGAACGTGGATGGCTGCAAAATTATTTGCTGCAGGATTGGGGTTTTTCTTTTAGGAGTCAAAGCGCACGCGTCTCGTCTGGTGAGGTGCGCAGCCCTCTGCCCTGGAAAACTGATGCAACAGTGTGTCTCTTGAAAAAAGAAAAAAAAGAGGAGGTTTCGTTAGCAGTTAATCATCCAATGAAAAAAGTCTCCCATGATGCTCTCTGTCAGTGCTGGGTCTTGTTTCAGGGAGATGAAGGAACCATGGGTTGACTCCGCCGCCACCAGAGAGACACTCTGGCTCTTTTTTTTGTTAGTTTTTTTTCCCCGAGAATCAAACGTGTTTATGTAAATGCACCCTGAGCTCCCTGTTTAAAGGAAAAGGCTCCTTCTGACACACATTTCACTTCCTCTTCACGTCGCTGCAACGCGGCAGTGGCGCTGCGTGTGCTCATGTGTGTGTGTGTCTGTGTGTTTGTGCCTTTGATGTGTTTAATTGACCTGCTTTGATATGGAACCTTACACTTTATATCCAATTGATTTCCGGCCATGCGATGCTTTGGTCCAAACTTTCTGTCTGGGAAACTAGAAACTAGGAAAAAAAACTCGGGGGTGTGGGGGGGGGATTAATGATTTCAATAAACATCACTCAGTGACATCATCCCGTCAGAAAAAAACATTGTCACCCTACACTGGCGGATTACCAGTTTATTTTTACACCGGCGACCAAAATCCCCCCCCCTTTTTTTATTTTTCACCGGGCCTGAAACCCAAGACAGCGCCTGCGACGTCTTCAGCTGATATCTGCGACCGGGAGATTAGCTTAGTAATTAACCACAAAGCAATCATCAGGCGGCGGGATGAGAGGCGGGACTTGGCAAAGGTGTTTCTCGACGTGTTTAATAGGTGTCGAGCAGTTGATCAGAAACTGCAGTCGTCTCTGATGCGGGGGTCCCCTCCTTCCCGTTCCATCGTGCCCCCCGAGCCCCCCCCTGCCGCCCGCCCAATCCAGGGGCCCCACCATGCGCACGGCTGCCGGAAATTAAATTAATTAGACCGTCGCTTTCCCTTCCAATCCACTTTTCATTAACCTCCATCGACACCTTGTCGAAGCTCACGTGGCAGTTTACGACGACGACGGCAGGATTAACAGGGGAGCGGGGAAGTTAGCAATAAACAAAGTTGCCACAGGAAGGTGGTTCCCTCTGGTGTGCTGCTTTCACTCACACGGGAAGATTTACGGAAATAGAAGAAAGAAAAAAATAAATAAACGCAAAAGAACACAGAAGAAAAACTGAAGAAAAACAGCAAAGGAGCGAAGTTTCACGCTTGAACAAGCAGCGATTAGCATCTCTCTCACTCCATCTCGGAGTGGAAACACAAAACGGAAAAGCTCAGAAAAAAAAAAAAAAAAAAAGGAGGGAGTCTTTTGAATGCTTTCAAAGCTAAATATCCAAAGGGTTTGCTATTGTTTTTTAAAAGACTGGCAGATCAGTGGATCTCGACAGATAAGTGGTATAAGAAGGGTAGAGTTGCTTTGGCTAAGTGCTATTGATGAAACTATGGATGGCTCTCCGGGGGACGGTTTCAACTATTGCTCCTCGGATCAGAAGGAGACCACGTCAATACGCTACCCTCGGATCTGACGCGTCGCTTTGAGTTACGACGCAAAGATTTTAAAACTGTCAATGAGGGCTATTTATCGGAGATATATATTGTCACACACCACATCTTCCGAAAGACCCCATAAACGGAACCGTATAATTTCTTTTTACGTCCTCTGAGGAATGGCACTTCATAACCCTTGCGGTTCGTTCAGTCTCACTGTCTCTCTCTCTCTCTCTCTCGTGCACACACACACACACACACACACACACACACACACACACACACACACACACACACACACACACACACACACACACACACACACACACACACACACACACACACACACACACACTGAGATTGAAAGCTTTCATTACCCCTTCTTTGTAAAACACATCATCTTTATAAATCATACAGGACAAGTCAGGCATAATTCTGTGTTTTTCTTGTTCCCCCCCGCCGCTCCCCCCCCTCCCCTGCCCCCCCCCGAAATCCACCCTGAAAATGTTCAGAAGCTTTGTCAGCCTCACAGGTACTCTCCGGCACGACTTATCACAAAGATTGATTCCACCGAACCCTGCGGCTTATTATAATGCGATTCTAGTTGGACCCCCGAAAAAAGAACCACAACTGAAGTCTCCCCCCCCCCACCAACCCCCCCACCCCCCCCACCAACCCCCCCACCCGAGCTGAGACAAGCATCCACCGTTCGCTGGAACCAAAATAAATCGAGAATAAATAAAGAAAAATAGCACGAGGGGGGGGAGGGGGGTCACTTCATTTGGGAATGTTAGCCAATCAGAGGAGAAGCCCCATTAGTGCCAAAGGGCCTCGTCAGCGGACAGAGCAGAGAGTCCCCCCCCCCCCCCCCCGGGCGCCGCCCCTCCTTGCTCCTACCTGATTCGTCGTCCGACTTGTTGTCGTTCTCCGAGTCCGTGAGGGTCAGGGCCGAGTTCTCGTGGCTGGAGACGCCCGAGCTGCGGCGGGACTTGCCTCCGGCGCGGCCGCCCTGCGCGGACCACAGCTGGATGGCCCTCTCCGGGGACAGGGGCCCCCCCTCGGGGTCCGAGTCGGCGTCGGAGCCGGCGCCCAGGGCGTAACCCCCCCCCCGCTGGAGGAGGTGCAGGTCCGGGCAGTAGGGCGCAGCGGCCGGGTGCGGCTGGGGGTTGGGCTCGCACGCCCCCAGCTCAGCCAGAGTGAAGTTACCTGGAGTTACCAGGGAGTGGGACAGAGAGAGAGAGAAAGAGAGAGGCAGAGAGAGAGAGAGAGAGGCAGAGAGAGAGAGAGAGGCAGAGAGAGAGAGAAAGAGAGAGAGAGAGAGAGATTGCACGCTCGTGTTGAGCCGGGAAAGTAGAAATGTGTGGCTGTCGCAGGTAAGACAGCAGGTGTGACATATTGATGCCCCGCAGAAAGACACACAAATGTTCTGCACCACACACACACACACACACACACACACACACACACACACACACACACACACACACACACACACACACACACACACACACACACACACACACACACACACACACACACCAACAGCGGTACAGGAATAGCGCTCTAGGGACGGGACGGCTCCGGAGCTCGGGGGAGGAAGGGTGTGAGCAGGATGACGCTGAGTGTAGACGGGCGTCTGAAAGGCGTACGTGTTGAAGGCCGGCGTGGTGGGAGTGCCTCCCCCCCCTCGCTCCGCTCTGTGTCTCTGCCTGCATTGGCATTCATGAAGTGTTGATGTGAGATCAAAGCGTGTCCCTCCTGAGGCCCTCTCAGGCTGTGGCAGGGCTCCTTCTTAAACTGCCCGCTGGGTGCCTTCATCTCTCCTACCTGGTGGCAATCACACGGCCAGACCACAGGCTCTGGGAGTCTGCTCCTGTCACCCCCCCCCCCCCCTCCCCCTCCTCCCCCCCTTATTCTCCCACCCCAAGCCAAACCGTTCCTTACTGCAGTCCTTAGACAAACTGACTTGTCACATCCAAAATAAATAGTTACAATTATCCAAATTAGAGCACATCAAAGGAGATCAATAAACACTGCTGCAGCCCAATTACATCCAAGCTGAGGAAAAAGCAATTAAGGAAAAAGGCATGCTCAACCAATTTATTCTCTATTCTAATTAAAAGAGTATTGTGGATGCAATTCCTCACCATCAGCTGCTGGGGTGAAGGGATTGGGGGGGTTGTATGGGGTAGGGGGAAAAGCCAGTTGTGATTCACTTCATTTGCTGCGTGGGGGGGAGGGGGGGGAGGCGTGGGGACGCAGCCGGGGAAGAGGGTGCGGAGCCACGCAGCTTGTCTCATGACGAGGAGCGCGAATCAAGGCCTTGTGGAATCAAACAGCTGTGCGACCGGGGGTTAACTGTGACTCATTAGGCGCCACGGACGCAATCAGAGAGGAGGAATTAAGCAGATGAAAATCGTCTGCTGCTTCTTCACCGCGACGCCCACTTCAGGGGCGTCGTCGTAACTTGAGAGTTCTGCTGGAAGCACTCCGCTACGGCACAGAAGCGAGGAGGAGGGGGAGGGAGGGAGGGAAGGAGGGGTGAAAAGTCTCCGGCATTACTCAGACAAAGCAGATGGCCTGTACCGGGGAGAGCAGAGGCGAGTGAATAACTTGGTGTGGTTGGTTACTAAGGCTACAGTCTGCTAATGAGCTAAACCGGTGATAACGGCAAAGAAAGAAAAAAGAAAAAAGTCCATCTGTTTTTTTTCTTTTCTTTTTTTTTCCATTTTCCTTTTATTATGGCTCCTGTTCTTCTTTGTGTCCTTAGTTCTACCTCCAACTTCACAGTGCCGAGGATGAAAGAGGAGAGGAGAGGCAGTCTTTAACTTCTAAACATGGATAAGCGGGGACACTCGGGAACGCTCGGGAGTGGGGGGGGGGGTTGGTTCACCACGACACGTCTAAGCCTAGCCGTACCTGAGACGAGGTAGCGCATGAAGACCGGCGAGAACTCCAGGACACCTGAGAGAGCAGAACACACAGGGCTTCTCAAACATCCGCTGCAACAGATTCAACGGGGTCCACATCCTCCAGATCTACGAGCGAGACCACTACGGCTCCATCACTACGGTGCACGCGCACACCCCATCGGCCTGGACATTCTCGCATCACTTACAAAAAAACAAAAACACAGAATAACTACAACTACAAAACCACAAGACAGGGAAAGACATCAACACAATCTATGAAAACGTGTGTGTGTGTGTGTGTGTGTGTGTGTGTGTGTGTGCGTGTGTGTGCGTGGATATGTGTGTGTGTGTGTGTGTGTGTGTGTTTCTATGCATATGTGTGTGTCTGTGTATGTGTGTGTGTGTCTGCATATGTGTGTGTGTGTGTGTGTGTGTGTGTGTGTGTGCGCGCACACATGAACCGCCGCATTCCAGCAGTCACCGCTCTATACAATTAACATCCCATAACCAGTGATTACGCATCCAGAACCCAATCAGTCCCCATCACAGTCAGCGGCAGACAGGCCCGACGCCGGCGTGATCTGCATGTACTCAAACAAAGATGGATGACAGAGAGGACTCGCGGCAACACGGGAATCTATCACGGTTATTCCCCAAATGGAAAGCCGATTGTGCGTTTGCTTTGTCGTAACGTGACAGATGTAGAAGACGCTTCTGCATATGCAAAGCGGATCAATGGCGACGCGGCGCACTGTATTATCCTGTCCGTCACGGACATTTGCGTGGCGTAAATGTTAAATGGCCAGTTTTTGGTGGGAAAGTGGAAAGATTAGGATGTGTGTTTGTGTGTGTGCTCCTGTGATTGTGTGTGAGCAAACGTGTGGGTTTGTTTGTGATTCAAAGCATCCGCATCGTGTTCATGCACTCGGGTGTGTGTGTGCGTGTGTGTGTGTGTGTGTGTGTGTGTGTGTGTGTGTGTGTGTTTCTCAGGTCGATTATGCACGTCATGCATGCGTGTTTAATAGTAATTAGTAATTGTGTTCTTTCCGTGTTTTTAAAAGGTGCTTTCACCAGCCGCGCGTCTGCCTGTGAGCGCACGCATTCGTTTGTCGAGCTCACCGCATATGAGTGCAGTTTACGTTAAGTGTGTGTGTGTGTGTGTCTGTCAGCCAGGCAGCGTTAGGAGAGTGTTTACAGATGAAAGCAGAGTGATCCAATACGCCTCATTGAGTGTTTGTCACTAATAGAGGGACAGAGGAGAGACAAGAGGAGAGATAAAAAAAGAAACGAAACGAGATTACAAGGGAGGAGATGAGAGGAGGGATAAGAGACGGCCGAGAGAAGACTGGAAAAGACATGACAGGGAGAGAGAGGACCAGAGGAGAGAGGACCAGAGGAGAGAGGAAAGAAGGAGAGGACAGAGGACAACGAAGGCGGTGGAGATAAGGTCAGGCTAAATGGAGAGAGGTGGAAGAGGAGGGAGAGGAGGAGAGGAAATGTAGAGAGTGAAGGAGGTATTAAGATAAACTGATGGATGGAGCATGATAGACATGGAGAAAGATAGTAGCAAGGAAATGGAAGGAAGGGGATGCCGTGAATGAAGAGGAAAATAGAGGGAAAGACAGAGAATGAATGAGTGCATCGGCAGTCAGTGAAATAGAAGAAAGTGAAACAAAAAATGAAGTACTAAGATAATGCGGGAACATCGTATTTAACTCACAGTATCGGGTGCACAGCCCCCATTGTCCATTAGATTCCATATTTGCAAAGCCTGCCTGTATGCATGTGATTTTATTTTAAACCCCAATTGGATGTGGGTCACTTGAGATGAAAGCAACGGTTCATTTTTATTACGAACAGGAATATACATCCTTTTTGCAGTAATGACTTTTGTAATATAATAAATTATATGCAATAGATTTTATTTTTTCTTTATGCCAAATTAAGGACAATGATTGGATCATGGCCTTGATCTACTGAAAAAAAAGTTTTTACTGTTGGATTGCACGTAATGAACTTCGTGAACTTTATCTAACCCTAGCTTTATACTATCTTATGAACTACTGACTGCAATTTACTTTGACCATTTTGTTCAACAACACATGAAGCACAGGAATTACAAAAGCCCAAGAAATGAACGCGTTAAGGGGCGTAAGTACAGAGAGCAGGTGCATTCAGGTGCCTTGTATGTGACCGAACTCCTGACGTGGTTCCACATGGGACGTCAAACAGGGAAACACCCGCCCCACTCCGGTGCGCGCAATTATGCGCCATTTTCCGGGCTCGGCTGGCTAATGGTATGGGACACCCCCAACGATACCAATTTCAAATCAGGAGGGGAGCGCCATTTCAAAACACGTTCGACTGGACCCCGAAGAGCTCGACTGGTGAACTGATTGACTCCTGGGCTGAATATGCATTACGTTCTGGAAGCAGAGCCAAGCGCATGCTGTGTCCCCCCTCCCCCCCCCCCGTAATCTCCTCTGAAATTACTGTTAATAAGCGTGACAGCATTTCTCAGCCCGTTTTTAGGTTCTGAGAACATGGCTGTGCTTTACCTATGACAGCTGAGGAAATGATTTGGTTTTTGATGTTAATGCTTGATCTCTTCTTGGCAGAGATTATGTTCACCACACTTCCGTTTGATACACTGTATCAGATAGAGGTTTCCTTTAATACATTTCGTTGGGTTCGCAAGGATTTTGATATATATATATATTTTTTTTTTACACAGGAATAAGTGTAGTGTGAAAGGGAAACAAAGAAATTAAAAGCAGCGCTGAAATTCAGCAAATTAGCAAAGGGTCGCACACCTCTAATTATACCCTTGGAAAGATATTTCTAAATTAAAGAAAAATTAAAGCTGATTATTCACAAAATGACAATGCAAAAGGGAAAACATCTACTTGGAAGAATTATGTGTATGTGTATGTGTCTTTCTGTCTATCTATATGTCTAGCTTCAAGCATCTAGTTGAACCACATGCTTCACAATTGATTGCCAAGGTTACTGTTATCGTATTAATTGTAGGCCTGCCTGGTTGTGACTATAATATGTGTGATAATTACTCCTTCTCTACCTCTCCACCACATATTAACAGGTAGAATTATGCAAACATCGGAAATGAAAAAAAAAGAAACCATGGTCTCTATGGTGATGAGCTAAAATAGTGGTAAATAATGATTGTGTGTGGACCACACGCACACCCCTACACACACACACCCACACACGTATTTTTCAGATCCTATGCTAATGAATGGGAGCACTATGGCACGGTTAATGAGATCACAATCACTGATCCAACCAGTCAAGGGAAATCTTCCTCTATTCAAGAGAAAGATGTAATCAACAGATATTTGGTTGATTTTCTAACTAATATTCAAGGAACTATGGCCCTATCCCAGAACGAGGCGCATACAATCGGCTGAGTGAATGGGGGAATTAAATGTGTTTTTCGTGTATTTTATTCACTACTTTCTTCTCTTTAAACTACACCTGCTTTGTGAAACTTCCCTGTCCCTGAACTACAACATTGAAATGTGAAATAACGCAGTGCGCGTCTTTGCATGGGTCTGTGAAGCGACGTTACATAAAGGCACTTTAAATCAAAGAGGAGACTTTGGTTTTTATTTGGCAAAGGAAAAACTAGATATATTTTTACAAATGTATAAAATCTAAATATGAATCCTAAATGATTCTGACATCCTCAAAGCGAACATGTCCCTTTGATTTATAGTCACTTCAAATATATATCGCACTCTTAGAACATTTTTATAACACCATCAGTATTTCAACAACAATTTATCTGGAGAATATGGAATTGAACATGGCAT
>NC_140276.1:7907804-7932804 GCF_964030765.1 Micromesistius poutassou
TAGCGGGGCTTGTAGCAATTTGTCCTTAGTGCCTATCTGGTGGATTTAAGGCAGTTTTGAAAAAAGTACTTGATAACAATACAAACAAACGGAGACGTCCTGCCACTCAATATTATATTTAGAGCTCTACCACGTATGTCGGGCTCTCCAGAACAGTTTAAGTCCAGCTGCAATTCCTCTTTTTGAATCAAATGTGGCTTCCATCCAGAAAGCTGTGTTCTTGGCAGTTTAACATTAAAGCCACGTTCATTTGTTTGGGTGGCATGCCAAGCCAGGGTGGGGTTAACGGCAATTTCCGCTATATTTGACACAAATCACGTTATATTGACCAATCACAGGCCACGCTGTACCGACCACGGTCCGAAGTCACGAGTCAACAGGTTGACAGGTTTGACGGATGAGCCTTCGATCGCCACGGCCATCAAACTCAATCTAACATCGAGTGTTGCCTTTTCCGTTCTGCATCTCTGACAGTGGTTTGTCGGAACACCTGCCCAGAGAATACAGCAGGGTGGAACAGCAGGGGGCGGAAGGACATGATGGGACATGACAGGACACGAGGAACCCTAATGAACTCCGGTGCAGGCCTTGTCACCGAAAGGTGTACAACTCTCGTTCCTGGGCGAAGGGCAAACGTTACACAAAAGAAAGACACACTTTTTGTTCCTTCAGTAACCTAACATCTGTGTTTTCTCGCGACAATTATGCAAATTAAATAGTGAGTCACATTGGCCCAAAAATAGCTGACAGATGAGTAAATGAACAGAAAATTAGAAAAAAAGAAATGACAGGTGTTTTTATTTTTTTGGGCAATATGTCTTATTGGCCACATAGAAAGCCATGACATTCTCTCACTGTTACTGCAATAAGACCGTACTTAATAGAAAACAGGAGAAAAAATGCCCGGTTTGTGAAGTTCCTTTTCTCAAACTCTTCGAAGCGAAGGGACACCTTGGAAGAGGTGTGTACGTCAGTGTGGAGTGGTGAGGGCCGCGCCCAACAGGGTAAAGCATAGTATATAACACATAAGATAATGCCAAGGTGTGTGTGTGGATATTTGGAGCTCCGTCTAGCCAGGCCGGTTATGATGTTGATGATCAACATTGAAAATAAGAAACTGTTCTTAATTGTTTTATCTGTAAATATAAAGGTTACATACATGTCTGCGCCCCAGAGTGGGTTACGCTTTAAGGACACACGGTGCTGTGAATGCGTGGAGCTCCGTCTAGCCAGAGGTCCATTTTGATGTCAGTATCCGAGAGGACTACTCTAGTTTTCTCCGGCACTTACCCCCTACTAGACCTGAGCATGCCATTGTCGCGTCGCGGCTCAGCGTGTCATCTTACGTCGAGCTCTAAGGACACGCTCCGACTCTGATCAATGAGAGCTGCTACACTGAGCCCGTCTCCTTCACATCTTCTCTCTGGTTCCGATGTGCGATCGTGGACGAGACGCGGCTGATCGTCGGGGTGGAGACGTGCAGCGAGTTGTAAGACCCCCAGACATCGTTTATACGAGGACGATTTAAAGAAAAACACCATTCAGAGGAGAATGGGAGCTGTCACTGCCGCTTCAGGTGAGTTCGGTTGGAAGATCGCCCATGAAAACGTTGGCCTGTTAATGAGAGACACACCAAATGTATATTGGTGTGTCTCTGAACTATAGGAACGTATCATGTGTGGTATTCTATATATTAAGAGATATGTGTCTTTTGCGCATTGTTCATGCAAGCGACCCTTATGCTGTGTGCTCGTGGCACCAACACAAGTATGTCTACATCAAACTGGGATCGTTTGTTGCTTTGGTGAATTTCATTGTACCAAGATGTACAATCCACAGCAATGTGTTGACAACAATGAAAAACCACACAGAGCTGAGCACTCATCGTTATGTAGTTATACTTACTCCGGATGCGACGCCGCAACGTGTCGCTCATTATAACACTCACACACGGACACAGTACAGGAGCAGGGGATGGCTCATACTTTAACCTACTACTGTTGAGTGTGTGCTTACGTGTCGCTATGTGGTTTTAGGGCTTAATTGGCACGTACACACGCTTGGCGCTTTAGTACAATTTGCACAAAGTTTCTCTCACGCATGTAACATAATGCCAGATGTTTGAGTGAACTACTATTACGTATTAGCCCTCCCTCCCTTCTCTCTCTCCTCCCCCCCCCCCCCCCCTCTCCCCCCCACCTGCTCTTACCCCGTGAGAACATTATCGACGCAGCGCAGGAGTAGAGAGCATAGACGCCGCGGGAAGCAATGGTGAAACTCAATACGACTTCCTCACACACATCGGCTTCCTGTCATAAAGAACAAACATCATTATAATCATAATTTAATTAAAACGAATATCGTTCTCCGTAACGGCAAACTAATTAGTAATAGCGCACAAGGGATATTTCATTCCGTCTCGTCTTGCTTAAACATATTTTGTTAAATATGTTTGAAAAAAGAAAAAGGCCCAAGACTTTATTCCAATGCTCCCATGTGCGTCTCTCCTCTCCCTCTCCCCGCTCTCTCTCTCCCTCTCACTGCCCCCCCCCTCTCTCCTCTCTCTCCATCCCCTCTCTCTCTCCATCCCTCTCTCTCTCTCTCTCATCTCTCTCTCTCTCTCTCTCTCTCTCTCTCTCTCTCTCTCTCTCTCCTCTCTCTCTCTCTCTCTCTCTCTCTCTCTCTCTCACCCTCTCTCCCTCCCTCTTCCTCTCTCTCTTTCTCATTTCATCACTACTGCTCTCCTCTCCCCAGGGTTGCGGTCGCACCACCCACGATGCATCTGTAGCTTTGGGGCCAGATAGGCAGCCGATTGGCTAGAGGCAGGTGCTATCGACCAGCCACATTGCCTGGTGTGAGGTCAGCCAATGGTAGCAGTGGAGTGTGGCCGACACAAAACACACTCCACCAACTTCCTCTTTCGCATGCATCCTGCAGCTCTATCTGCATTCTTCTTTCACCTCTGCCTTTGCTTTGATCAAGACAGAGACAGAGAGAGAGAGAGAGAGAGAGAGAGAGAGAGAGAGAGAGAAAAAAAGACGAAGAAGAGAGGGAGAGCTATTTCCTTCTCCTCTCTTCCCATCACATTCATTTCTGTTCCTGTTGGAGAGGTGTTAGCAGTTCTTTTCTAAAGGAGAATTAGACAAAGCTTGTTTGGGTTTTTATCCCCCAGATTCCCTCTAATGTCCAACAACCGTGTGACTTGCAAAACCTTCAGAACGTCACAGTCTCTCGAACCCTCAAATCCGTCGGTATGCGAGCCAAACACATTTCAAGTGAGGACATTGAGAACACCATTGCGGCAATAGCAATGACACGATGTTTAAAAGATTGTATCGTATTGCAATGCATTGCATCATTTCCTCTTGTATCCTATTCTATTGCATATTCTATTCCATTCTATTCTACTCTACGGTGCACTCTCTCTCTCTGACTCGACACGAGGAGGCAGAGAAAACAGAGCTTAGCACCGATCAATCGCATCGAGTCTGACTGCTTTCACAAGGCAGGAATCAATACTGCTAGTTTCATATCGCTCTCCAATATGCTCGCACACCCACCGACACACACACACACACACTTATGTGCACACACACCCACACACACCAAACACACACATGTTCACACACACACACACACACACACACACACACACACACACACACACACACACACACACACACACACACACACACACACACACACACACACACACACACACACACACACACACACACACTCCATCTCTTTAAAGATGTCATTAGACAGGATGCAAATTACAGGTTTTGGGGGGGGATTTTAAATCATAATATTCAAATGAGATTTAAGAATATGGTATATCATATTTTACTAATTGCAAACCCCAATCGTTGATTATACCATTTAGACTGAGATGTAGCTAATGCAGAACATTTGTCACTCAACCCATAGGAAGCAAAAACCAGTAGTTGGCATGTTTGGATTTAACCTCTTAATTAAAATGATAGGTGCCAAAGCACACATTACGAGAACATTTAAATGACTTTAGCATGCTATGAAAAGCAATGACAAAAATAAAATCTGCTCAATCTCTGGAATTCTTTGGTATAAAAATACTAATGTTAGCCATGAAAGAAAAAACTGATTTTATATTTCAG
The DNA here is from genome assembly GCF_964030765.1 of Micromesistius poutassou. Classification (NCBI taxonomy): domain Eukaryota; kingdom Metazoa; phylum Chordata; class Actinopteri; order Gadiformes; family Gadidae; genus Micromesistius; species Micromesistius poutassou. The sequence continues at coordinate 7,911,941 of NC_140276.1, forward strand.
CCTCATGCACGTTTCGCCCCAAGGGCATAGGAGGAGTTAGTAAGGTTACTAACTCCTCCTACGCCCTTGCATAGTGGCATATTGTCTCAAGGTTTCCTGCGTTCCAAGGCTGCGACACGTCACACTTATGTGAAAAAGTGAAAAATCCCCCACTGCATTCAACATTATAATTTGCCGCCTGAGTAAGAGGTTGGCTAAACGGTGACCTACGGGCTGGCCGTCCGCGGTGCCCACCGTGGGATCAGAGAGGTTCATAATGACAGGCTTTCCAGTGCAAAAGGTCTGCGATTAGGAGAAGAGTGTTTTTCAAACCATCTGGTTGCATCGACAGGTTGCCACTGTGGGTCTCTTCCAGCAGAAAACAACACGTTCCGTCTGCATGCGTGCGAAAGAGAGTGCATCGCGGCGAGGGTTCAGTGGAAGTGTGACAGAAATCGTTTGCAATTGTTTCCACGATGCAGAGCAGAAATAATAAAACACTGGGTGGACATGCGCCAGTCTGTAATACGATGAAGCCGAACTGCTTAAAATGTGTTGGGCACAGGGACTCGTTCTAAATCCACTTCTTATTCCCTTTCTTTACAATGGAAAAATAAAGGAGCCTGTGTAATTGACCCTGGGAATATGCCACATTTGTATAATGTCATTGAGCTTTTGCTATCTCAAGCAAATTAGCAATTAACATACTCTGCTTTTTGCGTCCTTTCTTTTTTTCCATGTATTTTAAGTGAAGTGTTCCTCGTATCAGTCTGTTTCTGTAGTGTATTATGGAACAAACGCATATCGTTAGCCTCATTACATTGAAATGCAATCAACTTAATTGACTTAAAACCGGACTAAACTATACTATAAACAACTGAAGGAGACTGAAAAGGAACAAGGGTAACATGATGAGACCAGACGGCTCTGAAGCATGGCTGATTAAACCGAGGATGCACGGAAGTCTGGTACTTTTTGTGAATAAATTATGGATCAATTGATGTTAATGACTTGGACATTGTTACTATTGACAATACACACACTACAGATGAACCCTGTTCTCTACGTAAGGGGAGGTCTATGAACAGAGAAAGTCGACTACATGAACACACCAACGAACGCCGAAGGCCGCACTCTAGACACCCACCTTGCCTGGAGTATTCATCTGCCTCGTGGTGCACAAGGTCGGTCACGCAGCCGCCGTAGTGCAGCCTCTGCTCGTGGTCGAAGGCCTTGAGCGTCTCGCTGGAGCTGTACGACTTCTGGGTGGGCACGCGGCAGTCCTCCGTGTCCAGGGACGAGGTGTTGTAGTGGGGGTCCTTGGGGCAGCGTCCCCGGTTCAGGGACCGGTTCCGGCGGTCCTTGAGATCCATACTGAGCAGGTGGGTTTGAGGGGAGGGGGGCGGGGTGGTGGGGAGGGGGTGGTGGTGGTGGTGGTGGGGGGAAGGGGGGGGGGGGAGCGGGGGGCGGGGTGTGGGGGGATGAGGGGAGGTGAAAAGGAGAAGGAGACCCGAGGGAGCGGGGAGAGGAGGTGGATCAAGGAGAGGAGGGCGAGCCTCCTATAGGAGGCCTCTGGTTAAGTCGGACTCCTTCAGTCACCTGAAGAACACAGAGAGAGAGACGTCGGGAGTTGAGAGGAAAGTGAATGGACAAGCTGGAGCACAATTACAGAAACGCCTCCAAAAGAGAAGCATCGATTTTGCTTAAGAAAAATGCTACATTGAAAGCAACGTGAGGGTAATCGAGCGGCCAGCCCCTGCGTGGCCTGCTTATACCGTGTAAACACAGGGAAGTATTGGCACAGCAGAAACTAAGCTATTGTTGGGACTCGGAGAATAAGTGCTTTCAATTTAGCAGCCTGAGAGATAGGGAACGATCGGAGGGACTCATAACAAGAGACCGTAGGTCGCAATTCAAATTCAACAAACTAGCCCAGAATGATGAAGACATACTTTTGTTGTTGTTTGCCACAAACACACAGCATAAGGGTCGCTTGCATGAACAATGCACAAAGGACACAAATATGTCTTAATATATAGAATAGTACACATGATACGTTCCCATAGTTCAGGGACACACCAATATACATATGAAAAGATATTACGGACAAAGAAGCATCTGGAATCCAGCTATATGCTTCTTTGTCCATAATATCTATAATATATACACACACAGACATACATGGTAGACACAGACACAGGCAGGAGCACACACACACACACACACACACACACACACACACACACACACACACACACACACACACACACACACACACACACACACACACACACACACACACACACACACACACACACACACAAAATGAATCAGGATAATGGCAAGAGAAAAGAGATTAGGAAGCAGATCGGATGACAGAAAGAGTGAGAGGAAGCGGGAGAGGGACAGATAATTCTGGCTGGAGGTAAAAAGGTCAAAAACAGGAAAACACACGGGTGTAACCGGAAGGATGACAGAAGAGGAGAAATGACTTAAGGGCTTTGCTGGTCTCTCCCTCATTATCAGAGTGAGAATGAATCCCATTCCCTGAGAGGCTGTAACGAAACACAGACACACAGAACCACACACACACACACACACACACACACACATACACAAACAAACACACACATACATACATACATACATACAAACACACACACACACACATACACAAACAAACACACACATACATACATACATACATACAAACACACACACACACACACACACACACACACACACACACACACAGTAAGACATGGCAGACACCCACACACGTGCACTGAGACACCGACACACAATCACAAACCCACAATACATAACATTGATTCACCCATCTTCCCAGACACACAACCCCGACACAGATGGCCCCTGTGTAACAGATAACGCCGCCAGAGCTGCCTTGACACCGCTTGTACCGCCACTTGTCTGACTGCTACTTAGATACAGCAAAGGAACAACACGCCCCCGTCCGCACCCCGCCGCCCGTCTGTCCGTCCCAAGCCATCGCATCAGAGCCGCTACGCTGCCAATTTCTGCGGCCCATCACATTTTGCTACCTGGTGGTTCTGTGCTGTTGAGCATCGGGGTCAAATACACATAACTGCACCCCTGAAATCTCCAACAAACGTTGGAGACGTTATGATGCAGTATCAGAATATGCTCCCCATAATTCTTACAGTGTACGTGGGCCGAGAAGTGGTGTAAAATAACATGATTCTGTAGTGGGCGCATCGTTTGGTAGAGGCAGTTGGTCAACAGATTAATAAATACACTACCAAAGCACTTTTTGATAGGGTAGCATGAATCGATATTCGATAGACCCTGATACTGTATAATAACCTCTTGAATGGAGAGTCCAGGGGTACAGTATGTGTATTTTACACCAATACTACACCGCGGATCAATAGTGTCGTCATGCGCATGTGCAGAACCACTAGGTAGGAAAATCTGATACGGGAGCAGAAATTGGCAGAACAGCGGCCCTCCTTTTTATTCATTAAAAACACGCCACATTAGGCTAGGCTGCAGATTATACATGATTGTGATGCTAACGCTACACGATGCCAGCGCCGTGGCCTTGAGGGATGCATTACATTAGTAGCTAAAGATCAAAGAACAACAATGCAGCAACCGGCCGAAATTGACGGCAACGTTCCCAGCGGTTTGCTTATATGGGATATTTATGCTAATAAATAGGCCATCTAGGCAGTCATCGCTGAAGGCCGCGAAGGCGCCCGCTCAGCCCTCTGCATTACAAGCGGCGGCGGCGCGTCTCGGCATACGTGTGTTGCATCCACCCCGATTAGGGACGTGATGCGCGGTGCGCGGGCTAAACATATTGGAAAATATGTCTCTCAGGCACAGACACTCACAAAGGTCTATCATTAGTTAAACAATCCGCCACCTGACTGCCTAATTACACGCTGAGAGGATAAAAAAAAGAAGAAGGGAATGAGCAAAAGCAAAGGGAGGACTAAATGTGAGCCAACTCGTTTAATAAAGACTCATTGTGAAATGCTTAGGAGGTAGTATTGAAAGTGCCCTCCTATGTCCATTGATTAACAGTAGGTATTAAGTCTCATAAAAAGCTCATTATGCAACCGACATCCATCACGCAGGCTATTAGCAGCTCAACCTTAATGTGTTTATACCTTAAGGGAAGGGAGAGGAGGTAGAGAAGGGTGCTGGCTTGGAAAATATGTGGGATATGGGAGAATATATAAGGGCAGGCGTTGGCCTCTGGTCTCCAGGGAGGTGCGAGTGTGAGTCAGGGGGTGGGTGGGGGAAGTGGGTGGGGATCTGCATGTGAGAGGATAAAGATGGGAGGATAAGAGAGAGAGAGAGAGAGAGAGAGAGAGAGAGCGGGAGGGAGAGTCTTGGCTCATAAATACCCATTTTAGGCACAGGCCATAGAGGTTGTTGAATATGCTTGAAGTCAGTCTCAAGACTGTGTGAGTGTGTGTGTGTGTGTGTGCGTGTGTGTGTGTGTGTCTATGTGTGCATGGAAGTATGTATGTGTGTCTGTGTGTGTGTGCATTTGACTGTACATTTGTGTGTGTCCTGCATATGGTGTGTGTGTGTGTGTGCATGTGTATGTGTCTATGTGTGCATGGAAGTATGTATGTGTGTCTGTGTGCGTGTGCATTTGACTGTACATTTTTTGTATGTCCTGCATATGGTGTGTGTGTGTGTGTGTGTGTGTGTGTCTTGCATATGGTGTGTGTGTGTCTTGCATATGGTGTGTGTGTGTGTGTGTGTGTGTGTGTGTCTGTCTGTCTGCATGTGCATGTCTGCATGTGTGGGTCTGTGTCTGCTTGTGTGTGTGTGCAAGTTTACACATTCATGTGTGTATGCATGGGTGTGTGTGTGTCTGCATGTTGGTGCATGTATGATATACAAAGGCGGCAGTGGATCAGAAGGTGGCGCGGATGTCTGGCAACTGGAAGGTTGCTGGTTCAATCCCTTTCACCTCCAAGCTCAGAGTCAATGTGTCCCTTAGAAAGACACCTAACCCTTACTGGTCTCAACGAGCCGGCAGCCGGCTGGTTGACCCCGGTCAAACGCGTGTAAGTATGTGTGTGCGAAATAATTGTGAAGTGCATTGAGTCTCCACAGGTCAAGGAATACAGGTAGAGATGGCAGAGAACAAAGCAGTTATGTTAGAATGTTATAATGCATGAGCAGGATGAGAGATGGAGGGAGCACGGAAGAGAGAGCCAATAAATGATCGTATTGTGATAGACTTTTGATCAATATCATTATAAAACATGTTCAATATATACCGATAAGAGACTGGACCACCGGATCTAGCAGCTGGGTTTGTTACACAAACACGGTTCCATACTTCTTTACAATATTTGAGTGTTTTTCATTGTTGTATCCGCCTTGGAGTATTTATCAATGAAGAACAGTGGAAGGTCATATGAAGTGTTAAACAGAAGTGTTTAAATCCAGCGTGGTAATTCCTAGTCTTTTTTAAGGTCATTCAAATGATCACTAGTTATCGATATGGATCAATATGATCAAGTTATATCGTGATACGTCTTTCAGCCATATCGCCCAGGCCTGGTCGATATGGCCCCGTTTCACCCGCACGAGTGTTGGACACAAGGTCGCAGTGGCCATGAGAGCCCGGGCTGAATAACAGGAGGTAATCCCAGCATGACAGCAGCACTGGCCGGCTCATATTGAAACCAAAATTGCAGAGGTGAAATGTGTACAGCGGATAAATGGGCTTCATTGTTTCTAAATGAGAGACCAGGGGAGGAAGGCGAGGGACTACTTATAAACCCGGTGTAACTAGGAATCACGGGCCGCTAATGGGGAGGTAATGGCAGCACTGAATGAGCCCCACTGTTCAGCATTGTAATTTGTCATTCTGCCGGACCACCACCAACAAAGGATTTGTTTTTAGTTTGAAACAACAGTGTAGCCCTGGTGATAAGGGGTTTGACTCCCTGCCAAAATTCCCTCAATAGTCAATAGTCTACCTGTTGGCATCCAGGAGCAAGACGCCCGCCTCCGAGCTAATGATTATGAAATAATAATGTTGCATGACGGAGAGGGAATTATATATGCTGATGTAGAGATAAATCTAAATGGTCTACAGAATCCAGAAATTATTGAACATATATTGATTTTTCAATCTGTGTATCCACCTACTCCAGTTATATTTATGTGCAGATGGGTGTTATTTTAAAGTCAGAATTCTGAAAACCAGCCTCCAGATGTCTCGTCAACTGCTGAAAAAAATCACAATAATTATCGGAGATTACAATATTTGGCAACACTTCAACACACTCTTCAATACAAACTCCCATTTTGGATTTTGTAAAAAAAAATATTGAGCATTTCATTGAACATGAATCACGAATGCCAGAAAGATATGCAGTGCGTTTTGACTCAATCAAAAATGAGAATAAGGCAATCTGTTCCTAATATTTGGGGTCTTAACTATAATCTTCAACTGTCTGCAAAGCATTCATTATTACACACACTCATCTAATTCAATTCTGACAAAACCAAACAGCAACAATAGGCCAATAGGACTGACAGCTTTCCATGTGCTGCCGGGCAAAATACGTTTTGTACTTTGTTCTCTTTGCAAATAAAGTAAGAAGCTCTCAAATGAAGACACAAAAGAGGACAAAGAGAGAGAGAAAACCACAACACGATGATGCACAATGTACGAGAAACGTAAGAACCACAAGAGGCTGAAACGTTCTGGTTTGATCCTCCACGTCCCCCGCTGACCTAGAGTCCTCCTGTAGCCCTCCTAGCCCATCTGCTCCTTAATAGCCTGTAGCTGCATTCACAGCCACTTGTCTCTCCCTTGCGAGTCCATTTGGATAAAAGCAACGGCTAAATGACTTAAGTTAATAGCAGTGAATAACAAGTCCCCAAGTCTTGTATGTTTCCAGTGACTGAATATGGGTTTTAACTATCTGCTGCTGGGAGCACACACACGGGGTCAGCACAGAGAGGAGGGCTCCAGGGAGCCCACTTCAGGCCTGGGTAAGGACTCGGGCTTCTGATTTCCATACATGTTGATAAGGCCTGGCAACAGCCATTTGGGAGCCATTAAAACCAGGGCCAGGAGGCGTGCTAGTTGTCCCTGCTCCTTATTTTCATGATGACTTTTTTTCCTGAGCCGCGGTGAAAGGTGTGTGTGTGTGTGTGTGTGTGTGTGTGTGTGTGTGTGTGTGTGTGGTAGAGCTTGAACTGGTGTGTGACTGTGAGACAACTCTTCAAGGCAAAAACCATTAATCATGTCTGCTAGCTGGATGAGTGCATACACACATGCATACACATGCAAGTGCACGCAAACACACACACACACACACACACACACACACACACACACACACACACACACACAAACAAACACCCAAACACAAATACACACTTGAAGCAAAAAACCCACACAAAAAGGTACTTAAATCTACAGGGCGAGGGGACTGACTGACTGGTGGCTCAGATGGCTCCTGTTCAACTGGAAGCTGTCCTTCATTTCTGATCCAGGACGCGCCTGTGAGCCAAACACCCGAGCGGTGTGCTGGGCAGGAAACATTTCGCCACCCGTCCTCCCACACACCTCACAACATTACTTGTGACACCTCTTCTCCCCAAATAGGAAAGGAAAATCACACTAAATTTTGAATAGCCTATTGGAAATGACAGATGGACCTGATTGCAATCAAAACATGGACATGGAAAAACACAGCGATGAAGTGATGCTCTCCCACTGACTTTGAATTGAAAAACTGTTTACATTTCGTTACTGAGTCACCGGGAATACCAGGTCATCGGTCGACTCCTGCGGATAATGTTAACATGTTATCCAGGTACCACACAACTTTCCTTCGGTTTATTTGGGCATTTCTCTAGCCCCCGCACCCCCCCCCCCCCCCCCTCCTCATTCTCTGCATGCAAATGAAGCAGAAGGAAGAGGAGGAGGAGAAGGAGGTGGAGTCGGGGAGCGAGGTGAAGAAGCCGGCGAGTGAGGGAGCAAGAGAGAGAGAGCGAGAGAGAGAGAGAGAGAAAGAGAGAGAGAGAGACATTGAGTGAGAGAGAGAAAGTAGAGACAGAGACAAAGAGAGACACACGGAGACAGAGAGAGCGTGAGAGACAGTGAGACAGACAGAGAGACAGCAAGCAAGAGAGAGCAAGAGAGCGAGAGAGATAGAGAGCGCAAGAGAGCGAAAGAGCTAGAGGGCAAGAGGAAGGGAGAGAGAGCGAGAGAGAGGGGGAGAGAGAGGGGGAGAGGGACTGACAGAGACCAAGAAAGGAGGTGGAAAAGCAATCTCCCCCTGCTTCCCGGCGCTCTCTCGGTGCCGGTGTAATCTCTGCACTGGGCCACAGACTGCCACCGAGCCGCTGTTTATTAGACTAATCCCTAAATCCACATTCTGCAGGCCCCGCAAACGCCTCGCAAGGCTCTAATCTGACTCAAAACAAAGGGATTAGAGACGACGAGTTCCTCTTCCTCCCCGTCTTGCCGCCGCCGCCGCCGCCGCCGCGAGACGAGCGTCGTCACGGCGACGTGCCGGAAGAGGGGAAAACGGAGGCGGTCTTGCGGCCGTCGTCACGGGGGCCGTGTTTGGTTTTAGGACCGGTTGGTGCTTTGCGGGAAGAGATAAATAAATAAATAAAAACATCACATCACACACACACACACACACACACACGTACTAGCTTGCCGCCAACGCATCGCAGGCTTTGACAGGGGCGGGCTGGCCCGAGCCAAGAGGTGCAAGCACACACGGTAATTACAACACACCTCAAAGCCCGCTGGGAAAAAAAGGAAAAAAAAAAGAAGCGGCGGACAGGTTGAGAATGAGCTCTGGGAATCGACACGCGCAGACAGCACGGGGAGCAAGGGTTAGAATAGCCAAGCGAAGGCGCTGTAGCAGAGACGACGGGGCCGTTCCGGAAACAGAACGCACGCGGTGTTTGGAAGTAACCCCTCTCCGTAGTTTACTGGCCGAGCAACTGATTGGATCAGGACTTTTGGTGACTTTCAGAGACAAACAACAACAAACACAGCAACAACAAAGAGCGTTGGATAGTATCACTTGGAGCCCGTAGAACGTCCAGAGCCCTTCCTCCGGCAGCACGGTCGCCGTTACCCATCAGCCCTTGCTCCAGACTACCACCCGCACTCAAAGAACGAGGTCACGACTACCTGAGCGTGTGCAGTGTGTGGATGATCAATTTGTCTGTGTGTGTGTGTGTGTGTGTGTGTGCGTGTGTGTGTCTGTGTGTGTGCCTGCGTGCGTGCGCGAGTGTGTTGTGTCTGTAAGCACACACATTAGCAAGAAGGGTTCAGTGTCAGCACTGGAATTTATGTGCCCAGACGTCCACCCGCCTCACCCCTTGCCCCGGGAAACTAGCGGGAGCGCGGCCAGTAGGGGGGGGGGGCGGCGGGGGGGCAGGGGGGCGGGGCAACCCCACCCCGGCAGTCGCCAATGAGTTATTAAAACAATCGACTGCCGACAAGCCCCGCGTCCTGTCGCCCAGGGAGCGGGCCGGGGCTTAATAACTCAGTGTCACGCCTTGACATTCTTACCATCTGTCTGGGTAAAATATTCAAATGTGCAATAAATGTCACTGGGGACAGACTGTGACACTGTCTAATTAACACTGTGACAGAGGTGACGCCCGGGCAGCAGTCGTACTGTACGACACGCCGCGCCGCGCTGTGCATGCATGCATGCATGTGTGTGCGTGCGTTTCACGCGCGTTTGCGTGCATCGGCTATGGGTGCTGTGTCAAGTGGCCATAAGGGTGGGGAGGGAGTGGCAAGGCTGTTCGCTCGCGTGTGTGTGTGTGTGTGTGTGTGTGTGTGTGTGTGTGTGTGTGTGTGTGTGTGTGGACGGGTGTCTGTGTGTGCTAATGCATGCTAAGAAAAAATAACTAAACGATACAAATGCAATGGTCTGTAAGTCTGTGTGACCCGAGAGGAGCTGAATAAATGCCACAGAAGAGTCGGCTCCTCGGGCTGAAATGTCAGACAGTGGGAAGAGATGGAAGGACCACCTTTCTGTCAAACGGTGAGGCTGTACCTGCCTGCACCTGGGGCTGATGAACCATGCCCTGCCTTGCAATTAAATTAAGCGTTTGAATCTGAAAACCGCAGTTAGGTTTCATTGAATGTGGAAAAAATAAATAAATTAAGAAAAAGGATCAACCCAGAGAATGCTAAAAACGTTTGTTTTGATTTCTACGCAACATAAAGGATAAGGGCTTAAAGGGACAGCGACGTTTAATTTCACAGCATAAACATGAAGAAATACGCAAACGACATCTCTCCAGCCGGGCCATCGCGAGTGCAAACAAGCCGCCGCTAACCTCGGCTGTGTGTCGCGAGGCGAGCTGACATGATAATTGTTGGCAGGACGGTGACTAATGAATCTGTAGAGGCTTTCCAACTAAAGGACAAGTCCGTCACACATGGCTGCTACTGACGCCCAGCTTTGAGGGAGGAGAAAAAGAGCCCGACTTTTTTAAACACGCACTGAAAGTCAAACGCAGCTGTGTGTGAATGAAGGCCCAGATTACCTTCTGTTATTACTATTAGTCGGAGTAGTAGAATTATAAAGAAATGATTAACTAATATAATACTATTTGACGTTTGCATGAAATGTTAATAAATGATTAAATTGCGAACTATGTAATGAATACAATAACTAAAATTCATGTTTATTCTGAGTATAATTGTTCTTGTAATACAATATGCACAACAGTGTAGTGGAACCTAATGACATGTATCTGAGTACCCTGCAAGTCGGGTGGGCCAAATGATTAAATAGTAAGTTAATCATTTCGAAAAACATCTGTGTTTTTCACAGAATCTACACGCAGACAGCTGATTGGCTCTCAATTATTGTAACGCATCACTGAGAGTACTAAACCGACCCACACAGGCACATGTAAAGCACAACTTAAACATCCTTCTACCACACAGACAGTATGTCCTAATTGCATTACACTGAGTCAAAGAGCTTTTTCTTTCTACTTTTTTTTTTCTACTTTTACCTCTCCTGGATGAGAGGTGAGCACAAGTACACACTTCTCCTGCACACCCTCTTCATGTCTGACTCTCCAATTGCACCAATCTCTCACAATTTCATTCTTAACACCTCTCTCTCTCTCTCTCTCTCTCTCTCTCTCTCTCTCTCTCTCTCTCTCTCTCTCTCTCTCTCTCTCTCTCTCTCTCTCTCTCTCTCTCTCTCTCTCTCTCTCTCTCTCTCTCTCTCTCTCTCTCTCTCTCTCTCTCTCTCTCTCTCTATTGTGTGAGAGGTTGTTGTAATTGTGTGATTTCAGGATTCAGGATTTGCCTTCCATGTGTGTGCCATTCGACAGATAGATACTGGTGCATTTGTGAATATATGTGCACATGTATGTGTGTGTATGTGCATGCATGATGCGTTTGTAGGGTACATGCATGTGTGTGGGTGGGAGTGTCGGGCCGTACATAATGAATCACTCTGTATTGTCATTGAGGGTCCTTGCCCGGCCCTGCTTTTAGACTCACATTACTGAAGCGCACTCACACTTCAAAACCATTAGATTCCACATGAAACCCCTTAGCCATGGACAGCCCAATACACATGCTTCCCTGCTGAGGACTTCTGTCTACGCGCTCATTATATTAAACACATCTGCTCTGCTACACTTGCACTTTCTCATGCACGCCCTCTTTCTCTCTCCCTCTCTCCCTCTCAGTTTATTCATTATGGCATGCCCACTTATAGGTCCCTATATCTCTTGAAGGGTCATAGGTATGTGCGTGTCCCTGTGCGTGTATGTGTGTGTGTGTGTGTGTGTGTTCATATGTGTGTGTGTGTGTGTGTGTTCATACGTGTGTGTGTGCGTGCGCGTGTGTGCGTGTGCGTGTGTGTGCTAAACGCTGATGTGACCAGCCAGAGTGAGCACTCCTGTCCTCATCCCCTCATCATCTCTGAGTGGCGGCGGGGGCCTTTGGGGGCCAATAGAAAGGCAGCTTCAGCCACCGCCGCGCCAATGACATAGCTGACTGGTCCCATTTAGCATGCTAGATTTAGCTTCATTAGAGGGGACGTGGCGGGGAAGACCACACGGACCAGATGAAATGAGGGGTGAGAGGCGGAGAGGGCGTAGAGAGAGAGAGAGGAGAAGAGACGCAACAGAGCCGCAAATGTCGTCAGACATCGCAGGAAATAAGCAGCATCTGGTAAATAAAGATAACACAGCCAGTCCCTATTCGCTAAAGGCTAATGAACGGCGCTGGGGGGCAGGACTGTACGTTTAATTATTAGGCTACCATCCACAGACCTGATGTATGAACAGTTAGCGCACATAAATAAATAGTAATGGAAATTCCCTTGCCAAGATTCCTGACCGCACGGTGACCATCGGGTATTCTCCTTCTGCTTCATTCCTCACTTTTGAACAGAACAGATGAATGAAAACCAATAGCCGAGTGAGCACTTTCATAATAATATGATAATAATAATAGAATGGCCTTCCACTTGCTGTACAACCATCCACCACCAAACAAGTCCTGATAATTAAAATCAGTTGGTTATTTTATTTGGTTTTCTAAGGGTTTGCCATCTGGCCTTGCTCAAAGCACATCTTTGATTTTATAAATGTTTTTCACTTGGTAAATGTACCTCTGGGTTGCCCATATGGCCAAGCGTGCCTCAACTCAAAGTCACCCTGTGGATCAATAGGACGTATAGTGAGCCAGACTTTATATAGACAAACAGTGTGAACAACATGTTAAACATGCAATGTGCATGTACGAATATTCATGATTGTATGTCAATAACAACCGGGGAAAAAACAACTACTGAGCCGTGCAAAACAAGTCAATGCCACAGTTGATTTGATAAATAATTCCCTGTCTTCAATTCAAAGCTGTGGGGCTTTGGTCAGCGCGACCACTCCATTTATCAGGAGTTGCAAAGCAAACCCCCAGCCCCCCTAGGACTGGCTAATACATGAAACACATCAACATCAACGCTTCAGACACATATTCAAACGCACACTCCATATGTGTTTGCCCACACAAACACACACACAACCAAAAAGAAAGGAAAGAGAAAAACCTTATCGGACCCAACAGCGCTCCAGGGAGGCACAGCAACACAACACAAGGCTACGACGGCAAACAATGGCCTCTTCAACACATGCAGTTGCATCATATATTGGGGTATTTGCGTCTATATGTTTGTGCATGCGAGCGTGTGCGTGTGTGTGTGTATGCCAGTGTTTGTGTGCCAGTGTTTGTGTGTGTGTGTGCCAGTGTTTGTGTGCGTGTGTGTTTGTAAGTGTGTGCATCCCTTTGTGCGTGCGTGTTGTGTGTACATGCTCGCGAGTGAGTGCGCGTGTGTGTGTGTGCGTGCGTGTGTGTGTGTGTGCGTGTGCCTCCGTCCTTCATCAAGACAAGCACCCATCCTGGAGACACACGGCGGGGACATGATGACAACATGGAGGCTCATCAGCGGCCAGAGCGGGACACACAGTGCCAGGTCCTCAGCGCCCGGGTCGACGTCACATCCCAGCCACTGATGATAAAAGGGTTTCCATGGTAACCTAGGGAGATGGGGGGGGGGGGGGAGCCAGGCGTCCTCTGCGTGGGGGGTGGGGTTCCCTCCGATCCGTCTGGAGACCCTCTCTCTGGCCCCCTCCCAGAACAAGAGCAGCTGATGACATATCGATGGCAGCTCCAGCCCCAAACTCTTGGTTACTAAAACACAAGCCTCCCAAACCCCTCGTTCTGCTCCTCCTGCTCAGTCTGCAGCTAGCACTCTCTTTTCCTCTCCCCCTCCTCTCTCTCTCTCCCTGCAGCTGCCCCAGAGGCTGAGGGGGACAACTGTAGATTCATAAGCAGGCAACCGGGAATATCTTCAGACACACTAACTTGTCGTCGGGACCCAATATCCATGGGAAGACAGGTTTCATCGCTCTGGTATGAACTTAAGAATGTGTGTGCATGTGCGTGTGTGCGTGTGTGTGTGTCTTTGTGTGTGGGGGCTAGGAGTGTTTGAAGTAGGTGACACAGTGGCAGATGCAATCTGGTAAAGGAACAAGTTCTTGGGTCATGACAGAGTTCATGTGTGATCCACTAGCCTGATTCATAATGTGCATTTACATTGTGTGTGTGTGTGTGTGTGTGTGTGTGTGTGTGTGTGTGTGTGTGTGTGTGTGTGTGTGTGTGTGTGTGTGTGTGTGTGTGTGTGTGTGTGTGTGTGTTTCACATCTTCTCCATTTCTGTGAAACTTGTCCTGCGCCAGCTGCTAATCTTCTCACTCCATTTGCTCCAGACTCCACACACATCTGCCAACACACTTTCTCCCGCCCTTTCTCTCTCTTCTCTCTCTTTTCTCTCTCAGTCTCTTTCTTGCACTTTTAAAACCTTCCTTCTACTCTCGCTCAAATTCATCTTCCTCGTCCTTCTCCTCAGCCTCTCTTTATGAATTCATCATGTTCCCCCTCTCTTCATCTTCACCTCTCTCTCCATCCATCACTCTCTCTCTAAATGTTCTTGCCGGCTCCTTTCAAAAATCAAATTTTAATCAATGCTGAGGTGTGGGTTCATCAGGATGCATCGCTTGCACCACTACCCGATGTTTCTCCTCTTCATGGCAGCAAAAAATAACAACAAGCGGACAGAGGCACCAACAGAAGCCAACAGGCTCCAACCAAGGTCAGAATACAACTTATCCCGGCCTAATCACACTGCTTTTTCAGCCCATTCTGCTTGACTTTCCTGTGTGTGTGTGTGTGTGTGTGTGTGTTTGTGTGTTTGTGTGTTTTTGTTTGTGTGTCTATGTGTGACTGTGTGTGTGTGTGTGTGTGTGAGTGTGTGTGACTGTGTGTGTGTGTAACGTCCTTGTAGAACTTTGAGATGTCTTAGAAATGCCTTCCCTACGCAGTTGCCACAAATAAAATGGAGGAGGGGGGGAGGAGGGGGGGGGGGGGGAGAAAAAAGAAGAAAAATCAGAAGCCTCCCAAAGGCGGCTGTGAAGTGAAGGATGAAAGCCAGCGAGCGGGAAAGTGGATAGAAAGCAAGAGTAAGGGGCTTGATGCAGTCTCCTGAGTGAGAGAGCAGTCTCAAAGATGGAGAGAGCGAGAGAGATATAGGGATGACTAAAGATAGAGAGAGAGAGAGAGAGAGAGAGAGAGAGAGAGAGAGAGAGAGAGAGAGACTAAAGAAAGGGGGAAATGCACAGGGCGGAGAATGTCCTGGAAAGAAAAAAAACAAATTTGAATAGTTTCATTTGATGCAACCATTTCACCTTAACCAGAAACACTGAGCTTCTGAGCTAAAATGGTCACAGACAAATGGGGAGGGGTACTTGGTACTTGAAAAGAAGAGACGAAAATCAGTTCTGCTACCACTCAACCCACAATCCTCCATGTCCTTCTGCTCTTTGAGAGACAGAGAGAGAGAGAGAGAGAGAGAGAGAGAGAGAGAGAGAGAGACAGAGAGAGAGAGAGAGAGAGAGAGACAGAGAGAGCAAGAGAGAGCAAGGAAATGAGAGGAGTAGAGGGAGAGTGAGCAAACGAGAGAGCGAGGAAGTCAGAGGACAGAGAGAGAGAGTGATCAAGAGGGTGAGAAGAGAGAGAGAGAGGAAGAGACTGAGCGACGGAGAGCGAGAGGTGAGCCACAGAGAGAACGAGCAAGTAAGGTGAGGAGGACGAGAGAGCGAGAGAGCAAGATAGAAAGAGAGAGCGAGAGAGAGCGAGAGAGAGCGAGAGAGAGAGAGAGAGAGAGAGAGAGAGAGAGAGAGAGAGAAGAAGTGCGGTGGCGGTGGGGGAGATAGAAATGACAGTTCTCCAACAGGAGAAGTTTGGGCCTGTAATTAACCTGCTCATTTGCTAAATTGACTGTAATCAAGCCTCTCATCTCCCCGCAGCAGGAGAGCGGGGGGCCTCTTTGATAGGACGAGCCAGGAGAAACTCAATCGCTCTGAGCCCGGAGTCAGACAGAAGGCGCCGACTCCTTTGGTTCACCTTCCTCTGACTAGCGTACGCGAACACACTCACCTCTGCCACTCATCTGGGACGGCCGGGGAAAGGAATAATATGGCGGCGTGTTTCAGACGAAGTGGCTTCTTTCCCATAGTGCTCACAGTCTATAGGCACTCGCCAACCGCTTCGTTCGCTGAGAAAGGAGACCCATTCATGCACGTAATGGCACATGCGGCGGCGTGCTAATTTGGAATGCGACGGGCGAGGCTGTCCTATGGGGGATGCGGCGATGCCACGTGCGCATACACACTTGAGCGCATGCACGCACGCACGCACGCACACACACAGGTTTGCGTGTGCGCATGTACAAGAGAAAGAAAGTGGAAAAATAAACAAAAATGGAAAAAGAAAGACATTCATTCATACCTACAAAAGGAAAAAGAAAAACCACAGGCAGATGTGAGGTGTTCCGTTTTCCCCGACTATCAAGGTGACATTTAGTGCCGTGGAGGCCCAGCGTGACTCCTCTTTCCTCACACTGATCTACCAGAATGCACCACACTCTGCACTTGTCCCCGCACTCCCCTTATCCCCTTCACCGCTTTATTTTTAGGAGACTTTCTTTTGGCATTAAAGCGTGCAGAACAGAAACACAAGCCTCCCTCTGGTAGGGTGGGAGCGCCGTCAATACACCTTCTGAAGGGAACACCTCGCGGTTAAGAAGCGAGACTCCATGGCTCCGAGCCTTCCCTCGTACACGTACAGAATCCCCACAAAATCCCCCCCAAAAGTGCTTCACATGCGCCGTCGCTCTGATGTTTGATCACGGCCTGTATCAGTTAGGGCGAATTCACGATTAATCAAATTCAAACAGACCTCGCGATGTAATAGAACACGATTTGCAAACCGCAAAGACTGCGATTGATTTTTAAAAAAGTGTTATTGTCACTGATTGGAGAGCAGTAAGATTTGTATTTATTTATTTTTTTACAATTCAACAGTTAATTGAGATGTTATATTATCAATTCATGCATCAATTCATCTCAACACATCGGCCTGGCCTAAAGGAAAGAGAGCAGTTTATATGTTGACTGCTTGTGGTTGTCATACTATAGAATGATTTATTGCTTGTTTAGTGAATAATACAGATCATAAGGAACTTTAAAAAGAAGAATCACAGACTAAATCGCAATATTGGTCGAAATAATTGCAATTAGATTATTTCCCCAAATGGTTGGTGGTGGTGGTGATTATGGTTCTGTAGAAGAGGTGGTGGTGGTGGTGGTGGTTCTGTAGTAGAGGTGGTGGTGGTGGTGGTTCTGTAGTAGAGGTGGTGGTGGTGGTGGTGGTTCTGTAGTAGAGGTGGTGGTGGTGGTGGTGGTGGTTATGGTTCTGTAGTAGAGGTGGTGGTGGTGTTGGTAGTGGTGGTGGTGGTGGTGATTATGGTTCTGTAGTAGAGGTGGTGGTGGTGGTGGTTATGGTTCTGTAGTAGAGGTGGTGGTGGTGTTGGTAGTGGTGGTGGTGATTATGGTTCTGTAGTAGAGGTGGTGGTGGTGGTTCTGTAGTAGAGGTGGTGGTGGTGGTTCTGTAGTAGAGGTGGTGGTGGTGGTGGTGGTTCTGTAGTAGAGGTGGTGGTGGTGGTGGTGGTGGTGGTTCTGTAGTAGAGGTGGTGGTGGTGGTGGTTCTGTAGTAGAGGTGGTGGTGGTGGTGGTTCTGTAGTAGAGGTGGTGGTGGTGGTGGTTCTGTAGTAGAGGTGGTGGTGGTGGTGGTGGTGGTGGTGGTGGTTCTGTAGTAGAGGTGGTGGTGGTGGTGGTTCTGTAGTAGAGGTGGTGGTGGTGGTGGTGGTGGTGGTGGTTCTGTAGTAGCGGTGGTGGTTCTGTGGTTCTGTAGTAGAGGTGGTGGTGGTGGTGGCGGTGGTTATGGTTATGTAGTAGAGGTGGTGGTGGTTCTGTAGTAGAGGTGGTGGTGGCGGTGGTTATGGTTCTGTAGTAGAGGTGGTGGTGGTGGTTCTGTAGTAGAGGTGGTGGTGGTTCTGTAGTAGAGGTGGTGGTGGTGGTTATGGTTCTGTAGTAGAGGTGGTGGTGGTTCTGTAGTAGAGGTGGTGGTGGTTCTGTAGTAGAGGTGGTGGTGGTGGTGGTGGTGGTTCTGTAGTAGAGGTGGTGGTGGTGGCGGTGGAGGTGGTGGTGGTTATGGTTCTGTAGTAGAGGTGGTGGTGGTGGTGCTAGCAGGTGTGGTGGTGATTTCCAGTTGGTGTGGTGGCTGTGGTGGTGCTGGGGATAGTAGAGGTGGTGGGGCTGATGTTGTTGCGATGATGATGATGATGATGATGAGGTGGTGGCGGTGGTGGTATTTGTGATGCTAAGTATGTCGGAGGTGATGTGGTCGTGGTGATGGTGGTGGCCGTGATGGTGATTGATGGTGGAGGTGGTGGCGGTCTTGGTGCTGTGGGGATAGTGGAGGTGGTGATGATGGTGCTGATCAAAGTGGTGATTGTGGTGGTGATGATAGTGAGGTCGGTGATGATGCGGACGAGATTGGAGGCGCTTGTGTCGGTGGCAGTGGTGGTGTTGGTGGCAGTGTTGTTGTATGATGGTAGGGGTTGTCATGGTGATATGGGTGGCCATGAAGGTCATGATAGTGGGGGTGGTGGTGGTGGACGGAATGACTAAAGGTAAAGGTTATGCATTGTGACACTTGCACAATACCTCTCAAGATGGATTGACTCATGGAGTGTAGGGCCTAGCTGTCTGTATGTTCTGTATAATCCAAAATGATGCAAGCCACTTGCATGAATACATTCTATACATTTTCTTGCCCCTCCCTGTCAAACCTATTCTCTTCCCCACAGTGCCTTGGTGTATCCGTCTTTGTGTGCTTAGCTTTAGTTATTCCTGATCTGCAGCAATCACTGTCATTGGAGTTGTCATTGGAGGAGAGATCTGCTCCAATCAGACGCTCAGAATAGGGTGTCTCAGAGTGCGACTAATCCCTTAACGAGACTAGCAAACTGACATACTTAATGCGCACGCTTAAATAAACACACACGGAAACACACACAGACACGCGCGCACACACACACACACACTTACAAACACACGCACACAGACAATTTACATTGTGCTTCGATTTTGCTGTGACTCAGATGCACTCAATAACCTTAACTAGACCATGGCCAAAGTCAAGGTGTTGTCGCCGGGAAGAGGTAAAAAGTTAGAAAATGACCAACTAACACAACCAGCAGAAGTAAAATAGAGAGCAAGGCATAAAGGAAGCCCTGGGGCTAATGACTAGAGCATTTTGCTGTGTTGGGAGAGCCTCCTCCATGCAGTTGCCATCTCCATCGACACAAATTGGGGTACAGCGCATAAGAAAAATGGTCAGTTGGCATGACGACAGAGCTGAGCCAAAGAGCGACTGGGCCCAATTACAATTGCTCAGGCAAACACACATGAAAGTGTGTGAGTACACACACACACACACACACACACGTGTGTGTGCATGTGAACGCTCAATCCTCACATACACACAAACACAGACACACACAGACACACACACCCAAACGCAATCTGGCATTGATCTGATGCACCTTGGGTAAAATTCATTACAGATGCATGAAGTCATGAAGGTAAACAAAGGCTGTTGGCTTTATAAAAATAGACATTTTTCTGAATTTTTTCTCAAAGCTTTTTTTCTTATGGCTTTAAGTCAGAGAATGACTCTTAAGCAGCACACTTTGCAACTGCCAATATGTGATTCAAACTTTCTTTAGTATTATGATTACTATTAGTATTATTCACATTGACATCAGACCAATTTGCTCCTGAAATTCTCTTTTGAAAAGACGAGAAACTATGCTGAACATTATTATTTTTATAGAGAACATTTTTTATAGAGAAATTGCTGTCACCATTTTCGAAAATTTCTATAAAAACTTTTGCCAGGATTCATAAAAAAAAAACAAATCACCGAAAAGGAATTGACTCTACTCTCTTTTTTTTAGTTCTACTTTCCCCCCCCCCCGCATCAACAGCGTGGTTAAAGTGCCACGCGGGGAGGATTTTAACCAGCACTCTCCTGCTCTCCTTAGAAAAATAAAAAGTACCTCGACCGCCCCGCCTCCTATTGAAAGAGCTGAGCTGCATCAGGGCCACATAAAAAACACCCTGATGAAGCAGGAACCAAATGAACCACATGCTGCCGCCGAGGACAAGTCAATAAAAAGTGGATGGATTTTCAACTGGGGACCAATTATGTGTTTTTGTAGTGAGATGATGTTCACTGCAGTTTTTATGTGTTCATTGCGAGTGCGGATTTAGTGTGTGTGTGTGTGTGTGTGTGTGTGTGTGTGTGTGTGTGTGAGTTCATGATTAAAACTGGATGTGCATGTATGAGTGTTTGCTGTCTGTCTGTCTGTTGCAGTGTGTGCTTATATGTGCAGGCTTGCTTCTGTGTGTGTGTGTGTGTGTGTGTGTGGGTGGGTGTCTGTACGTGTGTCTCCGTGCGTACACTGTTTGCGTGCTTGTGCATGTGTCTGTTTTTGTGTGTAGTGTACATGCGGGTGTGTGTGCACACAAACATACTAAGTGCTGAATGTGTTGGCCTGTGTGAGGACTGTGTGGATTGTTTAAACACGTGTCATCAGAGCTAGAAAGTAGTGTGTGTGTAGGGGGGGGGGGGCACTATGTAGACCCTTGTGCATTCATGTGCTGTTCCATTATCTAACCCTTACCCCAAGGCTCTATCCAATCGTGAGTTCAGAACTCAATTTAAATCATTTTCACAGTGAACGAATAATCAGATGACGATATTTCAGAGCCACATATACCATTATATATGTTTGTGTGTGTGTGTGTGTGTGTGTGTGTGTGTGTGTGTGTGTGTGTGTGTGTGTGTGTGTGTGTGTGTGTGTGTGTGTG